>NW_026000037.1:11421380-11470183 GCF_001458135.2 Marmota marmota marmota
GCAGGCCCGCCTACCTTGCAGGAGTGATTGGAAGCTCTGCCCCTCCGCGGGCCACTGGGCCTTTTCTGTCGGTGGTCACAGTTCCGCCTACCGGGCAGGCGCGGGGGGTGGGGGGCGGCTCTGCCCCTCAGCAGGCCGCTGGGCCTGCTCTGTGGGTGGTCACAGTTCCCTCTACCTTGCCAGCACAGGGGGAGGGGGCGGCTCTGCCTCTCAGCAGGCCACTGCTCCTCTTCTGCCGGAGGGTCTCGGGCCCCCAGATGTTTAATTCTAAAACTATTTTGTTGTTTAAGAGGAGCTCAATAAATAACTCTTGTATGCATTTGTGAATGATCTCTAAGGCTTTATTTTTCTAGTTTCCAGTGTCTAGTTTCTTAAAACTCATTCACTTTACTTTTCATTGAGGGGAGGGGATCTTGAATTATTCCCCAATTGGGGAGATGCCAAACATATCTATAAAAAGGAAAACCATTGTTATATCAATTGTCAAAAACTGTCTGTAAAGTAAATTTAATAGACACTAAAGATTCAGAAAGGAAATGCCTACCTGCTGAAGAGGGAGGGGGCCTGGTGCCCTGCTAGATGATTCTCAAGTGTTATATGCTGGGTGAATTTCCCCTAGATTTCAGTGTCTTGTTTTTGAAGTGGTGACAATGGTACTTAACTCATGTGACTGTTCAATGAGTTATGTAAAATCATTTATGTTAAGGCATTTGAAGTAGTGTCTCTCTCTACAATTTGCATATAATCCATCTTGTGGGAATCCTAGTGTTTTATTATCAAATTTTGTGAATCTATGAACAAAGTGATACTATTGTCCATAGCTTGAAATAAAATAAGAAAAAGTTTATACTTAGATTAAGTAAACTTGCCCCAAGTTGAACACCCGGTACCTGGTGGAACTGAGAATCCAAACATGCCGCTCCGAGGAATGCATGTTGTAACCATCCTAGGAAGCTGACAAGCACCTGGAAGGTGAGGCCACTGAGCTTTTCGAGGACAACATGCTGCTCAGAAATTACTCTGGCTCTAAAAAGTGCATTCAAAAAACTTTAGCAACCATCAATGAGCTGTTTGCTGCTTCCTTGTTAGGAAAACAATATATCACTGTTCATAATTTCCCTTGCTATTTTTGTAGGATGTAAGAGGCAATTTAGGAGAAGATGTCGTTTTTCTCCATGTTTATTGCTTCTATGGTATGACCATTACATACTTACTTTACAACTGTAGAAACAGCATAATTAAGCATTAATTTGATTCATCTTGTGAATCTAGTTTAATGATTATGACAAACCACAATTCCACAGTGCAAATCTACTGAAGTCAAAATTTTGCCACAGGAAATTAGGACTTATTGGTCATAATTTCCTTTAAAATCAATTATAATGGCTGTTTATTTAGGTTATGAATCACAAATTCAGTCTATAAAGAAACTAACCAGGGGGTGAGGAGGAACTTGTGTAGATTGATACAGCAGGAGTAGGAGCCATTTATTGTAGGACAGGAGGGGTAAATCTACATTACACACAGCTTATCTTAATTAACATAAACTAGATACAGCAGTCAACCAATAAGGAATCTCCACACTTAATGGCTCCCTGGCGTTACTTCACAAACCACTCCCTCTGGCAAAATGCCAGGTGCCATCTTGACTTGTTTACAGACTCTAACATTTCCCCCTTTTGTTTAATTTAAATAACAACCATAGTGGTTTTTACACAAACACCATAAATAATCTACTACAAGCAGAAGGGGAGGATACAAAATGCCACAATGACACCGTTTGCAAAGATATAGTTACGATTTGTTATAGATTACAGTTTGTTGTCTCAGTCCAGGTAAAGCAGTGTCTCAATAGATTAACTCACAGTCCAGGTAAATCACAGTCCAGGTAAGTTCTGCAGGCAGCTAGCTTAAATCACAGTCCAGGTAAGCTCTGCAGGCAGCTAGCTTGATCCGAAGTCTCCTCCATTTTTCAGCCGAAGTTTCCTCCGGTTTTTAGCAACACTGGAAATTCTTCCATCCTCGTCCTCACCAGCACTGGGATGAAGGTTGGAACTCCAGATGGCTAAAGAAAATCCTGTAGCATTCCACTAAGAAAACAACCTTCTGAACAATTTAGTACATTATCTCAAGGTTTTTTACATTTGAAATAGGCCTTAATGGTGCTCATTACTCATTAGCCTCCAGGTGTGGGAGAACCATTGTAGTTACTGGCCTTGGAAATGATCAAACTTCAGGGATGCCAGCCATCTTCCGCCTGCAGCCTCCCGGGCAGCC
This sequence comes from Marmota marmota marmota, assembly GCF_001458135.2. Classification (NCBI taxonomy): domain Eukaryota; kingdom Metazoa; phylum Chordata; class Mammalia; order Rodentia; family Sciuridae; genus Marmota; species Marmota marmota. The sequence continues at coordinate 11,423,658 of NW_026000037.1, forward strand.
CCAGATGGCCCTGGGGAGAGTCCCGGACTCAAACTGCTACTGGGCACAGGGAGCAAGAGTCTGTGAGACCGTGCCTCTGGGTCAGGTTTGGATTTGGGCTCTCGCATTGGCGTCCCGCTCCCTGGGCGGGGGGCGGGGAAGTGCCTGCTGCCACTGCTTGGAAAGTCCTTGCTGTGCCATGACCAGCTCGCTTATGTGGCAGCCGCCGTGCAGATTCAGGCACCCTCCGGTAACGAAAAGTATTCAGTAATAGCCTTTTGCTGCAACTTTTTTCCTGATAATCCTTCCTCCTCTGAACTTTCTTCTTCTTCTTGACTAGAGTTCCTGGGCTTCCATCAACACATGCCCTAACTGCTCTTGGTTCCACTGGGGTGCCTCCTTCCCTTAGTAATTTACTTCTCACCCCTTCCATATTTTCATCACAAAGACAATACAACATTTCAAGACAAAACAAGACACAAACATACTGTATCAATCTTCTCCATTTTCTCAAAATGGCCATTTTTCCTCTCACCCTATCTGCCTAGGGAGGAGCAGATTTGCTCCTGTCCTATCTAGGGACAGGCAGCTTTTTCTCGTCAAGTTACCCCTGTGTCCTGGGGCTCCCGGTATGGGCCACCATCTGCCACAGTCCAGCTGCAGCAAAATAACTGGGGGGTGATGAGCAACTTGTGTACATTGATATAGCAGGAGTGGGAGCCATTTATTGTAGGACAGGAGGGGTATATCTATCTACATTCCACACAGCTTATCTTAATTAACATAAACTAGATACAGCAGTCAACCAATAAGGAATCTCCACACTTAATGTCTTGCTGGCATTACTTCACAAACCACTCCCTCTGGCAAAATGCCAGGTGCCATCTTGACTTGTTTACAGACTCTAACATTATCTAAGTAATATAATTCATTATAAAATTCATAACCACTAGCCTCTAAAATCTTAGTTAGCCCCAATGTCTCTGCCACACCCTGTTATGTGTGTTTGCATCACTTAAAGAAGAGCTTCCCTTGCCTTTCTCTTAACCATTGATCTTGTTATTCTTTTTAATTTATGAGCCAAGTCTCTCACACTTACCTCCCCAAATCAAATCCCATCTTCACTGTGCATAAATGTGGTTTTCTAATATCACAGGCGATCAGGTAAAAACAAAACAGAACAGAAACAAAACAAAATCATTGAAATGAGGAAATAGTGTTTCTTTATTATTCTGATTACAAATGTATTTAAATTCCACAGTGAGTATTGTGTAGTTAGTATATGTAATATGAATATGCAAATGTCACATAGAACATCCACTCACTAGTCAACTAATTGGTTTCCATTCAATATGCCGTAAACACACACACATACACACACACACAAAGAGACAGTAAAAAGATCACAAGGGTTTTGTAGATAATTGAAAATTAAAAATAATTCCAAATTAACTGAGATTTCATTTTGTAATGCCTTGGAGAATTTTAGCGTCTCTAATTATTTTCCTGTTGGCTATGGTCTTGACTCAGCTCAGAAGTGTGGGGACAGATTACTTGTGGATCAGTTTTCCATTTGTGCCTGTCTGAATGGAAAATTGTTTGCCAGATTTACTTACATACTTTACTAATGATTTTCTGCTTCAGTTATATCATATCAATTTTGAATTCCTGAATACAGTGGAAGACAGGGAAAAAGCAAACCAGCAAAAATATTTGGAACACATGCCATGTATGAAAGTCTCTTGCCATCAATTTAATAACCAGCTGCTAATACTTAATATGCTAAATGGTATGTAGTAGGTGCTTTATAAATGAGCATAGGAAAATGTTCATTGCTCCAAATAGAAATATTGGCAATTCTTATTTTGTATTCTCTGGAATTTTATTTTTCTCAAAGTGATAAGTATGTTTTGATTAATGCCAGTCTTTTATACCATTAATAAAAATAATCACCACAATACATCCACATTTACTGCATGCTTACTAAGTGTGAGGCACTAAGCTAAGCGCCATAGAATACAGTACTTCCTTCTTGTTCATAAGGAATACATCCCAACACTTGCTGTGCATGCCCAAAATCGCAGATAGTAGTTAACACAATACATACCATGTTTTTCTTATAAACACATAGCTGTATTTAATTTAATTTATAAATTACGTATAAGAAGATAAAACAATAATTAAAATAAAGGAAAAATTATAATTTGTAATAATCTACTGATAATTTACAGTATGTTATAATTATAGTATATTATTATAACACTATAATTATAATATATTATAATAAAATTGTCAGCATTGCTACTCTTGTATCCTGGGGCCATTATTAAAAGTGAAAGAGTTACTTAAACACAATCACTCTAATACCATAACAATCAATATGGTAACCACAAAGGCTACTAAGTGACTAATGCATTGGTAGTATATCAGTGTGGATATAACAGAGAAAGATAGGATTCATGTCCTGGGTGAGATAGAGTAGCATAGCCTGAGAGTTCATCATGCTACTCAAAATGGCATGCAATTTAAACTTTACAAATTGTTATTTTTTAAACATTCCATTTAATATTTTTGGACTTTATTTGACTATAAATGAAATTAGGAAAAGCACAATTTTGGATAAAGAGGTGACTGCCATATTATCTTATTAAATCAAATCTTTACATTCTATACTGCAGTATTTCTGATTCAAGGGTCAAAGGAACAGACAGACAGAGGTTTATGTTCAATTTCAATGTCCAACAACTGGTGAACGCAAAGCTGCCCTTAAGATCTAAACACTGTTCCCCACTGTCCAATCGCTTCAGGAATTCCACTCTGACCAAACTATACTCTTGATGAGTAGTGTGGCTTTACGGACAAAAAATCATCAATTTATCAATAATTTCCTCTATGTTTTCTTAATTGCCTTTAGTTCATCATTAAGCAAGAGTGTGAGTAAAATATGCTGAGTCATACAAAAAGGCTGCCATCTTAGCCAAACCATCCCAGTTCTTTACTCTTGTCTGATGATCCAACTGAAAGCCTTACTCCAAGATGCCCTGGATTTTCATGAGTATTTTAAGACTTTGACCTTCTTCTAAAAAGCCCAACCTCTTCCCTCCTTCCTCACATAATCTGTCTCCTACTTTGGAAAACAAAATTAAAGCCATGGAAGAGAAAAATCTTTTAGGATTAAATATAAAAATCTACCTGTATCTCCATCCATCATCCCCTCTTGCCTTTGTGAGAAGTCACAAAATGTTCTGCTTCTTTCTATCTGAATTCAACCCACCTAGACCTTCCCACATTCTCTGAAGTGCAGAAGACTTGACAACTCTTTCTTGGATATCCACCTCTCAGTTGGTTCATTTGAATTGGCTTTAAAATGCTGTGGCTGACTTTAATGTTGGTTCCCTTGAAGTGCATCTCCAGGTAGCCACATCCTTCACTGGTCCCTCTCTCATTGATTTTGGAATTGGTCATGTAATTTGCTTTGATTAATGGAACATTAGCAAGAATAAGACAAGCAGAGGTCTATACACACTGCACCTTAGGGCTGTTTCTATTCAAATCTGCCTCTTGGATCCTAGCTGCTTAACAATGAGTAAAGCAAAATTAAACTGTATGGTGAGATAAAAGTCAGGAGGAAGAGTACAGAGACCCAAGCCCTGTGAGGTAAAGCCTTTAAGTACCTTTCAGGCATGCCATCACTAACTAAATAGAGCTGTCTATGTTTCTGCTGATTTATCACCTGGAGCCTGTAAATCTCTCAGGCGATTCTGATAATTTATACACCCATAGCACATGAAAGATAACAAACCATCATTATTTAAGGCACCTGTTTTTTAAAATGGCTAGTTATGCAGTGATAATTGACAAAAGAAGTCATGCTAAAAAGATTTTTCTTGGATGAAGAAACATAAAAATACAACAGAAAGAAAACATTAGTTCTTAAAACCTGATTTTATTTCATACCTTCTTCCAATTGCTATATATATGTATATATATAATATGCATATTATATATATATATGCTATATATGTGTGTTCATAAATATATACACTATATACACACTGATGTATACATGTATATGTATATATGTGTGTATGTGTGTGTGAGTGTGTGTGTGTGTGTGTATGTGTGTGTGTATATGTGTATTTCAGAAAGCTCTCTGGAGAGATGTTATCACAGACTCTGAGTATTTCATAATAGCAAATTCCATCTTCAGTCCACATCAACATGTCTTCTGCCCATGTCCCTCCAGAACACAAGTTTTCTGCAAGGGAATCCGTGATTATTTTACCATTTCCTCATTTTTTTCTCTTACCTCTCTCTCAGTTCTAGGATGATCTCGACAATTGTGTTGCCCTGTTCTTTGTAGTGGAATGTTGAAGCTTGCACAAAAATCCATTCTGGGTTCTGCCATCATCTTCCTCCTGTCTCCATGTCCAGGATCTACTTCCTGAACTCTTATCATCTGAACTGAAAAGGTCTCAAGGACATTCCAGTGTCTTATATTTCATTGAAAACCACCAATGTGTCCAGTTATGCAACCTAAATTCCAACGTTCACCTCTATCTTAAACTTCATAGTGAGTCCAAAGTTCTTTTGTATTTTCTTCTTAAAGATTTTTAAAGAAAAGTGATATGTACATACATAATCATTTTCAAGGAGTATTTACTATGCTCTCAATATTTGTGTTAGTTTTGCTTATTCTCTTACATTTAAGATTGAGTTTAGGCATTCAAAATCCAAAGATGCTAAAAACAAATGAAGAAGTGTATACTTATAAAGAAATGAGATGTTTGACTCATTGGAGTAGAGAAAGGTATGATCCTACTTTTAAGAAATGATTTAAACTCTATAGTGCAGCTTATCAAGTGATATGTTACCTATTTTGAGTGTCACCTTTTAATTTTCCTTCATTCTCATAATATGATAAAGTTGCCAAAACTAGAATTGACGCCCCTTTTCTGAAGTGTTAGAAACTAGTTCTTCAAATAGGAAAATTCAAATAGGTGAACCTGCACTATGGATAACCTCTCTGAAGGTGAAGCAAAAATTTAAGCTTCCCAAATCATCTATGAACTTTTCTGTTAGCCACAGTGTGAATTCAGATAATCACAACTTTTTCCTGCTTCTTGTCTGGCCTTTCCCCACCCCCGCCCCCAACAACTATGTATATCTCTAGCTCAGAATACTTTTTAAACTATCTGATCATAAGGCAGTACATTGTTGACAGATAGTTATTTGGCCTTCTATATTTGCAAGTAGTCAGAGACACCAATTGAAAAATATGGTTTTAAAATTGCCCTTTCCTAAGCTTGGCAGCTATGTGAATTCTCATTAAATTTGTTTGTAATATTTATGACAGAATGCATGCATGAGAAAACCTTTTGTTAATGCTATGTATATATTGAAGTGTATAAGAAAACCTCATCCTTTGGATATAAATAAAGCTAAGAAGGAACAGTGCTGTGACAGTAAATCCATGTTAAGGCTGCTGAACTCTAAATTACATAAAAATCAACTTGTTTATTCTTGACACATTCATCAGACCATGATTAATATATATTTCACATTTCATCATGTGATAAAAAGATGAGATTATGGATGAGCCCCAATTTCTATTTTGTGTGATGGCTATAAAACAGAAATCAAGATAGAGAAGTTCAGGATTCTCAGTGATGTGTGTTCTTCAAAATGAGCTGTAAGTTATAAATGCTTAATAGAAATCATTGTAGAAATAGGGCAGCTAAAGTTAACTGCTAAAAAAAAATATGTGTTTTTTCATAAAAACATCATCAACAAAGACTAAATTCCTTAGTTCTTTATCAGAGAACAACACTTCCTCTTTTTTATTTTTATTTTTTTTCTAATTTAGAGACAGGGTCTCACTGAGTTGCTTACGGCCTTGCTAAATTGCTGAGGCTGCTTTGAACTCGCAATTCTCCTGCCTCAGCTTCCACAGCCGCTAGGATTACAGGCATGCACCACTGCACCCCATGTTTTTGTAAGAATATAGATGGCACTAAAGGGAGTGAGCACATCTTTAGGGAGTGTTGTTTTATACTTATGATTCCATAGGAAGAATCAACTGACAGTAGAAATAACCTTATTTATTGTTTTCATATTTCCAGACATCAAGCATTTAAAACTTTTAAAGAAATGTTTATTAGTAGTTGTAGTGATATTTTAAGATTCTAAACAAACCACTGACTTTACTTTCTACTGTTTCTTATTCAAAAGTAGGTTTCATAAGACATCTGTATTCAATATACTCTTCAAAATAAATATCTTGGTGTATAATCTTTGTATATATACACATATATATTTGTATGAAACCCTATATATTATTTACCTATTTTGATACAAATTTTCATGTTCATTATAAAATAATATCATCATAAATTTTGGTTGCTTTAAACAGATAATAAGAAATAGCTAAAACTAGTAACAGTAGAAGATATTTCCATAAAGTAGAAAAGGTAGACAATGTATAGTGTACGTTTTGATTGGAAAATTCACCCATAGATAATCACACATGCTCAAATATATTTAAAAATCTGAGTCCCACAACAGAGGTCAATAGCCTTTTTAATAGAACTTTTGAGAGGATGCAACCAGTTGTTGAATTCCCCAGTATTATAAAGGTGTCCAGGTAAGAAATCTGATTAGTCAGCTATCTAACACTGGAATTTCCCAATTGAAAGAGAGGCACTATGCTCACAGATGTAGACATAAATATTACTTTATTAATTTTCAGTGTGGATTATAATGCTAAAGAAATCTAGAGACAAATTCTCTGGGAAGTGAATGATTTTCCTATCAGCCAATTACAATAAGGAAGTTAAATTGTAATCAATGTTTAAACATGAATTTAGGACATGAGACTTGTCTCTTCGCCACAGAATTTATTCTGACTTGAAGCCTAAGTCAATTTTGAGAATATTTTTTACTTCATAAGATCTGATTCATTCTGATCATGATTTTCTTAGTCTAATTTTAGGGAGACAGAAGCACTTCTAGATTTCTGATGGGAGTGTGACTTTTGTGGAGCATCTTGGCTTCTCATTGTCAGCACATAACACATAGCTCTCCTTCAACCTCTGACTTCGTACTAAAGGACTGGGCCAATAAATAGGTGAACAGAAAATGACTTCCTCATCTGAATATTTATGTCTCAGGAAACATCTTCAGTGTCAGAGGTCTCCAATTTATCTGTTTATTAAAATGCACCTGTTCAAATCTTACTGCCCTAATTCAATTTTGATGTATCCATTAATTTGTTACTTTAACCCCTCATATTTCATAAAAGCATATATATCTGTATACATTCATTAAATTTATCAGTCATTCTGTTGGGACATTCAGTTATCTGAAAAGCAAACGCTCAATAAGCCCCACCTGGTATTTGGCACACTTAGACATCACAATAAATTGAATTCAGGTTACTTTGCAAATAGATAAGCACAAACGGACATGAAAAACCATCTATTTGGAAATTAACAGTATTTAAATGCAGCTTCGCTTCTACTCAAAAGTTAACACTGTACAAATTTTTATGCAATATTCCTATAGCAGCCATTTTTTACTACCATTCGGTTTTTAATATGATCATCACAAAAACTGGATAATTTTTAGCTTGATTTCAGTGTTTCAGATGTAGAATGTAATGGATAATTGATCTGTGTGTGTGTGTGTACACGCACACGTGTATGTCTGTGTGTGCGTGTGTGTGTGTGTGTGTCTGTCTGTCTGTCTCTCAGCTTCCTAAAGGCTTTAATTACTAAGAAAAACCCTGACCATTGACATTATAAATAGCTGGAAAACCCGGAAAGGGCAGATCATTCTAGGTAACATTATGAGCTCATGACAGAAAACCACAGTTAGAAGTATACATTACATAATGGCTCCATTCTGTTTTGGGTATTCTAGACAACTACACCCCCAAATAGGACATTTTCATGCTTATGCATCAACTAAGAAGTGACATAGGTAAAAAATTTTGCAAAGGTACATTTCAAGATGAGTTTATTTGCCTACAGAGTTTGTGTTAGTTTTCTCTCCATCCTAATAAATGAAAGTAAAAATGCTAAGTCTGAAGTAGGATAAATCAGAAGATCTTTAATCATTAAAATGGATATTTTTCTGTAAAACTATGTCTTAAACCAGTGCTTACGTTTGCCGTAAATCACGAGCACAACAGGCAGACTGCAGAGAGTGCTGACAGTCTCACTTGGAGATTAGCTCTTAGATTCATCATGAAGGTCCTAGACAAATGCACTTTTGTAATTGCTTTCTTCTCATTTGCTTCTCTTGAGCCAGGATGTATTTCCAGAGTAACAGGTTTCCTAACAATTTCAGGGGATAATTCTTTATTCATTGTCATACTGAAAGAAGAAAGAAAAGTTTCAGCACATCAAAGCTATTCATTTCACCGTTCAGTTTTTCAGTGAATTTAATATCCTAAGCATTCACACAGGGGTTTTGCAGTGAGGGTGGCATTAAAACACATTTTAAGTGCCTATGAAGAAGCAACAACATCATTACCTTGAATTAAAGTGCAAGAAGAACACTCTACTGGGAACATTATAGTATCCTACAAGAAGAAAATAATTCACCAGTCCTCTTCATAAAATTAGCTTTATTTCTCCTTTCTAGAATAAATGATAGAACATTCTAAAGAATATGTCCTAAATCAGTAGCAAGCTGCCCCTTCTAAATCTCAATAACTGTCTAGGGTAATCTTCGACAGCTGGGTGCTATTAGGATTTGTTCTAATGGTGACAATGTGGTATACGCTAACACAGGGCTTATTGCCACTTATCCAGCAGGGGCATGAAATGAGGTGACATGGTAATGAGTAGATACAAATGACTTTTGTAACTTTCACACTGCTACCAGGCTGAGGCAGGCAATCAGAGGGAACTATTGTCTGCTTTTCGTGATGGTTTTAATGTGTTCCATTTGATTTAATACTGCTGGTAGGCAAAATGTGAAAGGAAAGTAGGTCACTGCCTCTTTGCTTTGCTCAGATTATAGGGCAGTAACTCACCTGGTTTATCCTAAGAGTTATATTTACTTTCACTGATGACAAAGATACATGTTTTGAGCTGGGAGGCAGGCCATTCACTGTAAATATAGTCATCGAACACCACTGAGAATAACTATTAAATCATAACATGAAAAACTTTATTTAGAAATGATTAAATTTTATTAATAAAAAATAAATTACATACTATCAGATATGTTAATAAAGGGCTGTCATGTAGGTAACTCGCATTAGAACTCAGGAATTTCTTAACCTTTAGAAGTCTATGGAGTTTGTTAATACAGGTAAGTGTCAATCCTTTATTAAGTGCATCATTATTACAGATACACATCTATTTGCTGAACATTTTACCATAGGAAGAAAAAATACTATTTTGGGAGGTTATTTTTAAACAATTGTCCTTTTAACAAACACTTTGGTTAGAAAAATTAAACTTGAAAATGCTTAAAATGCTTTACACTACTAAAATGTGTCACATCTCTTGGCCTGAGATTCTCTCTGCTTACAGTTCTTATTGACTTTTTTATTATAAATGCCATTCTATATAAAGAATGATAGTTTTCTATATAAAAACTATCTAAGTAAAGAATAAAAAAATCAATCATAGGTTAAGATTTTTTTTTACTGGTAGATAATTTATTAAAAAAGAGAGCATTTATATTTTGTAGTGATGTCTTATATGTTCTTGTTTTCCAATAATCATAGCAACTTGATACATTTTTTAAAATAGATTTTAAATATAGTCTCCATAATATCAGTCATTCTGAATGCATATACTCATAATTAATAAGTAATACGTCATTTAGATGATTTGTGTAACTTTTTCTCCTCTTTCCCCACCTAAGAAAGGCAGGTCTGTGTGTAATTAATTAGATAAATGTCAAATGTCACATGCTCATTTGTTGAGGGAAAGCCATTCCCACTGCATGCACTAGAATTATAGGATCTCTACACCCTGACCTCTGCATCTGCATCCTCCATGGGAGGCAGAGTCAAATCAAGCACAGCCTGGAACAAATTGGGGACAGAGCTGTGCTCCTGCTGCCCAGCAACTCCCCTGTCTTATTGCCCTCCTATGGAGAAATTATATTTTCTTAAAAAGGAGCTTTAGCTATTTACCCTCCATTGACAGCCTGCCAGCCGGGAACAACCAGGCTTTTTGCATTCATCATCGTGAACAATTTTTGTTTGATATAGCAGCCTGGCTGGAGACAGGAGACATAGGACAGAGACAGGGATGTTCAATCCCCATCCCCTTTGTATGAAGGACAATTGATCATCTTTGTTTTTTTTTTTTTTTTTTTTAAGAAGGGAAAATGTAATTTTCTTTATAGTGAAATTTAAGGAGAGAATTCAACTCCAGCTCAATTTTTTCTACAAAACATATAAGTAAAATATAATATATAAAATACTAAAGATGTGAGAACACATGCTGCTCAAAGGAAAAGTTTTGAAGTCAAACTTCAGAGGTTAAAAGAAAACCCTATGCTAAAATAGTCTCTTATTAACAGTTTCAAATTAACCTCATGCCTATTGGAGAATATGAATGCTGTATGGAATGGTGGGAGAGACTGTACCAAAGTGTCAGAGTGCCAAAGATTATTAGATTTGGAATGCTGGCTGTGTTAAGCCAGAATTTCACAGGGTAGTAGAGTAGGAAGATTCAAATGATATCCCAGAAATAGGATGTGATCCCTCAGGAAAAAGTTTTACAAAGTAGAAGATTCATACCATAAGCAAGTAGTGAATTTTACTTAAGCACTCAAAACACTTTAAAAAATAAAATAATATTAAAAGAAAAAATCAAGAACTAAGGAATATTAAAATAGAATTCATAGTAAACAAAGTGCATAACAGTTAGCAAAGATAATTTCATTAACTGATTTTTTCCTTCAATTACATATGCCTACACACGTTTTGTGTATGATGTTTGCCATATTTATTATAAATATTTCTCCCTACTTGGGCTTGACAAAAATATTTGAAAATCTTTGTTTCACAATAGCAGAAAGTTAAATATAAAAAGTAGCACACTTGATTGCTCATAGCCAGGGTCCATGCACAGGTGTTCTAGTGCTACCCATGGAGAAAGCAAATCATAAATCCCTGCCCCAAAGGGAAAGTCAGAAGTACCGGTGCTCTGTACAGCTCCACTTGGCCTGCAGTCCAGCTGGGGCTCCAGAGGAGAGTCACTCAGCATGTTGTAAAGTGAGTAGCTGTTGAGACTCATTCATTATATCATGGATTATGATTCCCCTGGGCAATGCACTGGAAACTAGCTAGGATGAAATACAGTTTTCCTTTCTTATCCAATACAATGCATATTTATGGAATGCTACTCTTGGCTCAGAGTTTATGTTGAAGGCAGTTAGAGAGTAAATATTATGTGTTAATCATGCATTAGCTACTTAAAATGTACAATATGAAAGATTTACTGAACAGTAAAAATGTAAAATATATAGTGTGATTAGGATTAATATATTCAAAAAGCTTCTTATGTACAGGGAAAAATAAACTGGATAATATGGAAATCATAATATTATATGTTAAATAGAAATATAGCATGTTTGAAAGCAAACAGAAGAAAGCCACCTAAAGGTGGAATAAATCAGGACAATTGTAATGCATCATTTGAAATAAATATAATGTTATTAGAACGTCAATGAAATAAAATAAAGGGAGCATATTATTAAAATTTTAAATATTGAAGAAATTGAAATGTTGAACATACATTAGAAGCTTAATAATTTATCTAATTTAACTAATAAATATGTTACTAGATGAAAATTATTTACATATATGATATATATTGCCTATGATTGATTATTACATATTACAAACTGAAATATTGGTTAAATACAAATATAATCTTTCCAAAAGTTTGATTATTTTGAGTTAATTTTTTTAGCAAATTCTCATTATTAGCAAGGTAGTATCCAAAGCACTTTGCAAATAATAATCCTCAACAACATTTCCCACATTTTAAACCTAAGACAACTAGGCCCCCGAGAATATAGGTAACTGGCCCAATGCCACCCAGCGACTAGGCTAATGTTTACTCTGAGAAGGTAATATAAGTAAATTAATTTTTCTCCATATTAATAATCAGATACATTTTATCATATTTTCTAATCTTTAATTTGTGCAAAAACACACTTGCAACTATTTATATTCATAGACACATTAGTAATTTTCATCTGTAGCAGCTTCGGAAATGGTTATCTGAACTAGGAGTAACTAAAATACATGAAATTCTGTGTAAACCTGCAGTGAAAAACCTTCATTTCCACAGTGAAACACTGGATACAGACTAAATCTGACTGTACACCAAGCAAGCAGATAAAGCATTTTGAAGATTACAGAACATTTAATAACCAATATGTACACTGAACTTTCCAAAAGGTAGAGTTGTAGTTTAATTTTATTCATAGTTATCAAGTACCAAAGGCTACAAATAAGATAATAAATACAAAGGGATATTAAAAATTAGATACCTTAAAGAGAGTACCAGGAGAGGATTGCAAGATTAATAAGTTATTAAATTTCAGTGGAACAGCACAATACAGAAACAATGGCTTTCAATACAATAGTGTTTTGCTGGTTATTGACGTATGAAGCATATTTTGGACATTTTGATATAAGTAATTGAGTTTAGGATCTTTTTCTAGTGCTTTTAATTTCTTTGTTTTGTTCAGTATTTGAACATTTTAGTCTTTTTTTTTTCTTTCTATTGTACTCTACTAAGTTCTTTCTTCCTTCCACTCCTTCTCCTCCCACCTCATCTCTCCTTATGCTTAATATGAATTCATTCATTACTTAGTTTGACCCATGTAAAAGCTAAATATAACCATATTTTCCAGTCTCTAAAGAAACAGATGAGCCTTGATTAACTTTTTTTTTTTTTACTTAATGATGGTGCAAAAATTACATGTACTTAGTAGAAACTGTGTTGTGAATTTTGGTTTTTCTCTCAGATAACCATATGTGGGTACAATACTGTATTGTGATGCTGGTCAGTGAGCCAAAGCTTCCAGTCAGAACCATTTAAAAAGGTAAACAACAAATACTTTACATAGCAGTGTTGCCAATATTTTTCAGATACTGTTCTTTGTACTTTTTTATCCCATGTCTGCACAATGTCCATCTGTGTGCATACGTGATATATTTGATACTTTATTGTGAAATAGGCTTTGTGTTGGTTGATTTTGCCAACTGTGGGATAATGAGCACCTGTAAGAGAGACTCAGCTTATCTATGATGCTTGGTAGGTTAGGAGGCATTTTCAACTTTTGATATTGTCAACTTATGATAGTTTTATTGAGATGAAATCCCAGTTTAAGTACAACACATCTATATAAGTATCACATTAGAAAAAAATGTGTCAAATCAACTTTTTGCCTGGCAAGAACAATGTAGAGGAGGAAACGTCTATTTTGGCTTAAGGTTTCAGAAGTTCAGTCTACTATATGCCAACACCATACCTCTGGGCCCGTAGTGAGGCAAAAAAATCATGGTGTAAGAGCATGGTGAAGAGAAGCAGCACCAGAGCTGACAGTTAGGAAGCAGAGAGAGAGCTCCCTTCATGAGAAACAATATAAAACCCAAAGTTACACCCCCAGTGACCTACTTCCTCCAGCCACCCACTCTTTGCCTATAGTTAGGACCCAGTTAATCCATATCAGTAAATTGATCCTCTGATTCTGTTACAACTTTCATCATCTAAGCATTCTCACCTGAACATTCCTTGCATTGTCTCCTACATGTGTTTTGGGGTAACACCTCATATCTAAACTGTGACACCAGTTACCTAACTACATCACATACTATAAGGGTCAGATGTCTTGCCTTAAGTTCATTCTTCTACCCAACATGTAGGAACCAACAGAGCTGTGGAAGAAGCCATATCCATTTAAAATTGAGCATCCTCATTTCCCTGTAGAATCAATTCCTAAGATGACAAGACCTTTCAAATCATTTCTGTAGATAACATTTCAGGTCTTTCCTTAAAATTGTGTACTTCTAAGATCAATGTTATATAGCTTCCTTCTTCCATTTGTATGGACAAAAAAAAATTTTGCAATGCTTATGTTTTTGTTGGCTAATTGATCAGAAAACAGAAAGTATGACAGCAGATTCTAAAACTACTCAGGAATTTCCCAGAAAGCATTCATTATGGTAGATTTGTCACAACATTAGAACTTTTTAATTTACAAAATTTAAGCAAGAGATCTTGAACTTTCTATAGTAAATTCTGTCATCATGGCAACAAAAGAAACAGAATAGATGGGATAGAGCTAAAGGTTAATGTTTCTATGCCATCCAGGTCAAAAATTAATATTTTAGTTCTCTGGGAATCCCAATTTCATAGCAATAAATAAATAATTGCTTTCAGTACACGATAGTCTGTAAAGGCCATAATAAAGACAAATTTTTAAAGTATTCCTGTTAGTAGAATTATGCAAATAATTTGTAAAGAAACAACCCACATGTCAGTTATATAGAAACAATTAAATTGAAGGATAGTGAGGCAAGAGATTTTTTGCTCATTGTATAGTAACGTAGTGGGAGTCAAGAAAATACTTCACAAGGAACTTGATTATTTATTTATTTATTTAACAATATTTTAATGTCCGTAGCTTCTTATTTGTAAATTTTTTTCAAAAGATTTTTAAATTTAACTTTGTTTCTTCTGCCCCTTATTTTTTAAAGGTTTTTATTAGTGCATTATAGTTTTGTGTAATAGTGAGGTTCCTTTTGACTTTAATCATATAGGCATGAGATATAATTTGCTGTTTAAGTTCTAGTACTTTCTCTTTCCTTCCCTTTTCTCACTCTGTCTTCCCCTTCCTTTACACTAATGGTGTTTCTTCTATATATTTATAGTTTTTTTTTTAATTCATGATTCATATATATACTAAAGATGGACTTTAATGTGGGTTGCCAGCAAAAGACATAATTTTATTCTTCTTTTGAGCTGAATAAAATTCCACTGTGTGCATATACTCTATATTCTTTATCCATTCATCTGATGATGAGCACCTGGTCTGGTTCAATAAGTTGACTACTGTGAATTGAGCTGCTATAAAGCTAATGTGCCTTTGTCACTTACTATAATAGTGCTGATTTTTGTTCTTTTGAATAAATTCCAAGGAGTGGGATAGCTAAGTCACACAGTGCTTCTAATTATAGTTTTTGAGATCTCCATACTGCTTTCCAAAATGGTTGAACTAATTTGCAGTCCCACCAACAATGTTAGTAGGGTATCTTTACCTATGCATTCCCACCAGCATTTTATCATCACTTGTGTATTTTTTTCATGTTTTTTTTAATTGTGCATTATAATTGTACATAGCGCTGGGATTGTTACATACTTGTACATGCATACAATGTAACAATATAATTTGGCCAGTAACATTCCCTAGTATTTTCTCATTCTTTCTCTTCCTCTGTCCCTCTGGTTCCTTACTCTACTTAGTTCCCTTCAATTTTCACAAGATTTCTACCCACCCCTTTATTTTACTTTGTCCTCTTAAGTTTCTACATCTGAAAGGAAACATATGACCCTTGAATTTGGCTTATTTCTTAACATAATGTTTGTCAAGTTAAAACCATTTTCCTAAAAATTACATAATTTTACTCTTCATTATGGCTTAAAAAAATCCACTGTGTATTTATACCATACTTTGCTTATTCATTTATTCCTTGATAAATACCCAGACTAGTTCTGCAGTTTGGCTATTGTGAACTGTATTTCTATAAACATGGGTATGCATGAATGGATAAATTCCAAGGAGTAGTATAATTCAGTCATATGGTGGTTCCATAAATAGTATTTTGAGGAACCTCTATACTATTTTCCGTGGTGGTTGTGCTTATTGTATAGTCCCATCAAAGTGTGAAAGTATTATTTTTTCCCACACATACTCTTCAGCACTTACCACTGCTTGTATTCTTCATTGGTACTTTTCTGATTATAGTGAGATGAAATCTCAGAGTAATTTTGACTTGCATTTTTCTAATTGCTAAAGTCACTGAACATTTTTTTATACATTTCTATGTCATTTGTATTTCTTCTTTGAGAATTGTCTGTTTAATTCCTTTGCCCATTTATCATTTGGGTTGTAGTTTCATGTTACATTGTTTGAATTCTTTACATGTTCTTGATAGTAATCTTCTTTTAGAAGATTTTCCTCCCTTTTCTCAGTTCTCACTTTACATTCTTGTTTTCTTTGCTATGCAAAAGCTTTTAAATTTGATACCATCCCATTTCTTTACTCTTGGCAGTATTACCTGAGCTATAAACGATCTTACTGAGAAGAAGTTGCCTATGCCTATAGATTGTTGACCCTACATTTTCTTCTAGAAGCTGCATAGATTTTATTGTAATTCCAAGGTCTTTGATCCATTTTGAGATGGCTATTGTGCAGGGTGAGAGAGATAAGTGTCTATTCTGATTCTTCTACATTGGATAACTAGTTTCCAATAACCATTTTTTAAAAAATATCTATTTTCTCCAATGTATATTTTTGCTATCTTTAACAAGAGTCATATAACTGTATGGGTGTGGATTTATCTCTGTTCTTTATTTTGTAGCATTGATCATTCTTTCTGTTTTTATGCCAGTACATACAATTTTTATTACTATGGATCTGTAGTATAATTTAATGTTGGGTATATTGAGGCATCCAGCCTTGCTTTTTTTTTTTACTTAGAATTGCTTTGACTACTGTGGGTCTTTGATTCTTTCAAATGAATTTTATAACTGTTTTTCTTTCATTCATTCATTCATTCATTCTTTCTTTCTTTGTTCTGTGAAAATGTCATTGGTATTTCAATGAGTATTTCATTGAATCTGTATACTACTTTTGGAAGTATGGTTATTCAAAAATAATAATTCTTCTCATCCATGAACATGGAAAGTCTTTCCATCTTCTTGTGTCTTTATCAATTTCAGTCTTCAATATTTGATAGTTCTCATGATAGGGATTTTACACTTCCTTATTAGATTTGTTCTATAATTCTATTGTTTCTTTTTTTTTCTTTTAGAATTTTGATGTTTTTTCATTTATTTTTATACTTTTATTTTGTTTATTTATTTTCATGTGGTGCTGAGCATTGAACCCACTGCCTCACATGTGAGAAGCAAACACTCTAGTGCTGAGCCTCAACCCCAGCCCCTTGTTTTTGTTTTTAAGGTTATTATGATGGGATTGTTTTCCTGATTTCTTTCTCTGCAGATTCTTTATTGGAGTATAGGAAAGCTATTTTTTTTTTCTTATGTTGACCCTATAACCTACTGATTTGCTGAATTAATTTTCTCCAACTGTCTTCTTGTAAAATATTTTTAAATTTTCTAATTATAGGATCATATAACCATTAAGCAGTCATTTTTTGAATTCTTAAAAAAATGTTTTTATCCGTTTTGTTACATTCCCTTGGCTAATTCCTATAAACAGATTCTCTAGCAAAATAGTCAGTAAGAATGATGGCAGTAGACATCTTTATCTTGTTGCAGATTTTAAAGGAAATGCTTACAGTTTTTTTCCCCATGGACTATGATGTTGTCTTTGGATTTGTCATATATAGCATTGATGATATTGGGTATGTTCTTCTTTCTATGATGTCTCTAGCATTTTAATCAAGAATTGGTGCTGAATTTTGTCAAACGCTATCTGTGCATCTATTGAGATGACTCTGTAATATTTTGTCCTTAATTCTATTTATATGTTTAATTACTTTTATTTATTTGCATATGTAAAACCATCCTTTCACTTTGGGATAAAAGCAACTTGGTCATAATGTACCATCTTCTTAATATGTTCTTGATTATGATTTTCTAATATTATATTAAGGATTTTTACATTCAAATTTTACCATGGATATTTTTCCGTGGTTCTCTTTCCTGGATGCATCCTTATCTGGTTTTAGTATCAAGTTGAGGTAGGATTTATAGAATAAATTTGGTCATGTTCTCTCCTTTACTCTTTATTGAAATAATTTGAGGAACATTGACATTATTTCTTCTATAAAGGTCTTGTGGTCCAGTTGAGTGTTCATTTGGTCCTGGGCTTTTCTTTTGTTAGAGACCTTTTTTATTACTGCTTTTATTTATTGCTATCTATGGGTCTATTTAGGTTTTCTACATCATCTTGATTCATATGTGTCAAGAAATGCATTCCCTTTTTCTAAGTCTTCCAATTTTATGGTGGACAAGTTTTCAAAATAGTGCCTAATGATATACTATTGCCTGTTATGTCTGTGGGGATTTTTCTTTTTTCAACTCTAATTTCATATAATTTATTTTTCTCTCACTTTCCTTTGGTTAGTTTAAGTTTCTTTCTTTTTTTGTCAATCTTGTTTATCTTTTCAAAGAACAAACTCTGTTTTATTCATTCTATTTTTTGTGTGTGTGTTGTTGATTTTGATTCTGATCTTAAATATTTTATTCCTTCCACTGATTTTTGAGTTTGTTTTTCTTGTTTTTAAAGGGCCTGTAGATGCATTCTTATGCAATATATTTGTGATCTTTTTTATTTTCTTATATAGATACATGAAGCTATAAACTTTTCTCTAAGTCCCCTAAGTTCTGAAATGTGGTATTGCTATACATATTTAATTCTAAAAATTGGCAAATTTATCCATGGGTTGCTTCTGTCACCCCTTCATCATACAGATATTTATTTTTCCAATGTCAACGTATTTATACAGATTATTTCATTTTCAAAGTGATTTTCTCCTTTTGTTCCATACAATTGGATCAGATTCAAGTTTTATTGAGTTTTTTTGTTTTGTTTTGTTTTGTATTTGTTAAAAGTTGTTTTGTGGCAAAAAAAAATGTTCTATTTTGGAGAGGGTTTCACAAATACCTGAGAAGAAAGATTATTAAGCTGTTGTTGGGTGAAATATTCTAAAAATATCTCCTAAATCCAGTAACTTATAGTATTTGTTAGGTCTGTAGATGCTTTACTGAGTTTATATTTCAATTATTGACAAAGAGTGGTGTGTTGAACTCACAGAGTAATATTGTACTAGGGTCTTTCTGAGTCTTTGAGTAGTGTTTTACATGCTAAAAGTGTCAATGTTTGGGGAAAAATATTGAGTATCATTATATCTTTTGCTGAAATGTTTTCTTTACCAGTCTCAAGTGACCTTCGCTGTCTCTTCTGATTAATTTTGTCTTCAATATTTTTTTTTCTTTTTTCTTAGTGAGAGTTGCTACTCTTGTTTGCTTTCGGACTCCATTTGTTTGGCACATCAATTTCCAGCATTTCACTGTCAGGCCATGGCTATTTTTGCCTACAACATGTACTTGGTTCTTGTATTTTAATCTGTTTTGTCAGCCTATGTCTTCTGACTAGAGAGTGGGGACTATTTACATACACTCACTGTTTTAATAGACAGATATTTATTAATTCCTTCTCTTTTTATTTATTTCAAATGTTTACTCTGATCCTGTTTCTCATTTACTTAGTTACACTTCAAATGAAATTTGTCCATTTGTGAACTCTGGAATTTGTTAGTGTTTTTTTTTTTTTTTTCTCTGTGTAGTACTTCCTTAAATATTTTCTGTAATGAAGGCTTAGTAGTCCTGAATTCTTTTAGTTTCTGGTTATATAGGAAGGTTTTTATTTCTCCTTTCATAATAAAATATAGCTTTGCTGAAAATAGCAATCTTGATTCACAGTTATTTTCTTTCAAGTCATGGAACTTAACATTACGAGCCATCCTAGATTTTAGAGTTGTGTTGCAAAATCAGAAATAATTAGTATTGGCTTGAATCTAATTCTTACCTGATATTTTTCTCTTGAGGCACTTAGAATTCTATCCTTTCCTGTAGGTTGGACATTTTACTAGTAATGTAGAATGGAGAGGTTTTTTTTTTTTGGCTTTGTTTATTTGGGATCCTGAAAGAGTCCTGTATCTGGATGTCCTTCTCAATTTGGAAGTTTGGAAATTATTCTGTTACTATTTTCTTGAAGAGATTATCCATTCCTTTAGCCCACGTCTCACAACCCTCTCTGATTCCAGATACTCTCAAATTTGGCCTCTTAAAGGTGTTCTCTAGTTCTTGCATATTTCTGGTCAAGGTTAATTGTTTTCTTGTCTTTAATATTGTTTTAATGTACAAGGCCAGCCACTTTGTCTTCCAGTTCTGAAATGTTTTATTCAGCATGGTCTGCTTTCTTTGAGACTCTTTCAACTGAATATATTACTTGATTTATTGTATCATTAATTTCCAAGGTTATTGTCTTCTTTTTCAATATCTTTATTGGATTTCTCATTTATGTCCTAAAATGACTTCTTTAATTCATTCAGTTGTCTTTCTAAGTTCTCTTGGAATTCATGGATCATTTTTAAAATCATTGCTCTGAATTTTTTATATGGTATTTTATCCCTTGATGTTTGGGGTCAGTTGATGGTGAATTTCGGAGGGATAATGTTACCTTGGTTTTTCTAATTCTTTTTTTTTCTGTTGGATTTTATACATTTGTTTGGATGGATTTCTCTTTCACTCTTAGGCATGGGCCATTTTAGAACAGTCTTTTGTTGCCAAATTGGTCTAGAGTGGTGTAGATTGAGTCCTGTCATAGCTGTCTTGCCCACATCCTTTGTATTTATGCTGTTTTTGCTGTAGGAGGGAATGCCTATTAGTGTTAACTGAGTGTTCCCTCAGCTGTTCCTTCTTGGGGCCTGGTTGTTTTTCTTTTCTGTTCCTTTTATTAAGATATCATTGATATCTAAGCATGGCTAATTTGTGTGCGAATTAGTCTATCTCTTGGCTGAGTTTAGCTTAATAGCAAAGTCTGCACCCTGTGAATTAGTAATGTAGCTTTCCAGAACCTCACAGAAAAGGGAAACCATTAAACAGCAACAAACAAAGCAAGCAATATGCAATATTTTTAAACTAACTGATGCTTACTATTTATTTCTGTAAAAATAATTGCCATGAGAAGAGGAATAATGAATTCCAAAATTTAATTGCCAAAAAAAATGAGTAACTGTGAATCAGTTTGGCATTAAAGCAAACAACAGTTGTGAAATATAACATCAGAACTAAGAACTGCAACATGAATGGTCTGGGCAGGAGTTATGCAAACCAAATTATTCTCAAAGATTGTAAAAGCACTACTCATTAAGAGAAAATAAAATACGATAGCAAGTTAAAAGAAAGTTTAGAATGTTCAAAATGTGAGCAAAAAGAAAGTAGGAAAGATGTTTCTTTTACATCGTTATAAAGATGTTTCAAATGATGACTACAAAAAGTGGGGAAACACAATAGAAAGTAAAAAGTAAATAATGAGAGACAGAATAAAGAGAATAAAATAATTTAGCTATTAGGGGAAGAAAGGAAGAATGAAAAGGAGAAAAAGAAAACACACAAAAACAAATTAAGCGAACAAATAAATCACAAACTTAAAATACAGAAAAGAACAATCTTAATAATTTTTTAATGCTAAAAATGAGCGGAGGGGGAGTAACAATTGAATATATCTATACATATCCATAAAATATTAAGCACAGTAATATCACAAAAAAATGGAAAAGGGAAAAAGATCCCTAATTTAAAAATGAAAGAATTATCTTCACTGATATGCTGAAAACTGTTAATAAGGCTGGATGGTCACTGCCTATGATTGAGCATCTTTTCCATTTTCCTTCAGATGTGTACTGAGAGGAAGAGCAAGGGTTAGGTGTTTTTAAACCCTTCCTCTTCTTGTTTTATTCACCAAGCTGATATCTGGATTAGTCTAAAACTAAAGTTGGTTGAAAAACCTTTCAACTTCCCTTCTCAGGAGTATAAGGACTGAATAGAAAGTACAGTTGATTAAAGTTTTGTTTGGGCAGATGAGATCCATGCACTCCTAGGCTAGGGCTGATGCAGAGTTCTAAGAGGTTAGCAGTAGTGGCTGGGTTTTAGCTCCAATAAGATGTAAGGGGCTTCAGTGGGTGGCCTCTGCTCTGGAAAGATTAGATCATCACAGCACTAGGGCTTGACAGATACCAATCAGTGCTGGGTTTCTGGATCACAGGCTCTTCCAAGAATCCTACACAGAAGGCAACCCTCCATAGGTCTCACACATTTAAGTGCCTATGGATATGGCCTCCCAACGCCCTAAGAATAATCACCACAGCTGTTCATTTCTGCATCCTTCTTCAGTTTATCATGTCCCCTGACAGATTAAAAGGGAAAGCACATTTCACTTCCGTCCATATCTCTGGTTTAAATCTCCAGGGTACAATCTTCTGTGGGCCTATCTCACTCACCACCTTCTAGGCAGGTTCTGGCTGAGACACTGTGGAGATATTTGCTATAATCTTCTGGGTTTCTGTACCAGCAAGCTGCAGTGAGATATCCTCAGGTCTCAGCTTGCCAGTTGAGAAATGCACGGCACTTTTCAAGCACCAGTTTATTGTGGAGCCTCTGGACCCACTAAGTTCATCTGCTTTTTCTGTGCTACAGGTATTTCTGTGTCAGATTTATCTCGCCCCTTTCTGTGTGCATTATCCCTCCCCTCTGTGGTGAACCTGCACTGCTACTGCAACGTGCTTGTCCCCAATGTAATCACAATTATTCTTTGTTGAATGCACCCAAATATTTGCATTTCTAAGAGACTCTATCTGATATTAAATTTCAGTGAATTCCCTCTTTCATCCCCCTCACTGAGTAGCCATACTTCTGTTGCCTAAATCCTAACCCATGGAACAACTGCGAATGCAGCCTTTCTCTCTCTCATCGGCCATCTTGAATCTCTTCTATTACTTGTATTCCTGATGATCATCATTCTAATTGAATTGAGATGAAATCTCAGTGCTGTTTTGGTTTGCATTTCCCAGATTGCTATGGATGTTGAATGCATTTTCATATATTAGTTGGCCATTTCTAGTTCTTCTTTTGGAAAAAAAAATAGGTTTAGTTCTCATGCTCAATTATTGATTGGGTTACTTGCTTTCTGTCTGTGTGTCTGTGTGAGTGTTTATTTATTTGTTTGATGTTAAATTTTCTTTTACATTCGTTATATATTATGGACATATTTTCTCCCATTCTGTCGGCTCATTCTTCATGCTTTTAAGCATTTACCTTGCTGCACAGAAGCTTTTTTAAGGTGAAGACATCCCATTTATTTATTCTAGGTTTCATTTCTTGAGCTTAGTGATCTTGTTAAGGAAATAAGTGCCAGAACCAATATGTTGCAGTGTTGATCCTGTTTTCTTCTAACAGTTACAAAGTTTCTGGTCTAGTTGCCAGGTCATTGATCCACTTTGATTTAACTTTATGCATAACCAAAGCTAAGGTTGTAGTTCCATTTATATCCAGTTTTCCCAGCACCATTTGTTTAAAAAGCTATCTCTTCTTCAACATATGTTTTTGGTACATTTGTAAAGAATCAGGTAACTCTGTATATATGGACTGGTGTCTGTATCTTCTGGTGTCCGTATTCTTCTATTCCATGTCTGATTTGATAGCAAGGCAATGCTGTTTGTGTTCCTATATCTCTGTAGTATAATTTGAGATCAGAAATTGTGATGTCTCCAACATCACTCTTCTTTGGCTATTCTGTTCCTTTTCTTTTTTTAAAATATATTTTTTAGTTGTAGATGAACAAATACCTTTATTTTGGTTATTAATTTTTTATGTGTTGCTGAGATTCGAACCCAGTGTCCTGCAAACACTAGGCAAATACTCTACCACTGAGACACAACCCTGGCACCAGTTCCTTTTATTTTTCATAAAGAAATATACTGCTATATTTTCTAGTCCTGTGAAGAATGTCATTGATGTTTTGATAACATTTTCTCTTTATAAAAATTTTATTAGTATATTTATTTTGATATATTACTTCTGTATATTCAAGAATATGTGAGGTATTTACATCCTCTGTGCATTCTTCCCTTCGTAGGTTTCAAAAGTGTCCGTGGTGGTAATCTTTATTATCTCTTTCTCTCACTTTCTCTCTCTCTCTCTCTCTCTCTCTCTCTCTCTCTTTTTTAAATTTGGGTCTTTTCACACTTTTGGTTAGTTAGTTTGACTAAGAGTTCATCAATCTTTTTTGTCTTTTCAAAGAAGCATGTTTTTGTTGTATTGCTTTTTGTATCTTTTTTTTTTAATTCTCAATTTTATTTCTTCTACTGATTTTGAATTAATTCGTTCTACCTATTCTAGGGCTTCAAAGTGTAACATTAGATTATTTACTTGGCATCTTTCTTTCTTTTTTACGAAGGGACTCAATTTTATAAACTTTCCTCTTAAACTGACTTCATACTGCACCTGAATTTTTGATATGTTTTATCTCTTTTCTCATTTGTTTATAAGATTATTCTGAATTTGTTTTTCCTCTTTTACCTTCTGTGGCATTCTTATTTCAAAACAGTACTATTTAATCTCCAGGCATTAAAGTGTTTTATTGTTTTTTCCCTTATTACTGATTTTGTAATATCATTCCATTTTGATCTGAAATAAGAAATTATCTCTATTTTTCTTGTATTTTCTAAATCTTGATTTGTAAGCTAAAACATGATCTATTTCAGAGAAAGTTCCACTTGCCACAGAGAAGAAAATGGATCCAGTTTTTGATGAATAAAATATTTCACAGATGTCTGTTAGTCCATTTGAGTAATAGTTTGGCTTTTTTTTTTTTAACCTCTAAAGAGTTTTAATTTATATCTGGATGATCCATCTACTGGTGAGAGAGTGTTAGAACAGCTTATTGTAATTGGGTCTATTTGATTCTTTATATCAAATAGAGTCTTTTATGTATATTGGTGCCCCAGTATTTGAGACACAAATATTTATAATTGTTTTGCTTTCTTGTTGCATTATTCCTTATCCAGTATAATGAGATCTTTTTTTTCTCTTTTGATTTTTATGTCAAATCCACTTTTTCATATATGAGAACAGCTAGTCCTACTTACTTTCATTTTCATTTGTATGGTACAACTTTTTCCCATCCCTTCCCGCCCTCCAGCATGTGGATATCTGCTTGTAAGGTGATTCTTTTGTAAACAACACTTGGTTGGGTCATGTCCCCTGCCACCCCCATCCTGCCAATGTATGTCTTTTTGTTGGCTATCTTACATCATTTACATTCAGTGTTATTTTAGAGAGTGAATTGATTTTTATTTTAAGTCATTTTGGTTTATTTCTAATATTTAATTCATACTTGATTCTCCTTATGTTGTTCAAGTGAAATTTGACAATAAACTGGCTCTACTATTTATTTTTATTTCATATGTGTGAAATATTTTATTGACCGTACTTTGTGGTGGTGTTTAGTTTTTTTTTTTTTTTCTTTTCTTTTTTTGAATCAGTTTCTTCTTATCATGGCAAGTCTTTGTTTCATCTTTAATTCTGTAGGACAGCTTTGCTAGATAAGCAATATTGTTTGGTACTCATTATCTTTCAAGCCTTAGTATACATTATTTCAAACTTCAAGCTTTCCTTATGTTGGGGGTTTGGATGAGAAATTAATAGAAAATCTAACTGTCTTACTTCTGTGACCTTCCATTTATCTTTTATGGATATAAAATTCTATCCTTATTCTGTATATTAAACATTTCCCTTATGCACCTTTTAGGAATCTTTTTTTTTTTAAATCTGGAGATCTAAATGCTTGTTGTATTGGGATTTTTGTCTCATTCCTTAGGTTTGGGGAATTATCTGATATTATTTCATTGAAAAAAACTGTGTACTCCTTTAGTTTGTATTCAGTTCCTTCTATGCATGCCAGTGATTCTTAGATTTGGCCTCTTATATTTCTTGAATATTTGATCATGTTCCATTAACATGTTTTTCTTACTGTTGAATTTTGTTTTCAAAATTATATACTCTGTCTTCAAGGCCTGGGAAACTGTCTTATGCATGATCTGATCAATTGGTGATATATATATTTTTTAAACTGGATTTTTATTTTGGTTTATTGAGTCTTTCATTTCTAGGACTTTTGTTGTTTTGTTTCAAAATCTCTATATAATCAGTGAAATTTTTATCCTTCACTTCTTGTATTTTCATTTAATTTATTTCTTATATATTCTTTCAATTTACTAAGCACTTAAACTATGAATTTTCTAAATTATTATCTGACATTTTCTCTACTGTAGTGTCAATGATACCAATAGTTGATGTGCTGTGGGCTGTTTGAAATTCTTATTCCCTTGTTTTTCATATTCTTGGCATATATACCTATCTTATGGGATGTTTTCATCTTCTACTTTTGTGCAAGAAACTATTTAGTTAGTTTCTTTCTCTTTTGAGCCCCAGGCTGTACAAATATCCAAAAATTGATCCTCAGCATGTATTCTCTATTATGCCCAATATTAACACCACTTTGAGAGAACATACTAAACTCACTTAACTGCAACTACTTCAGAGCAAAACCATGCATTAATAAAACCTTGGGGAAAATATTGTTCCAAATGTTTCTCTAGGTATAAAATCAAAATATTCTTGAATTGCTTGAGAAATTAGTTACTTATGGTAATAAAATGACTGTAACTTTATATAGAGGTTGATAAAAGAGAGGAGGAAAATTATCAAAGAAAGGGCAAAGAATAGAGAAAAATACAAATCTCAGGAAAGGCAGGCAACTCAAGAGGAAAAAGAGAGACTATGAAGAGCAAGTATTAACCTCCACTGGGAAAGCAAAAGGTAGGAAGAATGATTCTAGTTAATTCTTTAAAACAGTAGAAGAACCACAATCATTTGGATTGAGAGCTGCAATATTGAATAATAAGGGCATATCTATCAATTCAATACAAAAACAATATCTGTAAGACCAAAATTGACACAAGAGCTCTTAATGATATTCCATACTGCAGTGTGGAGATGTCTTCTGGAGTTTTTCTGATTTAGATTTCTTCAGCATTTGGGAACTTTAGAAATGCCCACCACTCCTCAGCTTTATCTCTAAGTTTCTCTGGATACAGATGTAATGATCATAGCAGCTCACCTCTGATGCAATTCTAGTATTTTTATTCTAATCTTTGGTGTGTGAAGGTACCTACCAGCCTTCTGATTGGTTAGTGGGGATGGTCCTAATTATGACTTACCAGTCGGGTCACTCCATATTAGGGGAAGCAGTTCTGTGCGTCCCTGTAAAGATTAGTTCTGTGCATCCAGCACAGTCAAATCCAGCCTGGGCTCCCCTGTGTATGGCTCCCCTGTGCAGAGTTTGGTGGTCTAATGTACAGGTATTGTATTCTGGTTGGTGTGATGTTCAGTGACCAATGTGGGGTGTGTGGGGCTGCTGCGCCCTCTCGAGTGGACAGGTCACAGGACAGTGGACTGTATCTGAGCACACAGGATTGTGGTTCATGTCTATGGGATGCTACTTTATAAGCTTCTTTGTTACAGTGTAACAGTGCATAATTTTCCACTGGCTGCTTGTGTTTGTACTCAGGAAATGTGTTCTGTGAGTCTGTGCATCTGAATGATAATTGAGTTAAGTAAGATTTGCACTGTGACTCTCCTAGATGTGCTAAAACAGGAGCTATCTCCCTGTTTGCAACTGTGGGACTTGTGAATGCAGACTCTGTAGGACAGAAGCCTCTATCCCAAAGGTACCATTTCATGACTCAGGTAGAATGTCATTTGACCCACCTTCATCTGATCTTTTACTACTGGCAATTTTGTATTGCTGGATGCCTGCTCTCCTTCACTTAGGACTCCTTGTAGTGACAGTAAATGTTTGGTGGCTTTCTACAACTGTGGGTCCTGTGGATGAAGTCTCTCTTTACTCAGTCTGGGGCACAGAAGCCTCAAGATCACTGGGATTTCACTTGTCATGATGGGGATAGGTTTAAGTTGGCCCATCTTCTCCTGCACTACTGTGGATACTATGGGGAGCACTGGGTTGGGGTGAACACTCCCACGAAGTAATTTTTTCTTCCATCATTAAACCCCACTCCCCTGACCAAGGTGTGGATGGGGTTTCTCAGAGCTTTTAGCTAGCAGTTATCCTGCTACCCCTCCTTCTAGGAGAATTACTGAGACAACCTATTTCATAGGCATTCCTTATGGTTTTATTTGTTACTGTCTGTTGGTGGGGAGAAGCTGTGTGGATTTAATTTCTTCTAGGGAAACTGACTAGTTGTGAACTCTATAAGAGGACTGCCATGCCCAGCACAACTTTCAGTCCCAAATTTTGGATAAACCTTGTGATAAAAAACTTGTTTTTGCTGTTCCTGCTCCATTTTAACTAGGTCTACTTTTCTTTCCAACTGCTGTAAAAAAAATAGCTTTTGAACTTTTCCACTTCTTCTCTATCTCTTTGTTACCACTCCCACCTAACTCCACCCAGGTCAGGATTTGGGGTCAATGAATTCTGTCCTTTTTGTCTGCGTTGGTAACCAAATTCTAAGTCCCTCTATGTCTCATACAGTTGCATATGGAGTTTTAGAGTGATTACTCAATAACACACTTCTTCTCTAACCAGCTATTCTTTCCTTGATTCATTTCTAGACTGTGAAGGAGTCAGAGTTGCTGCCCAGATCCACTCTGCCATCTTCCAAACACTGCCCTTTAATTTTTACGTGTCATTATGACATTCATGTATATTTTCTATGCATCCTTCTGCAATAATTGAACACCAGAATCTTCTTACAGGCTACGGAGGGTCTATTGCTATTGTCTTTACTCAATCTCTACTCTCTAGAACATAATAAAACTAATTAAATTAAAATTAACACAATCGCTTCTCGGCCTTTTGGCTAAGATCAAATGTAGTAAAATTAACATTAATATGTTCACATAGAGATTTAGAGAAAATAGTAGGTTGTTTTTTGTTTGTTTGTTTTTTGTTTTGTTTTATTTTTGTGGTGGTAAGGATTACACACAGGGTGGCCTACATGTTAGGCCAGAAACCTATGCTGAGTTATATCCTCAATGTTCAAAGGAAATAAACAGGATTTGAGGGGAAATGGTTTGTTTTTTGCAACTCAATCATGGACACTATGTAAATTGCAAATTGTTTTATGAAATAAAATTATTTTGTTTTCAAAACCATAGGATTACCATGAATTTATAATTTTAGTCAAAGTAACAACGTGACTACTATAAAAAGTGCAAGTGGTGGCCTGGTGTTGTGGCTCAGTGGTAGAGCGCTCATCTAGTGTGTGTGAAGCCCTGGGTTTGATCCTCAGCACCACATAAAAATAAATAAGTAAAATAAAGGTACTGTGTCCAACTACAACTAAAAAATAAATATTAAAAAAACATATAAGTGCTTAGTTGGAAAACTGTATAGACTAAGAAAAAATAATACAATGTAGTTGTACCTGTGACATCACTCAAATATTAACACATATTTAAAATTCCTTCTTATATGTGAATCTTTATCCAAAGTCCTATTTTCTGTTTTCGTATTTTATCATGTTATCCCTGTTCCTATAAATTTACAAGTCAGGTCAGGCTTTTCAGAAAAGATTAAATCTTTGTCAGCCCAGATCATTTGCCCAGAATGTGAGATGCCATAAATCTACATATTAATAATTTGGTATCCATCAAATAATCTCTGTTTATAAAAAAGATGTTCTTTCCACAATTTAAAACTTAATTTGTATACAGTTGCCTATTCCTGCGTGTTAATGCTAATTACTGATTTACACCTTTGAGTTAGAACTTTTGGGATCAGAGCCAGAGAATAATGACTCTTTTAAGAGTAGGAGATATATTTCCACATCAGATGACACCTAATTTATAAAATGGCCATCTCATGTTATAGCTTCCAAATCATTTTCTCCATTCTTAGAAAATTTATATTTTTGTTTCCTTGTGGGAATCATGAAATAAATGTGTGTGTATGAAAATAAATTCCATTTATTAAGATACACATTCCCATTTTTATTCACTAGACATACATAGGGGCGCTTGTCAGTGAATAAGGTGTTCCTTTAAAAATTTGGAAAACAACTATGACTTAAATAAATTGCTTATGTGTCTCACAAAATAAAGATTCCTGGAGGTAGACAGTTTGGGAACAATAAAAAGTCTCACGGACATATTAATGTCTTTGGTTATAATTCAATTGAATTTCAGTTTTCTTTCGAATGATCATTGTTAAGGATGAGAGTGAAATTCCAAGGTTGGGTCTACACATCTATGAAGGCTTATTCTACTAAAACCATGTCTATGTTGTAACATCTTTATTCCTTATGGTTGCTACTTTGCATAATTTCATCTTTATACCAGTGCTATGAGATGACTATTGTAAGACTAGCAATGAGTTAAACATCATGGAAGTCTGACAAACCTAGCTTTCCTCAGCCTTAAATAGGTTTTTATTTATTAAAAGATTGCACCATGTAGTTTTGAAAAAGCCTTTCCAAGTAAAGATATTTCGTCAGTAATGAATTATCCAATTTATCATGTAGTTCAATCATTTTAGTTTCTATACATAGACCATTTTATTAATGTGTTTTAATATGAACAAGGATGTGTGTATAAAAAATTCTGTAGCTTGCATATTGTATTCTTTAAAGTTTTTTCAGAATTGTCCATAATATGAATGCCAGATATAGTGTGCTTCCCCTTTATCCACAAGGGATGCATGCTAGATCCCCAACACATGCCTAAAACCTAAGATATTCTAAATCTATGATTTAATGTCTTTCCTATCTTAAGTATTTATCACAGACTATGGTATTCACTTTTGCAGTTCGAGATGGAACAGCACAACTAGCATGAGTTTCTTTTTCTTCTTCCCAATTTTATAGAAGCTTCATTCCTGTTATTTAGTTTCACAACCTTATCATATGGTTTTACTTATTTCCTGATCAAGTAGAAAACTACCATATGTTTTGCTTTAGAGTTGCACTTACACCTTCTTTTTCAGTTACCCAAATTGCCAGCATCACTATCCTGATTTTGAAACCATAAAAACATAAGGTTTTCTGGAGCAGAAGTAGTGTGGTACCATTACAATGGCTTTGATGGAAATTAGTGCTAAGTGAATGAGGGCGGGTAGTGTACACAGTTTACATGTGCTGGGCAAAGGGATGATTCACAAACTGAGCAGGACCAAGTATGATGGAAAAAAGCTCACCTGGCTACCTAGCATGGCATGCTATTTCAAATTATGAGTTACTATACCTACAATTTCCCATTTTAATATATTTGAATCACATTTAACCATGAGTAACCAAAACCATGGAAAGGGAAATTGTGGATGAGGGGTGACTGTATTACTATAAGTATTTCTCCTCTCGTTCTTTCCTTTGGAAATTTGTCTTTTTAATCCCTGAAAATAAGTCATGACATGTTACTAATTTTAGGGAATAATGTTCAAGATACTGTGACATGCTTGCTATGCTTCCAATGTGTTGCCTACACGATCCACATGTTGCCATTATGATAGTATTAAGGAGTAAGACACTGAAGAGGTGATTAGGCCATGGGAAATTCTCTGAGTCCAAAAGGATTAAGAGTCATATAAGAGAACGTTTTTCACACGTTTGACTGAATTTTTCTTGTATCTTCTTCTGCCATGGTAGGACACGGTGTTTAACTTAGTTGGACTGTCTGTTCACAACCTCCTGAGGAGGCAGCAAGAAGGCCCCCTTAGTAGAAACCAGATACTGGTGCCTTCTTGGATTTCCTAGTTCCCTCAGAATTATGAGAAGATCAGTTTTTGCTCTTTATAAATTATTTGTGTTATTTTGTTATAGCAGCACAAAGTGGTCCTAAACAATGCACTATCTCTGCTAGAGCACTTAACTATGCAGGGCCCTCCTTCCTTGTTCATTCTGACAGAAATCCTGAAAGCACAAAGTGACAGTGGCTTGGAGCAATTAACAACTTCCCACTCTTACTTTTCCCCAGGCCCCAGATAAAAGCCATCAAGGGAGAAGCCAGAAAGTTGTGTTGGTTTCTGCTATACCATGAAGTCTCTTTCTTACTTTCTGTGGTCCCCAGGGGTCAAGAGTAGGCTGGGTCCTATCAGAGATCTGAGAAAGACCAGATGAAAAACAGTTCCTTGGGTATGCATATCATATTCAAATGCTATTTTTTTAAATTAATTGATTAATTATTTCTGAATGTGTTTGCTACATTTGCTGAGGCTATTAGAAAGTCAGATTTTTTTTAATGAAATACCACATATCTATTAACTTATAGATTGATATTTGTTTATAATTTGAGTCTTCTTTTATTGTAGTATTTTTTGTTTGTTCTATTTTCAACCTGACTATTTCTCAAATTCAGGGACAGAGATTACTACTATTTAGCTATTTGTCATTTGTTCAATAATTTATTTTATTTTTCTTAACATCCAATTTCTGGTAATTTCTCTGTTCTTATATAGCACCAGTTTTCATTTATCCTGAAATGAATGCTTCTTTTATTTGTCACATAATTTATAATGTTTCCAATCTGTGTTCCGGCATTTGCCAGATCTTCTCTTCTTCTGCTATTTGTTTTAAGTGTCTTGTATTTCTCAATTGAGCTTTTTAAAAAAGATAACCCATTAAATAAAACTGGGTTTCTTGAAGTCAATTAAATTTCTCATCATTTTATTATCTTATTCTATTTACATGCATTGAGATCATTGGTGTGTTTACACTGAATTCTACTCTTCTTGTTTCTGTTTTTGATCATAGCATACTCCCTTCTGTGCTACAAAGATGCATGAAATTCTATCTTGTCAGTGTAAGGCACTTTTTGTTAGAGCCCTAGATGCACTTGGCTTGTGGAAATTTTAAAAAAGAGAGCCAATTCAACTAACAACTGGACATATGCTCATATTTTTCTAAGAAAATACAAATTAATCATGAATTCTGTTTTCTTCTGATTAAAGCAGTTAGCTTCAAACAATACAAATTAGTCCAATTGCCTCCTGTTATGGCATGTATAAAAAACAGAATTATCTAGAATTTTATTTCCATTACATCAAAGTCCTTCATAGATACATATAATCTTATCGTCAATATTTGTTGTTTAACAAAATTGCTTTTTTCTTCATTATTTTACCTTTCTCTCTGAACTCAGGTTTATTCTAAATTTTGTGTGTATATGTATATATGCGTGAGTGTGTGTGCATCTATCTATATATGCACACATACTTTCCTTCTACATATATACTTTTATATTTCATTATTGAAATAAACATATTTCTTTTCAGTAATGATCCAGAAGCAGTAAACTCACTTAGGTTTAGTATATGAAAACAACTTTATTTTTCATTCATTCTTCAAAAACGGTTAGCTAGTGTACTTGTGAAATTTGGGAAATGCTTTTCCTAATAAGCTGAAGATAACATTCCACTCTCTACTGCATCTATTATTGCTGATAAGAATGCTTCTATTGGTTGTCATTTTTTTTCCTAAGGAATTTACTCTTCATTCTTCTTATCTTTAATCATCTTTTTCTTTGAATTTTCTATACGCTTTTGATTAATACATATTAAAAGTGGATCTAAAATTAAAAAAAAAGATTTAAATAACTTTTATTATAGTAAAAAAAAAGTGGATCTATCTATATGTGCGTACATGGTGACATATATTTTGCTATAGACTCAGTGTCTTTGTTCAGTCTCAAAATACATACTTCAAGTTTACTTCATGTTGGGAAAATTCTTGACCATTTTCCCTTTAATATTGACTCTACTTATATCTCTTTTCTTTTAAGAGGCATAGTTTAGACAGACTCAGTCTAGATAAAATTCATGTTTCCTCATTTCTTTTCCATATATCCCATCTAAATTTCTCTGTGCTCTATTATAAATGATTTATTCACAATTGTTTTATTACTCATCATTTTTTGTTTTGTTTTGACTATTGCTTAATCTTTTCATTACTAAATTCAATGACCATAACTTCTTTGTTCATATGAGTTCTATTTAATTATTTTTATACTGTTTCCTTTTAGAATCTTCCTCTTTTTTTTCAGTATGCCTCTGAGAACACTGTAAACACACTTATTTTATGATGTTTAAATACTGTTCCATAAACTTAAGAGGCAATATTTTTATTTTTTAAGTCTGATTATTATATTTCATGGTAGTTTATCCATTTTAGTCATCTTTCCTTTACTGTGAGTCATTTTTCTTTGATAGCTCATACCAAGGGAACCTGATTCAGAATGCTTCATGATGCAGAGCTGCAGCATGACATAATTTCTCAAGAGCCACTTTGTGGATTTTTTGGGTTTTGTGAAATGAAGACTGATTGTTTACTTGATTTTTTCTTTGATACTAAATATTTGTGTCTGCATTTACAAATTATGCACACACACACACACACATCACACACACACACACTTGGGTTTTCATTTCTCATTCACTCATATTTCCAGGTAAGCAGTTCATATAGTCTCCAAATCTCCAGGTTAATGGTCTTAATTATTTCAGTCCTAACTCTAAAATTCAAGGATCCATTTTCTTTCATGTTTATGGAAGAAGACCATTCTAATTCACACAAGAAAAATATCTCAACTGCTTTTCCCATAAAGACCTTAAAATTCTGACATATTTGTTTATCAAATTCTGATGTTTCCTTGTAAATATTTTCCACTTGGGATGAACATTATGAAAAATAGTATTACATAGACAGAATCACATTTAAAAATTATTTGTTGAAATATGACATGAATATAGTAAGCTATATAGATATGTGTGTATATATAGTATGTGTGTGCATGTGTGTGTGTATATATAGATAGATAGATAAAATGAACAGCTTGATGACTTTTCAAAATATAAACATAATTTATAACCAGACTGCAGATAGGATTTTTATTCTTGTTTTGCATGTGTGTGTGTGTGTATGGGGGGTGTGGGTGTGTACGTGTTTTCTATGATGTATTTTGTGATGACTGGAAATTTCTATTTCTTCATTTCTTATCCCCAAATTTGCAGTTTATTAAATTGTAATATTAAATTTGTAATATTATTTTTGACAATTGTTCCATTGTTCATGTGCTCATTTAATGATGGGTGTTTCTAATCTTGGTTAAGGTCATTGCATTGGTCAAATATCCCCTACTTTTTCACACAAATGTTGCTTGTTTTACTGAAAACAGGTTCTAATTTCCAATTATAAATGTTGGGGCCTGGCCCTAAAATTTGCAATACTCGTGTCTCCTCGCCTTTGCGCTTCTGAGGAACATTCTGAGATGTTTGCTATACTGTTTTTGGAATTCTTGTAACTTTGGTTGAGAGAACCCCTCCAACATCACTGTCTCTATAGCTGGAAGAAGAATGAGACTGAATTGTTGTAAGTGCACCTAAATCTTTCCCCAAAAGAGAAAGATGTGTTGTTCCACTAAAACTTGAATACCACTGGAACAATTGGCATGTTCGGGAAAAGATTGGAAAAGCTCTGAGATTCTAAAATGGTATGTAGTTCACATGCTCCACCACTGCATTACCACTGAGTCTATTTCTTTCTTTCCACAATTTACAAAGTGGTTTAAATTTGGACATGGATTATAATCACTTAAATGAATTTTTAACCATGTCAGTGCCTGGGCCATAAACTTTCTGGAAGTGAGTTCCAATACCAGTATTTTTTTAATTTTTTAAATTTTTTTTTAAATAAAGCGCAGTGGTTTCTAACAGTAACTAAATTTGAAAATCATTATTATATATGACACATATTATATTATATTATGATATGTAACCAAAAAACAATAAATAATATGCATGAACGTTTTAAACACAGAGTGCTGTGCAAAATCAGAAATCTAGAGCTAAAGAGGAAAAGAAGTAAAGTTCAAATATTCATCAGGAATTCTAAGTGACTTTTCTTTGAGAGACAATAGGAGACGTAAAACAGGAAGAGTCATTTTCAGGAAAAATGTAAGTTTCAGAGATTTTACTAAGGCTAATTGTTATTTTAAGACAATCTGTATATCCCTAATAAATAGACTTCCAGGTATATTTTATCATAGGAAATGTTTGGCTTTGGTCAACTGTTATTGAT
The DNA here is from genome assembly GCF_001458135.2 of Marmota marmota marmota. NCBI lineage: Eukaryota > Metazoa > Chordata > Mammalia > Rodentia > Sciuridae > Marmota > Marmota marmota. The sequence continues at coordinate 11,459,584 of NW_026000037.1, forward strand.
CATACAATAGACAGTATTTGCCCAGTAGTTTAAACACTGATGGATTTTGGTAGGCACATAAATTTTCTTTGATTAGTTTTTGGAATGTACTTAACTCTGGTGTTGAAAACTACTTACTTACAGTATGATTAACAATGTCTAACTATTTATATGTACAAAGCCTAGAGATCAGCTGTGATAATTTATTTAAATTAGACCATGAGCTATAAAATAATGGACTTTATGTGAAATAAATATTTTTAAGATTCTCAAATATTCTACAAAGAAATTGGTTTCCAGAAATATTGTCATTGTTTTAAAGTATAAGTAAGTTTGATTATTTCTTTACAGTTGTACTTATTTATACATTACATTCATTGACTGGGGATGCAGTACTGAAATATTCTTTTTAGTTTTAGAATTCAAGCAAATCATAAAATATTCTATCATTTTGGTACTAGTAATTTGTATTTAAGTCCCAACTCATCTAATGCCTGTGTGACTTTACACTGATTTCCTTGCTTTTATAAGACTCAATACCAACACACATGATATTAGGAAATAATGTTATATATCTCATTAATTTTTTTGAAAATTAACAATTACAAAACTTTTGTTCACTCAGATCATTTCCAAAATATGATACTTTTTTCCATCATTGTATCACTAATATTTATCTTGATTTTTTTGTATTGATTTTTTATATTGCATTCAACTATGGGAAATCTCTCTCTCTCTCTCTCTCTCTCTCTCTCTCTCTCTCTCTCACACACACACACACACACACACACACACACACACATCTTTCATTTTACTACCTCCTGCAACTTGCTTTGTGATTTCACAGGTGTCTCCTGATAAGTCTTTGCTTCTAGAGTTCCTAGAGTCTGTTTTTCCTAAAAATAAACAAAACATAGTTTTAGTTTTTAGATATGCCATACTATGACAAATGCCTTATCAAAATATTCTCATGGTTTTCTATTCAATTTAAATAAATTCTAGTTCATTCATTAATTTGGACATAGATCATCAATTAAGATAGTCAATAAAGCCCTAATATTATGCAGCCAATATCTTGTCTCTGACCACACATTTTTGCTCACCCTGCTTTAGCTACTGCCATACCTGTGTTCATAAATCTTCTCTCTTCCCTGTGCCTGTATTGCTTTATTGCAGATATTTAAATGACATACTTCCTCCTTTTCTCTGTGTCTCTTATGAAATACCACATTCTCAGGATGACTTCTTTGGACACCTCACCTCACATATCACCCCATCACTCTCTACTTGTGTATCATTATTTTCCTTACAGCAGGTACCACTGCTCAATATTATATGTTTACTGTCTCTCCTTCTAAGGTACAACATCAGTGGATTCAGGATTTTTTTTTGGTGTTGTTTACTGCTGTACTCCAAGAAATACCTTAAATGTTGCTTAGAACACACTAAATATGTAACATGTTTTTGTTGAATGAATAAACTGATGCATGAATGAACTGATGAGAACTTCCTAAACATTAAATAATCCTAGTGATAATAAGTGTTTCAGTTACCTATTGCTGTATAACCAAATGCACCAAATTCTAGAGGTTCAAAACTCATGACAAATCTACAGCGTTGTCAGGACCCAGTCTTGGCATCTGTTAGTAAACCCTGACGACCATTCCATACTCTCTGGCTTTTTAAAAATATTAATTAATTAATTAATTTTAATTAAGTATATATGACAGCAGAATGCATTTTAATTCATTGTACACAATTGCAATACAACTTTTCATTTCTCTGTTGTACATGACATAACGTTGCACTATACATGCAATCATACATGTACCTATGGTAATGATGTCCATCTCATTCCACCATCTTTCCTGTTGTCATGCCACCTCCCTCTTACCTCTCCCTCCCCTTTGCCCTATCAAGTTCTTCCATTTTTCCCATGCCACCCTCCCCGCATTAGGGATCCAACATGCACTTATCAAAGAGAACATTCAGCCTTTGGGTTTTTTTGGGGGGGAGGGGTAGACTTACTTCACTTAGCATAATATTCTTTAACTCCATCCATTTACCTACAAATGCCACTATTTGATTCACTTTTAATACTGAGTAATATTCCATTGTGTATATATACCAAAAATTCTTTATCCATTCATCTATTTAAGGGCATCTCAGTTGGTTCCACAATTTAGCTACTGTGAATTGAGCTGCTATAAACATTGATGCATCTGCATTACTGTAGTCTGCTCATTTTAAGACCTTTGGGTATAAACCAAGGAGTGGGACAGCTGGGTCAAATGGTGGTTTTATTCCAGGTTTTCCCAGGAATCTCCATACTGCTTTCCATATTGGTTGTACAAATTTGCAGTCCCACTAGCAATGTATGAGTGTGCTTCCCCCCCACATCCTCACCAACACATATTGTTGTTTGTACTCTTGATAACTGCCATTCTGACTAGCATGAGATAAAATCTTAGAGTAGTTTTGATTTGCATTTCTCTAATTACTAGAGATGTCGAATATTTTTTTCATACATTTGTTGGTCAAATGTATACCTTATTCTAAGAAGTGTTTGTTCAGCTTTCAGCTTCTTAGCCCACTTATTGATTTTTTTTTTTGTGTGTGTGTCTTAAGTTTTTTAAGTTCTTTATATATCCATGACCATAGAACCCAAAGCACTATACAGATTTGATGTGATTCCAATTAAAATTCCATTTTTCATTCCTTATAGAAATAAAAAAATGAAATCATGAAATTCATTTGTAAATATAGGAGACCCAGAATACACAAAGCAATTCTTAGCTTAGCAAGAAGAGTGAAGCAGGAGGCATCACTATATAAGGCCTTAAACTATACTACAAAGGTATAGTAACAAAAACAGCAAGGTGTTGACACCAAAATAAACATGTAAACCAAAGATACAGAATAGAAGACACAGAGACAAAACCGCATAAATACAGTTATTACATATTAGACAATGTATGCCAAAAACATACACTGGAGAAAAGATAGCCTCTTCAACAAATGGTTCTGGGAGAATTGGAAATCCATATTCAACAAAATGAAAATTAACCCCTATTTCTCATCATGCACAAAACTCAACTCAAAGTGGATCGATGACCTAGGAATTAAACCAGAGACCCTGTGCTTAACAGAGGAAAAAGTAGGCCCCAAATTTCATTGTGTCAGATTAGGCCCTGACTTCCAACAAGACTCCTAAAGCACAAGAAATAAAATCAATAATTAATAAATGGGATGGACTCAAATTAAAAAGCTTCTTCTCAGCAAAAGAAACAATCAACGAAGTGCAGAGACAGCCTACAGAATGGGAGCAAATTTTTGCCACACACACACGTCAGATGGCTTTTGTTTTTTCCTCTCAGTTTGGATATCTGCTGGGTTTGGGATCAGAAACCTAACCAGTGTCAATGTACAGTATACTGGTGGGCTTCCCAGGAAGGTAATCACAAACAGACAGAACAGAGAGGCAAGCAAAAGGTATACTGTGCTTTATCATGTGGTCTCAGAAGTCACCCATATCACATCTATGCCATTTGGTTCATCAAAACATGTAACTAAAGCTGGCACATATTCAAGGGGAAGGAATGTCAAATAATTTGCTGACATATTTTTAGACCATTATAGATTTCAGTGTTATTTTAGTCTTCATTTTAATAGAATTGCCTCTAGGGTTTTCCAATTGTATGTTTTCTGCTCAACAGTTACAAAGACAAGACTGATAGGCTAGTTTATTACAAATGAATTAACGAATATGACAATTTTGTATGTTCTATAAGCTAATTTTTGTGCCTCAACAAAGAAAAAAGCACCTAAATTTTTACAAATGCATCTTAAATTATTTTTACATACCAGTGAAATATTTTAAATATGTCAAAATGGAACAATGTAAGCAAAATATTAAGTGTGAGGCATCAAAAGCCATTTGTGCTTCTTGGCCCTCTGCATACATAGATTCCCTTCCCACTTACACTGGCTTCTCCATTTCCACCTCCCTCTCTTCTGTCAACCATTGTGTATTTATGAATGTATTGGACATTATCAGGGCTTGAAATGTTCTCAATGTGATGACAAAACTCAAGCCTGAAAAACATTTTCTTATCTCAACAAAGAAAAGAAATGAAAATATTTAGCTTATTGATGATTTGATAATAACCTTCTGGGAGGTAAGGGTATATATACTTAGTGTTCCTTTTAAAATATCCAACTTTCTTTTATCAGAGTAAATCTGACCATAAGAAAAATTCTTAGTATTTCCACAATAAAAAGGAATAAAATTTTATTCTATTGCTGGATATTTAGTAATTGGTGCACATAAAATATTTAGATGTAATATTAACTTTCATGCAAAGCATTGTCTTTCTTCATCAAACAGTGACTTCCTTCTGACATCAAGTACTGTCATACTGTTCTACAATGCTGAGGTATTTGTGTTTAAAGGTTACGCATATGACAGCATATATTAAATGAATAGAAACCTTGAAAAACTACTGGATATATTGCTCTCTTTAGTGATGAGGAGATCCATTTTCTAAGAAATATTGGTAGATACGGATACACATTCAAAATGCTCTATTAAAATTGAGAATACAATCATTACATAGAGCTAGTGAAGAATTAAAGTACAAGCAGCTGTCTTTCCACAAATATAAAACTAACATTGTTTCAAATGACAGTGCAGTTCTGTGCATAGTTTAAAATATATTTGTGTTTTTATAGTCATAGTTATAATGACAGTCAAAAGTACTACAGGCACTTTTTTGACACTTCCTTATTAAATTCTTAAAAAACAATGAAAGATATATTTCATTCTCATAAGAGATCGAGTAATGTTTGGCTTTCGTAGTTAGAAAAAAACTTCTGTTATAAAAGAGATATTTTTATCATTAAATTTTTAACAGGTAAAGAATGTGTATAGCTTCAAAATTCTGACATGATTTTACCTTCAAATTCTTTTCCCTTCTCAAATATTAAAGGTATTTGCAGATCCTTAGACCTGTTTGTCTACTTAGCCAAGTTAAATTAAAATGCAAGATGATAATCTATTGTTAGATTATTTTTCCAATATTGACAATCAGTTTCCTTCCATAATGAACTTTTCCCTGTGCTAGCTACTTCAAATCTTTTTATCCTGTACCCATAGGATTGAACATGATTATGAAAGATAAACCTTAGTAATAAAAAATGAAAAGAGGTTATGACATTCTTATTAAACAGAAAAGGCAACTTCTTCTGATTCTAATCTTATAGTTACCAGCATTATTAGAACATTATTAGAAGTACAGGAAACAGGCATATTTATTCATAAGTCCTGCTCTCATAAATTATACTTTCTAAAGAGGAGAACTTTTATAAAAATGGTGCATTATAACTCTACTTTTTGTCCTACAAAATGCATAATGGATTTTCTACTCGTTTTTTCTGTCAAGAAAAGTTTAATATATGACTATTTGATCAGATATAAACTAAGAAATTATGGACATGAAGAAAGTCATAATTCTTAAGTTTGTATATTCCAGATAACATTTATGTTCTGTTTTTCATTTTACCTTCTCAAGAGCTCAAAGAGTCAAGGTGGGTCTTTGTAAGCAACAGAATATCAACTAGATAGATTAAGTAGAAAGAGATTAGTTACATTTTAGGGGGAGTTCACACACTCACTGGAAGAAGTAAAGAGGTTCAAGATGTGGTAATGAACTACCATTGAAATGAACAAGCCAAATCAGGACCCTGCTAATAAAACTTCAAATGACTCCTTTCCGTGACCAACCAAAAACTGCCACAATTAGATAGCTCTCTGAAACCTAGGAAGTCATCATTGTCATTACCAGTGTAGCCCTACACCATTTTACTTCTGTTACTTGTTAAAGGAACCCTTCGTGAGTGAGTTTATTTGCAGGAACAGAAACCTCATGTTATACTCCAGCTGCAGTGTAATATAGAAAATAAAACTAGAGTCCAGATGTCATATGCTGATTGGCTGAAGTGGGTGTTAGAAAATATGTCAACTCTATCCATCAGTGCCCTCAGCAGCAGTTAGTCCTGCACTAGTTAATAAAGTGGAGAATTAAATTATCCCCAAACTATTAGCTTCATGTGACTGTTTTATGATTCTCATGGCTCTAATGTGGGTCTCCCTGAAGTTGCACTCAAATTTTTGCTGGGTTTGTAGTCACTGGATTACTCAGGTGGACTGGATATACGAATGGTCCACTCACATGGTCAGCACTGGACCTGTATTGTTGTTCAAAACTTCTGAAGGTATTTTCAGATCCTTAGACCTGTATGTCTACTTAGCCAAGTTAAATTAAAATGCAAGATGATAATCAAGATGATAATGCAGGATGATAATTTTCCACACCGTGGGAAAGCCTGGGTTCCAGGCTTTCCCACAGTGTGGAAGATCAGGACTCAGGGCATGAGTATTCCAATGTGCAAAGAAGATATTCAAGCTCTCCTGATAATCAACCTCTGCAATCACATGATTCTTACTTCTGACATAATCTGATAATCTCAACAGTTCCCAAAAGAAAATATCAAGTTGCAAGTTGCATAGCTCAGTGAGGGAAGTTTTAAAATTCTTAAAATATAACAATTTACCCACACTTAGGCTTCCAACCAAACCCCCAAAATATAAACAATAAGATTATTTTACATGGTTAGTGATGCTATGAAAAGAAAAGAAAAGAAAAGAAAAAGTAGGTGCATCTTTTCACCTAAATGGGGAAACCAAGCATTTCTCAGTCATCGCATGAATCTTTAAAGACTGAAATAAAGAGAAGGAAACTTTATACTGGAATTATCGCTATCTTTAGATCTAGCTAGCTGTCATCTATATTCATCTAAATGATCAAATAAAAATGAGGAATAACTAAGATATTCTCATTCCCATAAGTGTTGTCAAGAATTGGTTGATATTTCTGATAGTAGCAACTCATTTTGGCAATGTTCTTTATTTGGAGGTGAAAAGGCAGTTACTGATATATTCCCTCTTAACATTCTTCCTCACCGTTTTCCTATTTCTAGAATACCAATGCCCATAGCCAGCACTGAAACATACCCAAGGTGATCTGCTGAATTTTGTAAGTACTATTCCCTCATCTGATGTTGTTGCAGTAAACATTAAATCTTGATCTGACATTTAAGGGATCCGATATCAAAACGGCAGAATAATTTCATCTTTTGTGTTATGTTTTTATTAGCCGGAGACTCCCCAAACTACCATGTAAGAGTTTCAGTTTCCAGCTCTTAGTGATTTCACTCCTCAGTCTCTTGGAAGTATGGTGTCTTTTACGTACTGCATTATCAAAATATAACCTCAAAGTTGTACGTGTAAGAAGCAATATTATTTCCCAAGGGTAACACATTTACATACTTTAAGAAACACCGCTATTAATTACACATCTTCACACTGGAATGCCCACACTGGCAATAAAGAATATCATCTCATAGGACAAAACTCCAAAGGTTTAAGGTTCCCACTCAACTATTTGAGAATAATTTATTTATTTTTTTCTGTCTCTTCTCTCATTCTCCGGGAGTAGATGGTTCTGGTAGACCAATGAATTCTGTCCCAGTCAGTTACTTCATGTATTTTATGGTGAATATGATTTTTTTGTTCAGAATTAATGTCTGGAGAATAGGGTGTTGAGTAAATCCCTTAAAGATGGGTTGACAGCAACTAAGTGGACAGAAAAGTTACAATAATTTCTAAACAAATATCTGCTGGAGTCTGAAAAAAGATTGCAGAATTCTTCCTTCAAATTCTGTCCAGTGAAATAATTCTGCAACTATGTGATTGGCAGATTTCCCCAGGATGAGGAGACAAACAGTAAACAGAATATAACTCTTAAGGTTTTGGTTACCGCCAAGATTTTAGATCCTATGCTCTTTCATGTTTAACTGTGCCAGTCCACTTCTGGATCAAAATTGTTTTCCTTATTAACTACACAAAGACTATAATTTGGAGGTCAAGGAAAGATGGTAGGAGTAACCCCACAGTGGAATTTAATTGTGTTTAAACTGAGTCTTAAATCTACTACCACCATTTGCTAAAGAGTTCTGGAAATGACTAGTTTTGTGGCTTTTGCATCAAGTTTCTGGTGGGAAATTCCAAATACTGTTCTCTAGTCAGGTGTGCAATATCTACCATGGCACAATAACAAGCTAAGAATTTTTTTTTCTGGTCATATGAAGGAGTCAAACTTTGTTCCAAAACCTAAGCATCCATGCTCCAATGTGCCTCCTAAGCCCCCAAAAGGCTTCATGAACCATCATACTCAGACAGGCAGTTTAAGCACCATCACATTCAGAGGCTAATAAGAAGAAGTAGGAGGCAAGCAATCCTTGAATGGATCCAGGCTGAGCCAGCTGGAAAGCCTTTGCTTGCTTTCAGTCCAATTCAAAGCTGGCAGCCTAATAAGCCACTTAGTAAATGTAACAGAGCAATGGAATTAAATATATCTGTTCCTTCCAAAATCTAAACAGGCCCACCAAACTTTATGCCTCTTTCTCAACAGTAGAAAAAGCAAATCGAAGTGAGTGGTCCATTCTCTAGGAGTGCTTTAGTCAGAGTTTTCAATCCTGTGACCAAAAGATGTGACAAGAAAAGTTTTAGAGGATGAGGATTTATTTGGTACACACTGCTTCAGAGATCTCAGTTTGTAGACAGCTGGCTTCATTTCTTGGGGCTCCAGGCAAAGTCGAACATCCTGGCTCTGGGGTTTGGCAAAAGAAAGCAGCTCAGCATGTCACACTGAGAAGCAGAGAGAGTTCTGCTCCACAAGGAAATATATACACCAAAGGCACAGCCCCAGGGACCCACCTCCTTCAGCCACACCATACTGGAATTCAGTTACAACACACAAAAATCCCAGCAGGGGATTAATTCACGGATTAATTAATATTCCATTCAGTTCACCTCTAAGCTTTATTGCCTTCTTTCATACATGAGCCTTTGGGCAACACCTTACATCTAAACCATAAAAAGAAGATATCCTCACATGTCTAGAACCATCCTTGCCAGAAACTGTCATACCTGTATATCATTGTGGGTTTTCACTCCGGTGTTCTGGCATCCGTCATTACTATGTCCTTATGAGGACAGTCTATCAACTGTAGAACACTCTGGCATAGATATGTCATGTCCTGTGGAGTAATGAGGTATTTTTGGTCTCTACGGACACAATTTTTTTTTGGTCAAGGAATCAAGTATTTTCTTTGTCTTAGGCTTAACAATGAAGATTTCTTGTCATAGTTCCATGAGGAAAGCATCATACTTTCTCTGTTGTTCTGATTATAGAGAGAAGGAAAATAAAATTTAATGGATCAAATGATACTTAATAGGTATTAGAAACCATTTTAATTCCTTGCAATCAATATAATAAAAGTGAAAATAAATATGAATACCTAACACCTAATTGTTTAGATAAATCCCTTATTATTTTCTAAGTCATTTTTTCTTTTGCACATGTAAAAAGGTATGATTAATTGGGGTGCATGAAAGGCCATTTCTTCTCTCTCTTTGATGTCTTTGATAATAACTTTACATTCTGTAAAGCCTCCAGGAATTCTCTATTGCTAGCTTGCCAACCAACAGCCCACATTCTGTAGGAAAGTATGTTAGGGATTTTGCCAGTGTTCTATATTCTCAGCACACATCTATAGACCGGGGAAATAACCACAGTGAGGCTCCATAAACACCATAAACTCTGTTTATCACTGGACTTTGTAAGCCCTCACCCTGATCAACGAAGCACTATGGCATTCTAGATACAAGATTACTTTAGAGCCAACGTTGAAATATTCCAGAGAAGTCTATATAATTGTCTTTTTCCACTGCAAGTTGTTCCAGTAAGTCAAAACAGATCTATGAGGTTAAGATGGGGAGAAAGATATGATTGACATACTAGTGTTCTTTCCCTTTCCCCAAAGGAATCTGATTTTAGGATGAATTCAAATATGGAAATTCTGTGTGGTCCAATAAAACTTCACCCAAAATGTCAATTGAAAATTCTCTCTTCAATAAGTATAGAGGTGTTATTTTTATTTTATTTTATTTTTTTTGTTTTTTTTTGTTTTTTTTTTAATTTATTTTTTTTATTGGTTGTTCAAAACATTATAAAGCTATTGACATATCATATTTCATACAATAGATTCAAGTTGGTTATGAACTCCCAATTTTACCCCAAATACAGATTGCAGAATCACATCGGTTACACATCCACATTTTTACATAATGCCCTATAAGTAACTGTTGTATTCTGCTACCTTTACTATCCTCTACTATCCCCCCTCCCTCCCCTCCCATCTTCTCTCACTACCCCATCCACTGTAATTCATTTCTCTCCTTGTTTATTTTCCCATTCCCCTCACAACCTCTTATATGTAATTTTGTATAACAATGAGGGTCTCCCTCCATTACCATGCAATTTCCCTTTCTCTACCTTTCCATCCCACCTCATGTATCTGTTTAATGTTAATCTTTTCTTCCTGCTCTTCCTCCCTGCTCTGTTCTTAGTTGCTCTCATTATATCAAAGAAGACATTTGGTATTTGTTTTTTAGGGATTGGCTAGCTTCACTAAGCATGATCTGCTCTAGTGCCATCCA
>NW_026000037.1:11474675-11491805 GCF_001458135.2 Marmota marmota marmota
TATATATAATGATTTAAGAACAATATTAAAACTTTAGGAACAATACTAGTCTTTGCATGCCTACTGCTAACTATGTGATCTCAAGAAAGTTACCTGAACTATGAGACTTATTCCCTCATTTGCAAAATGAGAGAATTCTGTGGATTCAGTTGTACAGCACTCACCTAGCATTCCAGAGGCCCTGGGTTCCAATCTCCAGAAATGCATAAAATAAAAACATGATATAAAGATGTAGTGGTATCAAATGTCATAGCATTTATGTCACCTAGCTCAGTTTTTGCTACACATAAGATAATTAATATTTGACTTTCTTTTGCTATGTTTTTGTTTTCTCTGATGTCACCATACTTTATCCATTTCTTCATTATTGCTTAATCATTTTCTATTAATATAAGTCAGTTTTACAGTGACTTTTTCTTTCTTTTTTTTTTTTTTTTTGGTACCAGCCATTGAATACAGGGATGCTCAATCAGTGAGCCACATCCCCAGGACTTTTTATGTTTTATTTTGAGACAGGTCTCGCTGACTTGTTTAGGGCCTTTCAAAGTTGCTGAGGCTGGGTTTGAGCTCACAATCCTGAGATTACAAGCATGTGCCACCATGCATGGCTCACTTCTACAATGACTTCTTAAAAATCTCCCTTTTATGGTTTCCTCTAGAAAATATTGGTGTTGTTAGGCTTTTCTAAGCATAAGTCAGACATCCTTAAAAATAACATTATATCAAAATGCACTGGCCAGATGCGGTGGTGCATGCTTATAATCCCAGCTGAGGCAGGAGGATCACAAGTTCAAAGCTAGCCTTAGCAACTTAGTCAGGCCCTAAGTAATTTAGAGAGACCTTATTCAAAATAAAGAAATAAAAAGGGCTGAGGATGATATTCAGTCATTGAGCTCCCCTAGGTTAAATCCCTGCCTCCCCCCCCTTAAAATGCACATTAATAATTTCTCTTACCTTGATTTTTCCCCTAGGATTTCTCTAATGTGTTGATATATATGGAATGCCAATTTTATGAGGTATAATATTGTCATATTTAGCTGTAAGCCATTTTCAATTTTAATTTTTTTTTTGGAAAGCAAATTTAATATTTCCTCTGGGAACACTTATTCACTTATTTTTTTTTTAATTTTTTATTGTTGGTTGTTCAAAACATTACAAATTTCTTGACATATCATATTCCTCACTTTGATTCAAGTGGGTTATGAACTCCCACCTTCACCCCATACACAGATTGCAGAATCACTGCTAACTACTAATTTAATTTTCTCCATTTATCTCTATATGAGTTTCAAAATCTCCTCCTTGCCCTCAAACACAATGAACTAGTGTATAAAATAAAAGGAATATTTTTCAGTGTACACACAAGTTCACAAGTAGGAAAGAAAAATCCCCAGGATCCAGAAATGAAGATGAAACTCAAATACAGAGTATTTAACAGTTATTAAAGTCAAACAGTGCAGATAAGTATTCGAGTCATTCTCCACGACGGAGCTTCTTACACCAATACCATGCTAGTGAGAAGGTGAAAATGAGTTCCCTACAAAAAATCATAAGTTTGGAAGGACTGAGAGATTCAGACCTGTAACAAGTTGGCCTCCTTGAGCCTTGGACAGGAAAAGAGTCACTTGTAATAACTTGAATCCACAGGATTGTGTTTTGTACAAGACTGAACTGAACTAACACCAACCAAATTGCTGGGGAACCTGCAGCTGAAAATTAGCAAAAAATTCAGATATCCCTGGAACTAAAGGGTATGTGCAATTTCCCAATGGACAGGCCAAAGAAGTATGTGCATACAGGACTGTGAAAGACTCCAAAGTCATCTTTATCATCATTTTCTCTGTTTAATTATTAAAATACATAAAGATTCTGTACAACTATAGAGACACAACTAAAGCACAAAAAATTGTGAATTTCAAAATCAAATTATAGAAATTGAATGAGAAAAAAAATAGCTAAAATAAAAATACTGTAGTCATTTTTTCTGTTAGAAAAATAGATTTTTAGATAGAAAATATCATTAAGAAAAAAAATAGGACTCTTACCTAATTAAAAAGGAAAAATAAACAAAGAAGCATAATGATTGTGCTTTGTTAAGTACTTAATAATATATTCTGAGACACTATACAAAGCCCATCAACAGAATCACAAAATCCAGGATGATAACATTTGAGATCTTGGTTTACTTTTTAACCCAACTTTTATGGAAGTCAGAAATAAAGCACATACATTAATAAAAATAAATAGTTTGGCTATACAATTAAATATATATGTATTGGTAATATATGCAATGTTAAAAATTTGTTGGCTATACACAATTGGGAATAAATTTTTACCACACGCACATCAGATAGAGTGCTAATCCCTAAGACATATAAAAAACTCAAAAATCTTAACACCCAAAAACTAAATAACCCAATCAATAAATGGGCAAGGACCTGAACAAACACTTCTCAGAAGATAATATACAATGAATCAACAAATATCTAAAAAATGTTCAACATCTCTAGCAATTAGAGGAGGGCAAATTAAAACTACTCTAAGATTTTATCTCACTCCAGTCAGAATGACAGCTACTATGAACACAAACAACAATAAGTGTTGGCAAGGATGTGAGGGAAATGGAACACTCACACATTGCTGGTAGGACTGCAAGTTGGTGCAGCCAATATAGAAAGCAGTACGGAGAATCCTTGAAAACTGGGAATGGGTCAAATGACCCAGCTATCCTACTCCTTGATCTATACACAAAGGACTTAAAAACAACATACTACAGGGAAACAGTCACATTGATGTTTATAGCAGTACAAGTCATAATAGCTAAGCTTTGGAACCAACCTAGATGCCCCTCAGTAGATGAATGGATAAAGAAAATGTGGTATACATACACAATGGAATATTATTCATCATTAAAAGAGAATAAAATTATGGCATTTTCAGGTAAATAGATGGAGTTGGAGAATACAATGCTAAATGAAGTTAGCCAATCCCCCCAAAACCAAATGCCAAATGTTTTCCTTGATATAAGGATACTGATTCATAATATGGTTGGGGGCGGGGACATGAACAGATCTTAACTTAAACTGAGTAAGTTAGTTCTGAATTTGCCAACATGGCTAGTTTTCAAAAACATAATTATAGTTAATATAAGTTTTAAAACAATATATTTAATTACATTCAAAGTCTACAAAGATCAACTAACAAGGGTTGCTATTTAAGATACTGACATAATATATTCACAAAGGCAGAGAGCAGGTGAAATCATTCACTTTGCCTCTGTAGAATAAAGGGAGAGAATGGAGATAATAAGACTTTAAGTTTCTAAAAGTGTTATTATCGTTAAATCTTAATCATGTTTGTTAAATATTAACATTCATTTCATCTGGATTGTATATAAGTGGGTGTCTATTAAATTATTCTCTATACATATGTGTAAGATGAATATGTCTCAAGCTTTTTCAAAAGAAAAAAATTGAAAAGAATAAAAGGATTCCAGTCTGCACTTTCTGCTTTGCTTAATGCATCAACTGTGAAGGATTAGTTTTCAATCATTTGTGTACTCACGTTGCTCTATTTAATGAGCACCTACTCTGTTTCCTGGCACTATACTAAGTGTTGGTTTATAAAGCAGAGGATGGATAGCCAAATGGGTCCCTTTCTCCATAAATTTCTCTAAGAAACCAGATTATCTGAACAAGTACAGTGAAGAGAGATGACTGTTTTAAAGGAAGTCATGGAATGAGGGTACATACAAGACAGATCCCTGTCCCAAAGGAAAACTTTTTTCTAGCCCTTCAAGAATGAGCAAGACCTAGACAGGAAATGTTTGAGAGATCGGTTATTGGTGAAACAAAGTAAGGATAATTCTTTCTATCTCAGAGATCATCCTAAGACAAGAGATTCTAGCACCTCCATGTACCTGGAAGTACTTTAACAAGACTAATGCATAACTGAGTTTGAAGAGAAATGTGACCTCACATTAGACCAGCCATTGGGACACCTCAGAGGGACTCGTAAGACAGATGGCAATTCATTAGGAAACTTCTAAATGAGGGAGGTATATAATTAGATTTGATTTTTTGAAAGAATATAGTATGGGTTATCTATAAGGAACAGGTAGATTGGCTATTATCTATGTAACAGATATTGATAGTCTGTATGAGGAAAAAAACATTTAAAAATAATCCATCCATAAATATGTTAAAGATACGAAGGACAGCCCTTTGTCAAGATAAGTGACACTGTAAAAAAACAGAATTTGGTGAAAGTGGTATTTGGAAAGGGACATTCTGACTTTACTTGACTATGAGGTGAATATTGAGGTGGAGGTGTTTAGTCAGAACTGATAAAGATTAATCTAGCACTGAGGTGATAGTTCAGGGTGGTTGGTTATTAGATAATGGAATCAGTGTTTTCTATTGGAATAAATGGCTAATAAATGTGGACATATTCATGAACACTGATTAAGACTAGTACCTAAGAAATCTTGGGAAATTTGTTTTTTTAACGCAATTGGGTAAGGAAGAAATGCTGCTGCAGGCAAGTGCAAGTAAGAGATGTGGGGTAGAAAGCTGGAAGCCTTTTAGTAGTTTATGATGGAGAGTATGGAGAAAATCAGGGTAGTAATTGGAGAATAAATACAGAAAATATTTCATAGCAACTTGTGTATATTGAAATGCTAATTTTAAAAAATCCACTCATGGCCTTTTTCCTTTTCTTCAAATGCTTGTCAAAGGATCTTTGTGAGAGCTAAACCCTGGGTATGCAATGCTTCTCCACCGAGGTGCCTGTGGGAAGCACCGTACCCCAGTCTGATTTTACCTGAAACATTACCTCCTCGGAGAAGTGTTTCCTCAATTTCAAACTCAAAACTCTGTCTTGTCCTGCTGAGTCTCTGCTCATGCCTTCCCATATTATAGCATCATATTACTTTGTTTTAATCAAGTTTATTTATCACTGCTTTCTATCTTGTTTGCTTATTTGACTGTGAACTTCCTTCAGGTAATGATAAATAAAGTGAATTAATTTTCAAATGGCATTTCATCTTTTTCTTCCCAAAATAAATTAAATATTGCAAAATTATGTATATATGTATATATATACATACATATATGTGTGTGTGTGTGTGTTTTTAATGTTTTAAGATGCTTTCAAGTTTATGAGGTTTCCCAAATAGTAAATTTGTCCTTAAAACCCACTCTGTGATACTGTTTTCTCTATCATCTATTTCTGTTACTTCCTTGAATATTTTTAAACTTAATTTACTATTTTTCTTTTAATTCCACAGAAATTACTTTGTTCATTTTTCATTTTCTTTCCTATTATAAAGTAGGAAAATTAAGAAATGGTGAAATATTTTATTATGAAAAAAACTTTGTTCTCATGAACTCTCGCCTGTCCTTTTTCATCAACATTTTGTCAATGTATGTTGTGATTCATTATAAATTCATTAATGAATAAGATTAATAAGATGATTAATTTTCAAATATGTTAAGATTTTCTGTTATTTTTATTAATGAATTCTAGTTTAATTATCCCTGTCAAGAATATATCCTGTATGATTTTCATTACTTAGTATTTATTGTTTTTTTAATGGTCACAAATTTGGCCTACCTTTAATAAGTGTGAAATGCTGCAAATTGTGTCCTCTCACAAAGAGTTGTTCCCTGCAACTCACAAATCATCAAAGCATAAACAAAGTGCCAAGGTCTATCTTACATATGCAATAAATAAATAATAAATAATGATACATTATCAGTCCAGGGACCAATATCTTAGGTGCAGAAAAGCAACTAGATGTGTGGGAAAATGCAGAAAAAAATAAACTTTCTTTATGTAATTGTTTCATCTTCATAATTGCTCTGTGGATGACAACTCCTGACAGCACCAGGTCCCAGGTGTCTCACCTCTATCTGTATCATGTCCTGCCCCAGGGCTAATTTAAACAAGGCCTATACATCATTTGCTGTTATTTCCAATTTTCTTCTTGGTTGTGTTTCTTGTTTAAGCAGGAAAAAAATTACACAGCCTGAATTAATAAAGGGAATTAAGGTTGCAGGAGGGGGAAGAAGATTTTCTTCTGATCTTAACTGACCCATTCATTAGCCAATTGGAATGAACAATCACAACATTAGCTTTTTAAAAAGAGAATGGGGATATGCATCTGAAAGAAGAAATGAACAAGAAAATAAAGTCACTAAATATTTGACCCCTCCAACTGAATCTCAGTAAAGGATACGGTTATGTTTTTGGTGTTTTCCCCATAGTGGACATAGCTCAGATAGCTCAGAAGAGATTCAGGGAAGTGACCCCTCTGGGATTAGAGCTTGACTGCTGCTGACATTGATCTTCACTCAGTTTTTAAGGTGGAAACTCCATGAGCTGAATACACTGTCAAAGTTGCTCGCTGCAGTGGGCTTCTCCAAGCCCTGTGTAATTACTTTGTGTGTGTGTGTGTGTGTTGTTGCTGGGGATTGAACCCAGGGCCTTGTGCATGTGCATGTGAGACCAGCAGTCTACCAGCTGAGCTATATCCCCAGCCCCATTGCCTTAGTTTTTAATTCAGATTTTTCACTGTTACTATCAAAAGACCCAGTAAGAACAATTTTAGAGGAGAAAATGTTTATTTCTGGCTCACAGTTTCAGAAGTCTCAGTCCACAGACATCAACTCCATTTCTCTGGACCAAGGAAGAACATCAAGACAGAAGGACTTGATAGAGGGAAGCAGCTCAGGACATGACAATCAGGGAGCAGAGAGACTCTTGCTCACCAGGGACAAAATATAATCCCCAAAGCTCAGCCCCAGAAACCCACCTCCTTCAGTTACACTCCTCCTACCTACAATCAATACCCAGATAATCAATTCAACTAGATTAATGTGCTGATTTGGTTAAACTAGTCATTTCATCTCTGAACTTTCTTGCATTGTCTCACACATGAACTTTTGGGGACGCCTCATACTTAAACCATAACACATTATTTACCTTTTAGCAGAATCTTAGATCACTGGACGTGTCTCTGGCTCACTAATTCATGATTTCATACTTAGAAATGGGAGCTTTTCTTTCCTATTTGCTTTATGTCTTCCTTGGTAAAAATGGTACCTACTTTCTATTGTCTCAAATCCATTTTGCTTATTTAAATCAAGTTTTAAGCAGAACAAATAAACTCTTGCAGTTAATTGCTGCTGATGAATAATAATAAAAAAAAAGGAATCTTCATTTCTCCTAGTGTTTGCTTCTGACATGCTCAACCACGCTATTGTGTTGAAGGCTTGGTCCCCAGTCAGAGGTGCTATTGAGAAGTAGTGGAAATGTTGGGAGATGGGGGCTCAGTAAGAAGTGGGTTATGGGAGTCACTTTGAAGGATTTATTTTGTCCCAACCCCTTTCTCCCTTTCTCTGTCTCCCTGCTCCTGCTCCCCACTCCTCCTCTCTTTCCCTCTCTGCTTTCTGACCATCATGAGTGCGAAGTTCTTCTCAGTGACAGTCTCTCTGTCATGTTGTTCTGCCTGCAAAAAGTCCACAGAGACAGGGCCAAGTCACCATGGACTCAAACCTCTGGAACCATGAACCAAACAAAGTAAATCTTTCCTCCTTTAAGTTGTTATTATCAAGTACTTTGTCACAGTGATGGAAAGTTACCACAATTTTCTTAAAAAATTGATTTTAATTATACATAAAATTGTCTACCACTTCTTCAATTCAAAAACATGAAATATGCAAATATAGCTTTCAACTTCCTTTACATATGGTATGACCACATAAAATATTGTTTATGCAGAGTTGCTTTTGACAGTGAAATGAAGCAATAAATAATTTCAGTTTTATAGTATTTTGAATATTTATATAATCTATAAATTTTATGTTTATATATCTACAAATTGCTTGTATTGTTTGGCATATATATATATATATATATATATATATATAAAATTATTTTCAAATTTGAATGATTTCACATATGGAAATATGTTATATATATATATATATATATATANGGGTCTCACTTTCATTTTGTGCCCAGAGGACAATCATTGATAGCATCTTTAAGATGCAAATGTTCCCTTTATTCGTGTTGCTATTAGTGTCTTTGTAAAGAAGTTATCTTCAGAGGCTACTAAATGGACAAATGAACATTAAATGACCATATTCTCCAACATACCAATCCCTAAGGTCTTGTCAATCATCAAACATGTATTCAGTCCTCACAATGGTCTATGTAGTTCACTGCCCTTTGCCCCACATGACTTATCTGCAAATCACAGATCTGAAAATTCACTGGATTGGAATAATATAATTCTTGACTACAAGTCAATCTGCTATACATATTTTCATTTCCCAATGTTTCATTCCAAAAGTATGTATCAAGAGAATCAATCTATTCCATCCAACAGATATTCTTTCTCATTTCTCAATAACAAAAACTAAACTGATATTTGAAAAAAATACATATTTTTATGTGAATGTAATTTACTTGAAAATCAGAATAATGTAATAGGCGTGCTATTCAAATCTAAGTTCAAAAACCTGTTCTAATACAATACTCTTTTCCAATTCTTCTTCAATAAATGGTGACATGATCTGATGTTTTTTAGACCAAGAACCCAAATAGCACTTTTTTCAATATGTTAAAACCATTCCTAAGACTTATGTATTTTATGACCACTTTCAAATGTGCTTGAAGTCTTCCCACTTCTCTCCAAGGCTAAAAGGCATGACTAGCAATGTGGCTTCATGGAGGGGCTGAGACTTGTCATAATATATCAATTTCCACCACGTTTTCCTCTATGGATAATCTCACCACAGTCTCTCTCCTGAAATCCTGCAATTGATTTTCTTAAAACTTTTGTTATACCAGTATTTTGTGATGTTTAATAGTTTATGTATGAAATAAATTTATAAGAGACACTCATTTTCTGTTATATCTTCCATCCTAAGCAGAATTAACTAAGGATTAGAAAGCATGTGATTTCTTAAACAATAAGCATTTTAGTATGAATCTTTTCCATTTATTTTTAAGATGTTCAATTTGTTTTTAGGTAGAACCTTACTTCTTTCCTGTCTTCTTTCCAAGGCCTTCATTTACTTCTACCATTTTGCTTTTGTACACAAGAGCCTTCTTCATTCCTTTCCCCCTCCCTTCTGTTCCAAGGTTTGCATGCATTAATTTTTCAAAAGTATCTCTTCTGGTTGGCTAAGGCCATGGATAAACTTAGCATAAATTTTGTAGGTCAATCAGACACCAGCAATTTGGCCCTCTCGTTCCCTTGCTGAAGTTTATTTTGCTACTAAAGTCAATGAGATTCCACCTTACCCTCTATTTTGTGTTTTCTTTCCATCTGTCATCACCTTCTGTCATTGTTTACACCAAGCCAGACATTGAGGAGGGAGATTAAAAAAAAATATTTAATATGTAGGTCAAATCATGTATTTCTATTTTTGAATTATTATTGTATACCAAGTTTTAATTTTGTAGGAGAAAATATGTCTATTATCTCAATCGGATCCAGCCAAATAACATTTGAAATCTTGATGGTTATAGTTCTTATAACTATTTTTTCCCTGTAGAGAAGATAAAAAAAGAGAGTAAATTATTTTAAATAGTATATTTACTTTAAACTTGACTCTTTAAACAATATAAATTCCTCAACCTATCCATTTATATGTTCTCATTTTCCAGAACTGGTATAAAATCAGTAATATATTAAAATAATTAACTTATTAACTTTAATGTTAGACCTTATACATTTTAATATTTCAACATTAATTTTCAAATAATGTCTTCAACTGCCTGATAAAAATTTTCATCTTACATAAAATGATAGTTGATTTACCAGATTGTCATAAGTCTGTGTGGTGTATTATCAATGTTAATAAACTGTATCAGCTATGCCTTCCTCTCCATGGAACTTGACTGCAACTGCACAGATATTCTCACAGTAATCATTGTTTTTATTTTATTAAAACAGGGTATAACTAAGTTGCCTATTCTGGGCTTAACCTTGATTTCCTCTTGCCTTAGCCTCTCAAGTAGCTGAGATAACAGGCCTGTAATTACATAGTAATCTAAAAGGATGTGAATGCTTAGTTGCAAAAAAGAAAATGTGTTGTGGTCAAAAAGATGTTTCAACACATTGTAAAAAGATGTATATATGTGTAATTTGATATTCATAGTCTCCTGCCTTTATGTAAGTAAAAACATGTTAAACTCCTACATGAAATATCAATATAAGTAAAGAAAATACTAAATAATTAATCCTCATCCTATGGCTAGCTCTGTATGTAAGAATTCTTAAACTGAACAAAGATGACAAATATGTTAGTCAATGACTATGGAACACTGTCCTCTTTCCCTCAATTTGGTGTTAATAGTTGTGTGCTTCGTGGTGAAATTTGTTTTGGTGTATGTTTGTTCATGAACTTTCCTTACTGTTTTAAGTTGCCTATGAATATTTAGATCTTAATCATTGTAAAACAAAGCAAATGACTATTGAAAGACTAATAAAAAATAAAGGAAAAGGAAAACAAGTTCTTGGTGAACTATACACTCTACAGGCATTTTTGAGAGCTGTCATTCATGTCTGTATGTAGGAATCCCACATGAATGCAGGGGTCCGACACAATGCTCTCTCCTCCATGGAAACCTCAGTGTTACTCCCACTGAACTTGCTCCATTCCTACCTCTTGCTCCCCATCAGCCACACACATTCCCAAACAAATCTTGCCCTTTCATTTTACTGACTCTTCTGATATCATGCATGTTGTTTCTTAAGTTGGAGATAGGAAGCAACTATAGGTGCTATCAGATCTCTAATGCCACACACTGCTTGCACATCATAGATGGTTTAACCTATTTTAATTATTTAGATTATTCTTATAGTAATATGATTTCACTTTAGAAACAACATGTAAGTATATACATATATATAAATAATAGAAATAGGTATATTATTAACATATACAATTCCTTCATGATAACATCTACTGCATAAGAATTCATTTATGCTCTTGCAGATTCTAATCTCAGATTATTGAAGACTGATTGATTTATGAATGAATTTCAGAGTGAGGAAAGTATCTACCCCTGGCTGCAGAATGGACAGGATGCCATTTTCTTTGCTAGACTTCATTTGTATAGTGGAATAAAATAACTTTCAATTTTAAAAAGTCCTTAAGTATTAGATTCAACAAACTACCAGATGACATATACATATATTTTGTTGTGAGATGATTATGTGCATTTCCTTTTTATTTTTTTATCTTTTTAACTTGATATGTTATTTTTCCCTCTATCTGAAATCTGCTTAGAAAAAGTTGTCATCAATGTTATGCCTGCTGTTTCTTTATATCCCTGTGCTGTTTATCCTTATCCATAATTCATTCCCTAAAGAAATAAAAGTAAAAAGACAGAAACAAAGAATAAATACTGACATAGTGTCAAAGATCCCTTGGGAGTCTGACATTAGAACACAGTTCACTTTGCATCTTATGATCATATTGTCAGTAAACACACATTCTCAGTGCTTCCTTATTCATTTTTAAAAATCTAAAGAACTGCATTACTTTTATTTATTTTCCTAGTTGAATATCCAGCTAGTAAAATATTTGCACTCTTACCTACAAAGCAGAAAATGAGATCCAAAACTGTATCCTAATATTTATACATGATGTATAGGAAGCTGCTTAATTACTCACTTTCAGATAATGCAGGTTGAATTACTCAAAGCTAAACAGAATACACTCATTTTCCAATGAACTATCATATGTGAGAGAGCTATACCAAGAAAGTAGAGGATTTAGGGATAGCTTCTTTGCCTTACCATAACTCAATTCCTAGTTTTAAGGCAGGCAAATATCTACTCAAGGTGGAACTAGGAAGAGAAGTATTTAATGTTAGTTTTTTAAAGAAAAACATAAAGTGATGATACACTGCTGTCGAACATACCCATGCTCTTTTTTCTATTCACACAGGTCTCCTTGGTTTTGGCAAGAGTAGAAAATGGGATTTTTAAAACTTTCCTCCATTTCATGGACACATTTTTAAAAATACACAAACATGAACAACTATCTGAATTAAAAATTATTATTCTCAGTTTATAGAAACAAAACAAGGGAAAAATTTTAAAAACATTTTGAAGGCCACTAAACCAAATAGTGACATAACCCCCATATTTTGTGAGGGCTTTTAGAATAAAAACTTGAAGTCTAGAGACTAATTGCCTAACAAGTATTCCAAATTTTCAGCTTGCTTGACATTCAACCTTGATCAAGTCACTCTGCATTTCAGTTTCCTCCTTCAAATGGAAGATAATTTTTGTTAACTACATACCTGCTAGTGTCACTGAGATTAAATGAGTGTGAAGAAATCAGAATACTTCAGGGGTGGCGCACATGCCTGTAATCCCAGCGGTTTGGGAGGCTGAGGCAGGAAAATCAAAGCCAGCCTCAACAAAAGCAAGGTGCTAATCAACTCAGTGAGACCCTGTCTCTAAATAAAATACAAAATAGGGCTGGGGATGTGGCTCAGTGGTTGAGTGCCCCTGAGTTCAATACCCAGAACCCCCAAGAAAAAAAAAAAAAGGAAAGAAAAAAGAAACAAATCAGAACATTAAGGCAAATAAGTAACATACAGACTATACAGTTTGGCTGTTGTTTTGCTCTCATTCTAACTTGATATCTACTGTTAAAGCCTAGCAAATTTCAAGTTGTAGGCACTATAGCAAAGAGTAAACCAAAAGACTCTATATGAACAATAAAAAAGATACATTTATAATAGACTTAAAGATCTTTCCAAGGAAGATAATGAAAGGATGTCAGAGGCTTCTGAGTGTTTTTAGAAAAGAGAAGCACAGATATCGTCTTCCATTTAAACTATTGAATTAGTGTGGAAATCCTTGTAAAACGCATACAAAAACACTAACATTATGTAGGTCTCCACGAAATTAGAGAAAATATCTCTCTCAGTTTCAATCTAAGCCAGACACTCATAACTTCAGTCTATACACAGGGTAAATTACTAGAAGAAATAGAGATCCCTGTTCAATGTATAAAAAGTAAATTATTACCATTTGCCTACGAAGAAAACTAAAGTGAAAAACTTTTTAGTAAACCTAAATTAACTATTAAAAATTAAATAGGTAAGTGTTCCAAAATATTAACTGGATACATTTTATCACTTTATGAGAAGAAAACAAATGAGTCTTTAAACATGCAGTCTAAAAATTCATAGAATACTTTGTATGATTGAAAAAATAAGTTAATATATATCTATATATATTAATACATATATTCATAAGTAGGCAGAATGCGATTTTAGTAGCTATGTACCTATAAGAAAATCACATTGGAATTTTTGGAAACAATGAAAAGCTAGGAAATAATATATTCAGAAATATATAAAATCCATCCAACAATTACATCAAAATAAACTCCATGTTTATGATAACTAAAATTCATTATATGAATAAATTCTAATACCCAAATGTAAAAAGGTCAGAATTTTTCTCCCACTAAATCTTAGCAGATTTTTGAATGAGTAATATCTTATTAAATTAATTTTAAAAGATTAGCATGACAATATGTCAATGTGGCAGGGTTTCATTTTCTATTTTAGTTATTAAATTTATTCTTTTTAAATTTTTTACAACAAAATATGAAGAGAGCATAATTACTTAGATAAAATATTTTGAAACTAAAACTTAGAGCTTATTTCTAATATATGCTTTCTTGACTATATTTAAAAATAAGAACAAATAAAGGTGAAGGAATTCTCATGGATATTTTATACATGATATTTGAAAATAATGACATAAATGGAAGAGCAAACTAATTAAAGACCTATGAAAAAAATTAACTTCAAAGTTGAACTAAAATTTACAACATATTTTTTCATATAATATTTAAGAAAAGTATCAATTGAGAAAATCTTAAATTGAAGAATTTATCAGTTCTTTTAATTTTTACCAGATTGAAAATTATGGAGTAAAATATAAAGTAAGTAGGAGGGTGATTAATAGAGATCATATGTGGGTGACAACATTAGTAATGATTTGCATGATTTTAGGATTTTGTATATGAATCTCTTAATTTTTCCCCATGTTCACTGTACATTTAACATTTAGTGGAAAAATACAAGAAAAATCTATCTCCTATTAGGACCTGAGTGATTCATCATGGGGTGCATAGTAACTTTGTGTGGAGGATATTAATTACATAGAATGAGATAAATTAAGCAAAACAGGTGGGTCCAGAGAAAAATGGAAATCATACACTTCATATCAGGCCTAAGTAGATCAATAAAGCAGTAAAAAGAAAGAGACGTTCCTGGATGATCTGACCTACCTTCCGTGACACACATGCCCCATTATCACCCATGCCTGTGGTCTAATGAGAATTCACTGTGATCTCCTAGCACAGAAGGAAAGAAATTGAGCCCAAATCACAAATAGCAGAGTACCTTATTTTGGCACTAGCTGAAAATGGATTTTTATCATATTATATCCTCACTGAGCCGAAGTCTTAAGGATCCATTGTGAAAAACTGTCCCAGAATTTTGTAAGTACATTTGGTCACTTAATTTTTTAAAGCATTGATAAGTAAACTAAATCATAAGGGTTCTTGGGAAGTGACAAATGACTTGAGTGAGTGAGCCCCTGGAAGGAACGAGAATAAAAACTCGAGGAGCAGGATGCCTAGAGAAGGAGCCCAAGGGTAGAATGATGAGTGTGTGGACACCATGTGTGGATCCTGATGTCACATGATGATCCCCAGAGACCATGGCAATAAGACAGCTCTCAGCAACTGGCTTTACCAGGAAACATTCCTTGTGTATGCCACCTGGGTCCTCTGACTCCCCGGGATTTCTACATGGACTTATGGACAGAATTACCCTGGTGGCAGAGACAGGGAATATTCATAGCCCAGAAGCATAGATTCTCTTTTACCGAGACAGCTCTTTCTATATTTACTACAAAATACACAATCTGACAAGAGCAGAGACTGACATTTAGCCATTAATATTACCCCTCCTTCAAAGTGACATATTCGACCAATTGCTCATAGGTGGGTTACATTCAACACTTTTCCCAAGGGGTGCAGTGATTCATACTGACCAGAACCCACACTTTCTCCAGCTATAAGTTTGCCTTCACTGCTTACATTGTCTCTGTAATACAGTAATTCAGATATGCTTGATTAATTCCAAAATATTCCATATAACGTTGCCTCTGGACAAAAGATGCATTTTTTACCAGAGTTGATGAGACAGAATGTGCATGACTATGGAATCCAGTATTCTTATCTTATGCATCCAACAAACAGTCTGGTATAATGATGTGTTAAAACACTCTAAGTGCCAGTTTAGTGACAGAATCCTGTGGGACAAATTATTGTTTCCTAGGGTACAGCATATGCATTTTATCAGATTCTTTGAGCCCTAGGACTCCTGTAGTCTCCTGCAGGAACTTAACCATTGGTATCTTTGTCTTTTTGCCTGAAGACCTTATCCATAGCCATGTGCAAGGTTTCTATGATTTTGAATTAACACAGCCCTACAAGGGTCCTCAGTCAGTCATGTAAAAATATAATTCATTAAGTCCCAATCTGCTTTGCCCATTTGGCATGTTTCTAGGTATTTCCCTTTTGAGATAAAATTCAGATACTGATAGGAAGAAGCATGTAACTGCTCCTCCACCCCCACGTTTCAATTCATTCTTTCCATGCATCAGCATTTATCAAATAGCGTATGGATATGTGAAGTTTCTCTCAAGCTATGACCTGGACAGAATCTGAGGTTGACATCTGGTGGTACATGTGGGAACCAAGATGGGGATTCTACTGGGTAGAGAACTTGGCTCGTAGGACATCACTCTTCTGCCAGGGAAAACATTTGATGCTCAATTATCACCTCATCACTTCAGCTTCTTATTCTAATGATTCAGTAAGTAAAGAAAAGGACAATATTCTGCTGAGGTACTCAACTTCGAAAAGATCAAGTTGCTAATACACAATGGGAACCAGGAAATTATGAATCTGTCTCAGGAATTTATCAGGCACCTCATTGGGGTTTAATGCCTGTTGATAAAACAGCAGCATCCACAACCTTGTGGCTCAGCTCCCTTGAATCCAGAAGCTTCAGACACTATATGCACAACTCAGAAATGCAGAAAAGTTAATTCCCTGTGAAGAAACACTTTGACAAAGGGAGATGTGAATTGGGAGGAAAATTCCTCCCTTAGGCCAGTTTTTTTCCTTAGATAAAGGACATATGGCCTTTCAGAAGATGGCAGAATTAAAAAGGCAACATCAGCTAATACCAGATAGTGAGTGGCTGGTAGTCAGCCTGCCCAATACTCTCTTCCCTGCTCCCTTCCTGAGGTTGCCCTGCTTAACAACAATGAATCACCCATAAACTTCACCTCATAAGATGCTTTGAGGAATTTAGAGTAGGGATTTAGACAGAAAGAATCTCATACACTAATACTTCTGTAATCTTTTAGTAGACATAAGTGATTCAGTAAGTTTAATCAGAGCCATCCATGTATCATTAAAAAGACTCTCATATCTTTTTGTAAAGAGGCATAGTTGTATGAGACCTGAAGATTTAAAGAGACACTTTAAGTCAATAATAATTCTCTTAAATTTTTAATTACGTTGTTTCTTGGTGACAGAAAGACTGCAGAAGTGAGTAATTATTGGCATTTTAAATAAGGAAATAAAAATAAAATAGAGATGGGTTGAAAGTATGCATGATTTGGATAAAAGTTGATCTCAATCTTGGTAAGGTTTTAATTAGTAATGACATTCTCATTTATATGTTCATATTCAGATTACTAAAAATGTATGTCAATCTGTGATCCATATTTATATTTGTATCTGTAAATATATTTTTATTTATCCTCTGTTTCTTAATAATATAAAAATATGTATTAACATAATAAAAAATAGAATAGGAAGATATACTCTACTTTTTAAGTTTTTTTCCCTTAGGTGGATAGGTAATGAATGAGTTTAAAGTAATCCATTAACCCTCAAGTAATCTACTATGTGTCTGTGTCTGTGTGTGTGTCTGTGTGTGTATGTGTGTGTGTGTGTGTATATATATATATATATATATATATATATATATATA
>NW_026000037.1:11494866-11560352 GCF_001458135.2 Marmota marmota marmota
ACAGATATATATATATATATATGGATATGCTGTGTTAAAATAAAATTTAAAATCAAGTATATAGCAATTTTTAAAATATTTATATAACATAAGCAAAATTATCTTTATATACAATTGTGTAATTTATTTATGTAGTTTTTCATCTGTATTTGTCTATAATACCTTGTCACTGATGTCCCATTTTTATATTTTTTTCAAGAAAAATCATTTAAATTTGTAATTTATGGCTAATATAAACTCATGAAATCTATAATTGACTTGCCTTTGCCCAACCAAAAGACTTTTAATTGAGGAAACAATCTCACCATAAATGTTAAGATAATCACAAAGTGAATTTTGCTAATTTTACTTAAATATCATTATCATTTTTTAAAAAATATATAACTATTTTAACCCAAATGTGTTGACCTCCATTGTATTTTACTTGTACTTATTAAAACATTCAATATAAATATTTATATTAAGAACTCATTAAAACTTTTTTCTATATTGAAGATATTTTGAATGTTTGCCCCAATTCGAAGCTGCAAATTATAGGCAAATGCAGCAAAACCATAGGCTTTCAAAGTGTAATTCCATTCTGGCACATAACAAAAATGCATGCAGTGACAAAGGGTACAACATATAATATTGTCCACAAAGTTTAAGAAATTTATGGAAAAAAGTATGTAATTTTAAAAGGAAATCTTCTATATAACTGCATATTCAGTATGATCAGTTTCCTTCTGAAGTTTGTATGAATAAATACCAGCATCTGGTTTGAAAGCCTTATTTTTAAGAGGTTCAATTCTTTAAAGTTTAAAAAGCTATTTTTTGATGAATCATTCATTGACTATTTTGATTTAAATTTCTAATTCATTTTGAGTAAAAAGTCCAAATTTGGAAGATTCATTAAAAATCAGTATAAGAAGACATTTTACTGAAAAATCACTATAACTATTGTTATGCATATAAGTTTACTGAATATAAATAGTTTTTTAAAACCTAAAAAATTCTAAACATCAATAATACAGGCAGCAAAGAGAAAGCTACTTTTATATTAAACTTCAATTTTGTCCCAAATTTTGTACTTTAGTAATTGTATTTGTAATTTATATTTATTTTGACAATAACAGCTTCTATTTTGATTATTGAATTGCAAGATTGGGAAACACATTTGTGTGTATGTATGCTTCTGTTCCATAGATTTCTCAATTTAGTAAGAAGATATTTTGTTACCACAAAGTTGTATTTCACTAATGTTTGTTTTCTGTCATCACAATAACAAGCAATTTTTTCTTTGGGGTTATTCCTTTTAACTGAGTTGGCATTTGTACATACAATAATAACAAATGTTTCACAATTGAAGCATGAGCTTCCAACAGTTTCTTTTTTATTATAATTATTAACACATATTAATTATTAAAAATAGGTTTCAGAGTGACATTTTTGAGCATGCATGTAACAAACTTTAGTTTTATCTATGCTTCATATTTTATGAGGTTCCATAACAATATCAAATCATTATTAGAATTCAATGAGCTGTTTTTTTTTTTTTTTTATTTGAAGCATATGTTATGCAACACGTTACAGAGTTGGCAAAATTCAGTTGCTTGCTAATGGTACCAAGGTGGCTAACAAGTATTAGTTCACCTTTCTTCTCTGCACAAGAAAAAAAAAATGGGAATAATAAAGGGCGAAAATCATCATGACCATCATGAAGATGTGCCACTTCAATCTTTCTTCAGTAAAGAAAAAACTTGTGTTTTTTTCTGAGCAAAACACAATTAGATGACAGCCTCTAGTGCACAGGTGCACCAGGATCCTGCCGATCCTTTGGGGTCTCCTGTGCAGTTTGAGGTGCGGCCCTGCTCTTCCAAGGATGGTACATAGTCAATCACTGAGCAGCCGAGTGACACCCAACTTGGTGATTTTTGCAAACTTGAGATGTCTCTTTGGGGCAGCCTTTATTCTGGACAGTTCGTTTCCCTGAGACTAAGTCAGATCTATCTTGCAATTTGTCATCCTTGCCCAATTCTCTTCCTCCCTTACTATGAATTGGATCCCTCCCAATTTATACGTTGAAACTCTAACATACATTGAGACTCTTAACACTCGGTGCCACAGAATGTAACTGTATTTGAAGATAAGATTTCTAAAGAGGTAATTAAGTTAAAATGAGACCTTTAAAGTAAACCCTAGTCCAATATAATTGGTGTCCTTTTAAGAACAGGAGATGTTAGCGATACGTGTTCATAGAGAAAAGACCCTGTGAACCCACATAAAGGAGACAGCCAATAAAAGAGGCCTCATGGGAAACCAAACCTGCTGGCAACTTCTTCTTGGACTTCTAGCCTACAGAGCTGTGAGAAAGCTAATATCTGTTGTTTGAGCAGGGGTTTCCTTTTCCTCAATAGATTTTCCTGCATTTCTTTGCCTTTGAACTCTCCCTACAACATCAAAGCTAGCAGCACAGTTTCTTAAAAATCTCGAACTCCAACATTTTTCTCACTCATTCATCTATAAGGATCTCAATAGATATTTAAACACATTTACAAAATTTCATTTTCCAGGTAAAGTAGCATATTAAATAGTTCCAAAATTAGGCTGTCTTCAGAGGGGTATTAATCTGCCTACCACACTGGCATTCTCTCTTCACTTCCCAATTACATAACTCTAGTTTTTCTTTCTACAGAAGGACCTATACACATTTCTAAGTGATTTTTTAAAAAAAAAAAAACAATAAAATACGTTTTACGGAATAATATATGCATGTATCTTCAGTGCTTATACATTTAATAAAATAGTCCCTAAATAAATCTTTATTAGACTAAGTGGGAACTTCTGAAGTAGATACTCAGGCATTATCAAACATTTACATAGTAATTATATCATTGGAGCCTCTCTGATAATAAATATCAGTAAACATCCTGTGCAAATTTCATGATAAATTAAGCTTTCTTTAGAAACAGAAGTTCAGTAATCAAATATATAGTTCCCTTTAAAAACTTACATTGGGTTTATTGCAAATTAAAATAGTCCCAACAAACAATAATATGTTAAAAATCTAATTTACGCCCAGAACTAGTGATTTAAAAAATACATCAGATCAATTCTAGATTTTCTGTCCTGTCTCTGTTTTCTGCACGAATTTCATATTCACACTGAAGTATTACTTCTCACATATTCTTCCACCAGATTACACAGAGGCTTCAGATATCATGAGCCACAATGGAGCCACAGAAAATGGCTGTGGCAAGAAGCTTACAGGGCAATGGTATTCTAGAGTTCTGACATATACCCAAGTAGCAGGACTGAGCTTGCTTTCTCTAGCAGCCTGGGTATCCAAACATGTCATATTTCATGAATAGACGCCGAGATTGCCATGAGGTATATCACTTCTAGAAAGCAAAGAGTGACAGCTGATTTTTTTTCAAAAAATAATAAATTGAAAAATTGATTCAAGACAATTTCCTCTTAGGTATTACTAGTAATAATGTGGAGATGATTGGAAGGCTATAAAATGTATACCATGGCTGTAACTACTAATAAAAAAAATGTCTTCTTAAAGATAAAAATTCTGAAAAAAATTTAAAACTGGACAGGAGTGTAGGTCAAGAGGTAGCCAACCTGCCCTTCTAACTAAACCCCTCCCATACTCCCAAGGTCTCCCTAGTCTGCCATTTCTCTGACTTTTCCACTGGCTCTGCTTGCTTCCCCAGTAGGAAGTAGGCTGGGTTTCATGCCTGCAGATTTCTACAGATGCCCTGTCATGTCTTTCTGAATTACTGATGTCTCATAGAATCAAGAAGCAAGTTGGCTACCTAGGCCTCATTAACACTTGTGTCTTCTGTTAAATATATAAAGCAGGATTGTTGATATCTTTATCCAATGAAGGCTTTCCTACTGATCAGTTGAATCTTATAAGTGCATCTACAGGATAAGGTAGAGTCAGACAGCCCTGTTCATCTTCTCTTATAGTCAAGTTTTCAATAAAATGTATTAGCCACTACCCAACTTATTAATCAAATGTATATTATTGTTCATATTGATGTATAAAAATGTGTTCTAATAGTACATCATTTTTCTATTAAAATGTTTCCAAATTTTCCACTTAAAAGTAGTATGCAATATTTTTTTAACTATTATTCAAATGTCACCTAGTTGCCATTTTATTTATTGCTTAACAGTTTCAGTGACTTACATTGTTACTATGGAAAATTTTAGTCAATGTAAAAAATACAACAATTATCAAGGAATATTGGGATTGATTTTTCTTCTTACAAACTTGATAGAGAAAAATAAATGCATATCATGGATTTCTTCACAAAAATCATTAGCAAATATTTTATATCAACCTTTGAGAATATGTCTGTTTGTGTGTGTGTATATATATGTATATATACACACATAATGATAAGATCTTATAATAATTATAAGATCCAACTGATCATTAGTTTATATATATATATATATAAACTATATATACACATATATATATAAGTTTTTGAGAATATGTCTCTCTGTGTGTATATGTGTGTGTGTGTGTGTATATATATATATATATGAATTTGGGTTCAGAGACATTATTGAATTTTTAACCTCTTTTTCCAGGTGATATATGAAAAATACAGAATTTCAGGGTTCACTTCCACGTGATCTTCATTGTTTCATGGTAAGACGTTAATACATTAGAGTGTGTCATAAACCTGCATATAATGAGTTGATAATCTCTAAATGATTGTTAACAAATAGTGATAAAGTGCAGAATTGAAAGCCTTCCTTATCTTTGATAAGAAATTGCTATCACTACCTTCCACAGGCAGACATTAATGGCCAATTTAATGGTTAAGAAACTTCCTTATCTTTGGGCTTCTTTGAACATCTTGAGGCAAAGGATAAAAATAGCAGCAAAAGAACCAACAATAAAAACAACAAAGAAATTTAAACCATTACTTATTGTAAATATGACATCATTTCATAATACTCACTGGGGAATTAAGAATTGGTTTCATAGAAATGAAGTGGCATTTTAAAAGAGAAAAACTTTGAGTCCAATCTGTAAGTGCCCAGCTTCTCTGACATATTTTACTAAGAAATGACGGAGAGTACGCCAACGTTCATCAACCTAGCAACCTCTATGCTCTTTTGACTGATGTGAGAACAATTGATATTGCTAAAATAAAACTTCAGTTGTATCTAGTAAATTGAACTTATTTATAGGGACACAGATGGTGTTTTTTATCTCATTTTCCTATTGAATAGTTTGACATTGAAAGTGAAAAGAGTGTATGAAAAATGAAATACTGGCTAGCAAGCTGGTGTTGAGAAACTGAATTTGGTTTGGGAGACGTTTCAGGGGTTGGACACTTCTCACATGGCCTGAGAAGAATGAGTCTGGCAGGAGTTAGTGATCTGATTAGAACCATTTTCAGTAAAATATGGGAAAAAAGAGAAAGCATAAAACTTGAAATTAAGGTATTCCATGGTTAGGAATAAGAATGTGTAAGAATAGCCCATTAAATTGTTTTTAAAAATTCATTAAAGATCATGAAAAGATAACTGATTTCAGATACTTATATAATGCAGAATATGAGACTTGTAACATTTTATCAATTAAATAATACTCATTTAACTAAAGTATGTACCAGAATTTCCCAGAAGTTATACATGTCATAAAAGCATCAAGAATAATAACATATTAACTGATTATGTATGTTGATATATAGTTTTATGTTTTTGAATGTTCCTTGTAAAAAAAAAAGTGCCAAAAATTCAAATGAAGTTTTGCTAATACAGCTAATAATTGCTATATGTTAACTACAGCATTTTTTTGTTTGTTTGTTTTGTTTTGTGTTTATCTCAATCTAATTTTCCAACATAGTTCCTACAGGGCATTTTACCTCTACTTCTGCTGTTTACAAACTATGCATTTTGTCCTATCAGATAAGGAATTTTATATAAAAGTGTTAGCGTCAACCTATGACAAATCATGAAAATGTTTTCTTTATTAATTTCTCAGTGCCTCTGTGCATCATTTAGTAATGGGAATTCCTTATTATTATTACAGGATTAAGCAAAAATCGTTTATACAATAGTGCGCTACCATTCCCTACAACTGCCCCAACTTCTGACCCTAAATCAGGCCTACCTAGAAGTATGGAAGCTCATCTCAACTGAGCCTCTTTTGCTCAACACATATATTTATCCATTCCCTGACTTGAGTCAACATTGTTTTAATTGGAACCTTTTCTTTACCTTCACCATCAGTGTCTCAGGTCCCTTTTTCTAATACTTCAGAATGCTCAACAGCCTTCAGTCTAGTCCACTTTAAATCCATCCCTCAATTATACCCAAAGCCTTGATTCTCCTTGACCTCAGCAACTCCTGGGTTCTATTTCTTGGTTTGTTTACTAAACAATCCAGCATATGTTTACACTCATAACAATCCAATCAGTTGTCTTTGGAGAACCACTCAACTTCCATAAGTCCAAATAATTCCTTTGGCAATTCTATCAAAATAAACCTAGGCTTCTAGTTCAAGCTGGAAAATCTGCACATTTCATCCCTCATCCCACATCAATTGGGATATTGATGGGAATATCCAGGGCACATAATATGGATGATAATTGCTGGTCTCCTCAGAAATTACCAGGGAATAAATAATCCTTTTTCTTTAATTCCAGTTGTAGAAACCAGGATGTCCCAGTAGTGTTTTTGCATATTCCAAGGAGTAAGACTATTTGAGAATGAAGCATTCAGAGGAAAACTGAACTCAAAAATGGGTAGTTGGGCACATTTGTTGGACTTTCCATGATCTAGCCTCTCTTTCTTCATCATGGTATTACCTCCTAAATATATTCTCTTCTATACATACTTTTCTATTTCTCTGCACTAACTATTTGACCTCAGATATTAGAAACCTCCCTTAACTCCCCACCCCTCCACATGCTTCCTTAGAAAACACACAGCTTTCACTGGCTTTTCCCTGCTCTGCTTCATGTTGATGGTCTCTCTGACTGACCTTTTGTGATCGTAGTTTATAATGATTTGTAGATGTTTCTGATTCCCACACAGGTGTATTACTATTTTGAGGGTAGGGATGGTACAATATTTATCTCATTCTCTTAGAGTTTTACTTTATGGCATGGCAAAAGGTAGACATTCAGTAATTTATTTTGAACTTAGTTCTATGAATCATGTATCCATTGAAAGAAAAAAAAATTGTAAACCTCTTTCTCATGGGTATTTTTACACAATTACAGAACTTTTGTAAAGATCTATGAAAGCTTCACTCTTTGATAAAATTTCAAAAAACATGGGAAAAATACAGAAAGCATGTATTTATTCTCTCTCAATATAGTTCAGATAAAGAAATTTGACAGCAAGGATTTTTTGAACATTTACTACAAAATAGGCCCTTTATTACATATTTTTCTTTTAACTATTTAAATAAAATTATGATGTACTGTAAAATACTTCAGAAGGAATAAGTTAGAGAACTAAATTATAAAGAGGTCACACCATTAGTTAGCAACAAACATAAGATTGGAATTCAGACCTTCTCATATTTATGTATTGAGTAATTGCATAATATGCCATGCATTGAGCAAGCACCATTGAGGTGAAGTAGTATATCCTTGACACCGATTATTTACTTATATAAAAATTTAACAGGATCACTCAAGTTTCAATTTAACCCATCCTAATAAAATTTATCATTAGCTCTATCACATCAGGACCACATTTCTCCAAGCCAACAGTCCTGTTTGTCCACCTGGTGTCCCACACCAAAGTTTTGATCCCCCATAAACCTTTCTCCAGTGAAAGAAACATGCCTAATTTATTTTTCTGCATGTCACTTTCTTCGTTTTGTAATTATAATTAGAGCTTTATAATTATACATAGTACTTGGGTTCATCCTGACAAACTCATACATTCATGGAAATTAAATTCAGTTAATGACACCCCTCCTCTGCTTTTTTCTCCCATCCCCTCTCCTCTCTCCAATTCTTCTTCCTCTACTCTACTAGATTTCTTTTTGTTTATCCATTAATTTGTATTTGGTTCTTTATCTTATCTTTCCCTTCCTCTTTATTTCATTCTACCTTCCACATATGAGAGAAAACATTGCATCTTGAGTTTCCGAAGTTGGCTCATTTCACTTAGCATGATATTCTCGATTTACATTCATTTACCAGCAAATGTCATAATTTCATTCTTTCCTATAATTTTTTAAAAAATGGATATTTACCATAAATTTTTTGGGATTAATCAATCAAGTTAGGATTCTATGTATATAAACTAAATAAAATTAAAAGACATTCAATACCATTTTTTCTAAACAGTAACAATAATGTAACAATGAATTATAAATGGGAGAAATGGAAGCATTTGTCTTGAAGGTGTGCAAAACCAGTAGAACTCAAACTAATAGTTGCTGCTTTTAGGATTTCAGATTCTTATCTAAATATTGTGGAATATTTCCCCCATTATAGCCACGTGTCCTGAAAATGAAACTTAATAAAACTATGATTAACTATTAGCTTAATAATAGCCAACAAATTGCAATGAATTTTGGATAAGAGTCTATGTATTAATTTTCTATTTAATTTAGCTTACATTCAAAATATAAGGATATAGGAACATTAAAAAGAATAAGACCAGGTGCAGTGGTTCATTCCTGTAATCCCAGCTACTGTTGAGGCTGAGGAAGGAGGCTCTCCAGTTTCAGGCCAGTCTTGGCAACTTAGTGAGAACCTGTCTCAAAATAAAAAATAAAAATGGCTGCAGATGTAGCCCAGGGAAAGGATGCCCCTGGGTTCAATTCTAGTACTATTTAAAAAGAGGAGAAGGAGGAGGGAGGAAGAAGAGGAGGAGAAGAACAACAACAAAAAGAAGATTAATGGTTTTAGGAGTACAAAAAGAGATGTGGAATTGAAGAGTCAAAAAAATTGAACTGAAAAACAAGATTGTAGAAATTTTAAAAATTAGCAGAGAACAATAAATTGAACATGAGACTAGAAAGGTTATTCAAAGGAAATAAATGAACCAATACTCTCTTACGGAAATAGTGATTGAGCTTGATTTTCTAATAGTCTTTTTCAACTGCAATTGAGATTCCCTTGGATAGATATTAGGGATTTTGTGGTTATCTCTTACTTTCAAATCCCCAAGGGTTTGCCTGTTTATTCTCATAGCTGGTTTTCATGAGGATATGCTAAATAAAAAGTTAGCTGCATCATTATATGGAAAAGCAGCAAAGTTTAGTGGGATTAAAGTGTCTATTAAATGGTCATTTAGATACCATTATCAATGTACTCAAAGTTTTATGACAAATTGAGTTGATGATTTTAGAATTATCTTAACTTTAGGTTTTCGGTATGCAAGATGTGACAACTGTTAACAGATTTGATGCTGTGCACAAAAAAAAGATAACAAAAACAATAATTACAAAAATTAAAATTGCAGCTAAAATATTAAAGTGCCTTTTCCTCTTCCTCATCATTATTTTTAGTACCATGAAATCAAAAAGATATTATCTAAATCCTTTAAACATATTGAAACATGCTCATTTATTCATGTGCTTTTATTTATTCAAGGCTTTTTTTTCCTTATACTTGTACAACACTTGACTGCTAGAAGGACTATAAATACAAATAGGTATTACAGTATTTTTTTCTTTGTAATTCAACAGCCAAATAGTTTACATAATTAATTATTCATTTCAATGCAATTGAGCATGAATGTGAAGCTGAAATAAAATATGAATAAAATTGTATTGCCAACTAACTCATGAGCAAAAGGCTCAGGGCTTACCAAATCGTGCTCTGTACAGTAAATTAACTCTCAGTCAGTAAAACTTGTTCAAATGGAAAGGGTAATGATAAATTGTTTTAAGTATGTATATGGGTGCAGGGACTCCTAATAAAATAGCTTGACCCAATAATGTTCAAAAAACTGCTGATCTCAATTGAGCAGAAAGACTGCCAAACTTAAAATTCATTCACAGGGCGATTGAGTCTCCTATTTCTATCATAGACCCATGATAGAAAAACTCTATTAACTTTTGTGTATATTAAAATGACTACTTATTCTATGTACTTGCTTATAAAGTAATGTAAGTTCAAAGCCATCAGAGATACATAGACACATTTAATTATAGATCATTATTAACTTAGGATGAAGACTAGTTTTTTGGACCTAGGTGAATCCATAATACACTGGAAGTAATAAATTACTTCCTGGATTTATAAAATGAAAAAGAGTACAGTATAAAATTTGCACAACCTTATATAATTAAGAACTAATTTCAAATCACATTTAAATATTATACGTAAAGCTTTTATATATCTTAAGTAGATACTGAAAAAAATGAAATTAATTATTCTGGATTTCATAGACTAAATAACCTCAATTTCACATTAATATGTGAGGTCACTTTTAAAAAGAGATTCTATTTTACCAGTTTCATGGAACTAACTAGGAAAGCTATAGCTCCATGACACTAATAGTTTTTCGATTAACCGTGTTTTTTTTAATAAGTGAAACTAAATAAAACAGTCCTTTTTAAATATTTTTATGATCTAATAATATATTCCTAATATCTTGCTTGCTTTGCATATTTATAATATGAACAGCCTTACATAGATTTAAAACAATTGGGTTTAGTTAAACAAATTAATAATTGGGTACTTCTCTAAATCATTCAATTTAAATATCTGAAATATCTCTCAAGAACTAGTAATCAAAGTGCCTCCAGTTGAAGTATAAAGAAAGGTAGAACCTTCTGTTTTCTGGAACTTTTAAACACTTGGCTCTTTATTTCTATTTTTCAGAGAAAAAAATATACAGACTCTAGTTTGGAGGCTGGGAAGATAGTTCCAGGCTAGCACAGGCTTTTGCTCCTTTCCCCCAAATCAATAATGAGGATAACCTAGAATCAAGAGAAAAAATAAACATGAACTTCAGAAAATCAGGTAGCATCCAAGCACTGGGATAAAGCTTTTGTGGATATTAAAACTGTTTTAAATTAATATATGTGTGGGAATTAAGCTGCTGCAGCCCAGATAAGAGAGATTTAGGCAGTATATTCAACAATTAATTGGAGGAAAACTTTTTTAAACGTTTCTCCTGCCTCTCCTCCATGTTCCCTTTGACAAGCTTGGCTGGTTTCATCCAGGTAGTATCTGTGTAGCACAGAACCTCTGCTTGGATGACAAGTTGACCATAGCATTGAGTGACAAGCTGCCCTAAGGTGTTCACTGTCCCAGCTTCTTATGTAAGGCTACTGGGCTGCTGGAATTCACATCCTGGAAGCATCTTCCTCCCATTGCTGCTTCTAAGGGCTTAAAGTTTATATCACTCCTAGGAGGTGGCAGGTTCATTCACCTGGTTTATTGTGGTTTCCTCCTTGTAGATCTTCTACACAGCAGAGGAAGAAGAAAGACTCATTTTCTCTCCAACCCACCCCCCCAAAAAATAAAAACACATTATAGACATTGCACCTCCTAGAAATTACCTCCTATCTTATGGGTGGAATTCAATCATTGTGTTGGGCCCATGGCTGCACAGTTGCAAGAGAAGCAGGGGGATAGAGCATGTGTAAAAACATACATGCACACATAGATATGTGTATTACACTTTATTTTCTGAGAAAACTCATGCCCTCTAAAAATTGAAGGCTTAATTATTCAGGAAAAAAAAACATATTTTCTGAGTTTCAACTAAACTTTCATCCATGGTCCAATTCATTGATTTGCCAAGTATCCTCGTACACGTATCTCATATTTTCAAGGAATGTAAATTCTCCCTTTCCTTCTATTAAAAAGCATAGAACCTCCATCATTTGCTGCCTGCAACTCAAAGTTTAGCCTCTTTGGGTCACATGTGAACTTCTTCAGCTTATCTCCTTGTAGCATATCATATGCACAATTCTGTATTAAATACTGCAGGAAAAGATCATTTAGCAGTGGAAAGAACAAGATATGTCATACATAGTCACTAGTCAATTGCAAATCCCAGATCACACTGAGTAGCAGAGACAGCTTTTCAAGACACAGTTAAGTTAGTCCCTCCATTGGCTCAACTATCTGTAACTAGTTCATTTTCTGGGAAGTTTTTCTTATACCTTTCTTTCATGAATACATCTAAGCCATCATTTGGAGAACATGCATTTGGGGGATCTGAAAGATATTCACAGTCTGGTTTCTGCAGATACTAATTCAGCAGCCTGAAATTACAAAATGCTACAAATGAGGTCTGAAGATTATGTTAATAACAGATTAAACTCAAAAGTCTGTCTTGTCTGTAACCATTGCATTGTGAAATGCATACAAACTCAAACGAGGCAATATCTTTCCAATATCTGAAAACCAATCTGTTTCAACTAAGAAATCATACATATGGTCAATGAACATATGAAGTTTCAACATATAGCTTTGCTATATCATTGTTATCTAACTTGTTGATGAAAATATCAACTAACTTTCATGTCAGTTAATGAAAGCATACATGGTCTACTGAGGAAGTTTGGAATGCATTACCAAAAAATATATCAATCTGGCTTATTGACAATTTTGAGTTCAACATTCAGAGCTCCAAACAGTAGATACAAGAAAACTTTCTGATCTTCCTTCTTTTGTGAAAAGCAGAAAATGAAATTCCATATGAAAGTGTTCTCCTTATAAAAGAAGGAAAAATAACCTTCTTATAATTAAGGAAGCAAGCAGAGACTGAGGAAAATATGTACAAACAAAACTTGCTGTACTTATTCTTAACTTCAAAATGCCTTCTTCACCCAATTAACTATCCTAACCCAAAGGTCCTTTATCTTGACAATTTTTCACAGTTTTATCGCCAGTCTTCAAATCTGTGTCATTGGCTTTTTCTTTTCTTAGGAAGGCTCTTAGGCCACATAAAACCTGTGTTGAATAAATGCTATATTATTTTAATTAGGAGATCTAGCATAAAAACTCTAAGAGGATTACCACTTAGAGTTTACTGTGCCTTTGAGAGTTTGATCAAAATCAATAGCATTCAGAAAGAGTCAATTGGCCACTGAGCCAAATGCCCAGCCCTATTTTGTATTTTATTTAGAGACAGAGTCTCACTGAGTTGCTTAGTGCCTCACCATTGCTGAGGCTGGCTTTGAACTCACGATCCTCATGCCTTAGCCTTCCAAGCCCCTGAGATTAACGGTGTAATAATAATAATAATAATACATGCATTTTGACCTTTTCTATTTACATGTCCTTAGTATAAGTTGTTATTTCATGATTTCTTTCTTAGGGAATTGAATTCATTTCCCAAAGGTTTTTGCTCCTTCAGTTTTTATCTCTCCCCTGCGCACACACAGCAATCAGAGGAAGCTTTATTAAGGACAAATCAAATCACAGTATGTCTCTATTGACAGCATTCCAGGATCCTGGACTCATCCTTAGCAAGACTCCTGTCTTAATTTTTTCACAGGAACTTTCATAGACTGGCTGCAGTGCACGGCTGTAATGTCATCTCCTCTTCTCACACCTCTGCTCACTAACTCCAGCCAGCCTTTGAGCTGGCCAAAAGCAGTTCCTTTGCTCCTACTGACCTTTAGTCTTGGAAAGCTCTTTTTGATCTGTGTATGATTCCTATGTTCTTCATATTCATGGTGAAAGTCAATGCAAAGTTTTCAGAACAGCCTTCCTTGTAACCCTAACAAAATCAGCCACTTTCTAATGTGTTGTTTTCTTCATTGTATTTAATAGTAAATATAATTATTACATAGTTATCATATGCATCTGTGTATGACATATTTTAGTAAAGTTATACTCCTACAAAGGGTAAAACCACTCAAAGTTAAAATGGATTCATCCTATCTATCTGGTTCATTGCTGTATCTTCAGATCCTACATAAACATAAGGCCATCATAGGTCCTCCATTCAGGAGACCCACAATATTATTCTGAGTGACTATGAGCAAAGTTTAAAGTTTAAACTTTCTTAGCTTTCTTAAAGCCATACAATCCTGTGACTAGGTTCTTGACAATTCTATGTAAATGAAAGTTTTCTCTGAAACATCTGGATTTACTGCTCACAGAGAGCTAATGTGGATGGGATGAGGGTTTTCTGTTGTTCTTTTTTTCTCTCCTTCCCTTCACAAAATGGAATGTGTACATCACTGAGCATCAGCAGTCAACTTGGATGCAGATGGCCTTGAGAAAAGAAAACTACATGCTGGGATGGTGAAGGAGAAAGGCAAGGTTCCCTGTGATC
Source organism: Marmota marmota marmota (assembly GCF_001458135.2). NCBI lineage: Eukaryota > Metazoa > Chordata > Mammalia > Rodentia > Sciuridae > Marmota > Marmota marmota. The sequence continues at coordinate 11,509,102 of NW_026000037.1, forward strand.
ATCAAGTACATTGTCGCATGGGCTCCTTCGCTTAAAGGACATTCTTTTTTCATAAGAGAAGAATAAACATCTATCCTAAGATTACAATTGGTTTTCATTGCTGGGTAAAATTCTTAACTAGTTAAATAAATAATTACTATAATGGGATAAAAAATCTTAGTTAAAATAAGAAAACACTAGAAAACTGCAGCTCTGATTTAATTATTTAAGCTTTTTTATAAAATTGGTCATAGGTTTCAGAACAGAGAGGGAAAATACAGTCTTTGTGTCCCCTTTTCTTTCCCTCTGTGTACATCTTGAGTCAGTGAAGCACACCTTGAGTAAGCCAGCATGAAATATTATTAACCAAGTCCATAGTTCATTCTGATTTACTCTCTGTCTTGTTTATTCTGTATATTTTAACAAATGTATAATGTATGATCAACACATTTTGAAATAGAGCATTTAATGAAAATAGACAAAACTATTAATGGGACAAAATGAGTGCCATATTGGTTTACTTGTGTTTATAGTATCTGGTCCCTCCCCTTAGTAGATTATATGCCCCTTAGGAATAAGTGCCTTGTGTGTATGTGTTGTTTCTGTAATGTCTAAATTCAGTTTCCTGTATGGAAAAGATGCTCAGTAAATACTTTTGAATATGCAGATACGAACTCTGAAACATGTTTTTTGAATTCTTGAATTAGAGTTGATACTCCATAATATAACCCAAAATGAGGAATGTATCAAAATCTATTAAACTATAGTTATTATAAATATCAGAAATTTGGGGATGGTAGGAAGAAAAAGAGGGAAAAAATAGAAGCAAATGGGAATTTGTTTATGTTTAAGCACATTTTTCTAGTACAAATACAAATAGTGTACTGCTTTAAACATATTTGTTGGAGGATGAGATAAACTTTTATAAGAACTGAAAAAAAAATAGTGAATACTTGCTTTGATTTGGATCTAGAGTGTGCCTCAAAGGCTCATGTGTTAGAAGTCTGGTTTACAGCTTGTTCCTGGAATGTGGTAGAAACTCTAAGAGGTGGCACTTAGAGGGAGATCTTAAGATCTATGGGGACATGTCCTGAGCAGGGATACTGGGAACCCATACTCTTCCTCTGCCTTTCTCTCTTTTACTCCCTACTAATGAGATGAACAGTTTTGCTTCACCATGCCTGTCTGCCATGATGTGTTGCCGATAGTAACAGGGCCAACTGATCAGGGAATAAATGGTCTGAAACTGTGAGTCAAAATGGAAATTCAGAGCTCCTTATAAATTGATTATCTCAGGTACTTGATACAATAATGGGAGGCAGACTATCACAATCTCTAGTAGGTATAAAAATATGATGAAACTAGCCTGAAGATGTCAGTGTTTCAGGGCTCTAAAGGACAAGAATGGCACTCACTAAACTTCTAAAGTTGGGTAACATGAGAGAAAGTTATGGGGAAAAGTTACAGAACAGGAGCAAGAGACAGCGTGGAAATCAGATATAGAACACTGAGACTAGAGAGAAAAAATACAGAAAGAGAAACAAAGATAGAAATAAAAGTATATGGAGGGAACCACCAGTCAAGAACTCTCTATTCTCTCTCTCTCTCTCTCTCTCTCTCTCTCTCTCTCTCTCTCTCTTTAAATTAGACTGACATATACAGACAAGAGCTTTGGCAAGATATAAAGGACTTGAGGAACTTAATATCTCTAACATTTTCTTATTCTCTGGATCATTTGCAGGTATCATTTGTGTGTGTTTGGGGGGGGGGGGCTACTTATAAACCGGGAAGGAAGATACTCTATTGACATGGAAAATAAGAGTCAACCTCTCTGTGATACAACATAGTGCAGACAATGTAGTGAAAAACAGAAAGTATCCTTTGCATTCTTTATGTTTGTCTGTCAGAAAACATTCTTGTTCTCTGAGTGTAGATTTTGCACCCAGAAAACAACAACAACAAAAAAAAAACAACAACAACAACAACAAAACACACACACAATCTATTTGCAGGTATGTGCAATAGGGAGTTGAAAAATGTGTCAAAGTCTCAGCTGAAGCATAACATTTGAATCAAAATTAGGGTCCTTAATAAAAGTAGTAAATAAAAAAGAGAAAGAATGTATAGAGTTATATAAAACATAGTAATTTATGCTGATTATAAGTCTTAAATTGGTATTCATAGCTTCTTTTTCTACCACATACTGTTTACTTTAGTCTAAGAACTTAGGAAGAGCATCATTCCTTATCTGTCTAAATGACCAAACTTGCTATAACTTCTGAGTGCTTTTTAGCATAATATTATATTGTTTCAATACATCTCCATTTACAAGAAATACTAGGTAAGAAAATGAAGAGGTGCACTGGTGAATGTCCTGGATTCCAGCCATGGTCCTCTTGGTACCAAGGTACAGCAGAGACACCAAGGTGTGAGAAGACAAGAAGATATATCAATTCTCAAGACTGATCCCATTGCTGTATTCCATGGTGAAAGCATTTATCCCTTATACAATAAACCTTCAGACCCCTGAAATGTAGCAGATCCCTTAATAGAATAGAAAGAAGGACTGTTTCAACCTTGTTTCCCATAGTCTGTGGATCTGTATTTCTGTCTTTGGAAAAGACAGCCCCATATATTGGCTACTGGATTTGTTATAAACTGAATTATTTAGGAAAGTGCTGCAATTTTGTAGGGAGTTGTCTGCCAGCTGGCATTGAAACTGAGCATTCTGTGGGTCATAACATAATTCTGTCAAACCAGCTGCTTTTGTATTATGGAGCACATGCTAAAATGATTCTGTGAGTCTGATCCCTTATCTGTACCCCTTTGTCAAACAATCTGTCCCTTCACTAGAAATGATGTTTAAATGGGAAATCATGGCAATGATAAGACCTTCTGGCAAAAGCCCTGTGGGCAGAAATCTCTTTCCCCTATTGGGGAAAAAGTCATTGCCTTCTTCATGAGAAGAAGTCCTGTTTAGCATGTCCATTTCCCCCTTTGGGTAGACTCCTAGATAAATGGCCAAATATTGGTCAAAATGTAATAAATAAAGTTATGGCCACATTATCATCTTTTGCTGTAAAAAGTACTCAGTCTCATTTGAATGTATCTATTAAAGTAATCTGGCTTATATCTGAGAAGTGAGTGTAGGTGATTTAGATTTCTATGAACTGTATTTGGTTACACTGTTTCATATGTACTAAGCATCACCTTACCAGGATATCAATCCGTTATATTTTCAGACACCCCTTACTCAATTCACCTTTAACATTGGTAAATACCAGGGCCAAGACCAGTAAGATCACAACTGCAATCAATCATATTTAAATTTATTATTTTGTTTTAGTGATGGAAAGTATATCGCGGGAATCATGTTCCAATTCTGTACATAGAAATGTCAGCTAATAGTAAATAATATGGAAGAGTACTCAAGGAAGTAGCAGTCTACTTCAGATTAACTATGTGATTAGTGTATGTTGTTGTGTGTGTGTGCTTATGTGTGAATGAAATGAAATGTATCTGTACATGTGCATGAAACTGAGTATTTGTGTCTACATCATACATATTATAAAAATGTATATATGTATACATACATATATATACATATATGTGTGTGTGTGTGTGTATTTTTTTTCCGGTGGAAGATAATTTGTGTATGTGTATAATTACATGGTGGTGTCATTTTACCTGGTTATTTTCAGGCACCTTTGCAATAATTATTAGAGCTATCTTATTCAGAAATTCTTTCATTCTTGTTCCATCATGATTGTGGAGACCCCTCCTAACATTTATATTCTGTGAAACTGCTCATGTCTGGTAGAACATATTGCATGATACCTGCTTTCTTTCATTTGCCAACTAAATTAAGGAGCTTTTCTCTTCCATTAACAATTATCCCTTTTGGCTAAAGGGCTGCTGAAGTCAGCCTGGAGCATGTTAATTTGTTGATAAGTTACACTTGGTTTTCAAGATTCAAGATTCTGTTATGTTGTTAAATTATTTAACATGACAATGATTCACATTGTTTTTGTTCTTCTGAACAGAATGCACTGGTCATATATAATGCACACAGTTACAGGAATGCAGGACTTATTAGACCATGTAACCGGCTGTGAAGTTAAGGCCTCCACTAAAATTCCAATCATAAAAATAAGCCCCAACATCAAGTTGGGTCATTGTTAGCAACTATAGGCCTTTTACTTTATAGAACTCACATATGTCCATTGTTACATATGTGTGTAAATTTCATGTAGCACAATTCTTTGAAGAAGAATCAAGGCATTCATATTAGTTTTGGCAATTTGGACATCTGTGTAAACTAATTTTAGCATCTCCAAAACACAGCTACTGTAATTGATAACTTTTTCCAGGACCAGAAACAGAACATATACAACATTTTCTTTTGTCTTAGTCACTTTGTTTTTATTAAAGACCCAGAAGCAAAACAATGTTATTTTCCCATTTACCAACAATCTATTAAAAAAAAAAATGAGTAGACCTTCAAATAAGAATTTAAGAAGCCAAGTATGCTTGTATTTATATTAGCAGTTGTTATTTAAGTGTTTTAACTTCATAAATTAATGAGATGTTTCCTTTGACAAATGCAAATTGTATTCCATTTATGTTAAATCTAATTTACCCATTTTTAACTTATGTTACCCATAAAAAACCAAGATCTCAGACGAAACTTCTTAACAGTTTAATTAATATTTCCCTGCAGACGAATAATCCTAGAGGCAATAAATATTAATTTTAACCATTTTATAGAAACTAAAACTACATTGTTTGGTGGAATACCTGGAGAAATTAGTGACATCCTGGTTTTATCTATTTAAATAACTTTAGTCATGTGAATTGAAAGTCATTTGGATTCATTTTATTATAAATTTATGAGTATTCATTTCTCTTTATGCTAATTTTGGCAGCATACATGATATAGACACAAGCACATATGTAGATGTAGCATACAATACACAGGTGTGCACAAATATACATTGAACTTACAGAAAACAAGTATTTTAGAACTTTTCCCAGGTAATAAATTCCCATAGATAGAAAAAAAGGAACTATAGATGTTTAGGACACTGTCAAATTTAAACCTTTAGAAAATTAAAATTAAAATTAAACCTGTCACAGGTTTTTCCAGTATAACTCATGAGTTGGAGACATTAGGAGTAGGAGTAGAATCTGTTAGAAATCAAAGGTTGACTTTGCCACATGTCCACCATGGGGGAAGATTCACTCTCATTATCACCATTGCTTAAAATTCCTATTTAGGTTTCTTCAAAGGAGAGACTTTCCTTTCTCAGTGTATGTAAGAGTTCTCCTTTCAATAGTTGTTTTGTGAATAAAGACAGTAGAAAATAGAGTTCTAGAAACCCAAGTTAGACAAAACAAGACTGATTGGTGTAGGACCAAAGGTGAATTCACATGAAGAAGCTTGAGCTCAGAAGAAGACAGAAGCTTTGAAAAAACTGACACACCCATAATTAGTAAAGAACACATGGAATATCTGTGTGAGACCAGAGTGTACATTTGGATCACTTTAGAGTCAGCCCAGTTATTGAAAGTATAGAGGAGCCCATTAAGTCCTCAGTAAATGTTTTCAAGGAGAAGAAAACTTGTACATGTGGGATTATTCCATCTTTCTTACTATGCTCATCCAGGAACACCAAGTTTCTGCAGATTTCTAACATCAGATGTCTATATGAAGTCTGCTGAGCAGGATCCAGGCATTCACATTCTTCAGAGAAATCAATGGCCACATCAATGATGGTTCTATTTCCTGGCTTTTAGGCTGCTCAGAGTTCTGCCAATGGTTCTTTCAGAAACTGTATAGCACAGAAATCTGGGGATCCTGAGCATAGGAGAGGAAGTCTGGAAAGGAATTCAGAGAATGGTGGTCTCCAGAGACAAAGACCATGTCACAATGTGGCAAAAGCTATGCAACTTTTGCAGTTGTATTATTGAAAATGTAGCCTAAATATTGTATATAAGGAGTGATTTAGTAATATTTCCTGGAAGTTCTTCTCAATATGTGATTCTTTCCTCATTTTTCACATATCATTTTAAAAGAGGAAAATATATGACACTAATTTTAGATGCAGGAAAGCCTCTAACAATTGTCCCAAATAAATAGGACAGATGTGTATGCTATAGGTAAGGTAAGACAGTCCAGTCTGAAGATGACATACCCTATGGGCACAGAAAGAATTGGATGTATGAGTACTGTTCATTACTGAGACCAAATCAATTACTGGTATTTTAATAGGGAGAAAAATCTAAGTGGATATTAAAAAAAACACCTTTATATTAGTTTTAAAATTTCGGAATGGAAGAAACTGGCTGCTATACCAAGGATACCTCCAAAATCTGTTTCCTGTGGTGAACCATTTTCCATTGATGGTTCTGTTTTTTTAATGAAAATATTTTCTTGAGTGTGAATGGAGGTGAAAATCCAATTTAAATGTTGAAGCTTAAAGTTAAAAATAATAAGGCAATTTATAAATGAGAAGGGACATGTAGAAGGAAAAAAAATACCTTCTGAGCTTCTGAGTGGTGAAAAGAACTAGCAAATTTCTCATCAGACTTATATGGAAGGTAAAACTTTGAATATTAATTGGATTTGAGGCACAAACTATTGTCTGAGTGAAACACAAGAGAGTTTTTTTAGGTGACAGAAGAAGATGGTATGTGATCAAGAGTATATGGAGAAGTAATATAAAAACCATTGAGAGAGGCCAAGTGATCACAGGGAAGTAGCAAAATGTCATGGTAAGTATAACACCTAGTAATGCAAAGACAGTAATCAAGTTCACTCACAGAAAGTCAATTTAATTTTATCATTTGGATATCAGCTCTCTACTTTGTCCCATTATCTGTTTGATATGAGATTGTTGAGTCATCACTCATCTCCTGAGTTCTGTCTACTTCTAGAGGATTTCTACAAGCACTCAACCTAAAATGTCTCACAGGAGCAGGAATACAACAGTCCAGATAAAGCAAAGTGTGTTTAATAGAAAGACAGAAGACCAAGGATGAGTATGCTCAAGTTTTACAGCTAGTTGCTAGAAATACATTTAAAGGATGGTGTCCATTAAGATTAACAGGTTTAACCTGATGTCTCTGACAGGAGATATGCTTCCATGTTCTATGAAATGCAACTACTTTTTGGGTGGATTAATTTGGAAAGGCTGGTGATATACTGTGTTTTTTTTCCAGAATCTAGTCACATAATCTTGCAAAAAATAACAGGTAACAGAATTGAAATTTCAAATACAGTTCACCAGAGGGAGTGAACCACCAATTCTACACAAAGTCTCATATTAAATATTCCTCTTTGAGCACATATGGGGCCTTGTGTTTGATCCCTATAACAAGGGTGAAAAAACCTCTCTAAAAAAAAAAAAAAACCTCCCATTTATTTCCAATTCTAAACAATAACTGTTGATGTTGGTAGTACACACACACACTCACACACATTTACATTTATACTTACTTTATCTATTTATTTATTTATCTATAAATGTTAATGCATATTTTCATACACAATTGTGTTCATATTAAACTATATAATATATATGGAAGTTCAAACTATACTATTTACACAGATTGTATTCTATGTGGAAGTTAATTCAAGGAATTTAGCTCAGAAGTTCTACATTTTCTTGTTTATATAGTGAATTCAAAATGAACAACAGTATCTGATTCATTCTCTTATGGAGTTTAATCTTTTGAAGTATTGCTCTATGTGTGGCTTTTCTTTTTAATCCTTGGAAAGGAAAAATCATTCTTTTCAGTCTCATAAATGAAAATGTTGCAATACATAAAGATGGCAATGAAAATATTTTGTTAGACAAGATGTAGTGCTTAGTATAAAGCCATTCTCATAATGAAGATATGTTTTGAAAATCTCTGCTTTGCCTGTACCATGAAATCCACTTGGAAATTCAGACACCAGGGTATTAGCTCCAGTTCTCACCTCTGCTCTATGAGTTACTTTATTTCTTAGATGTATTTTTGTTGTTGTTATTGTTAGCATGGAATTTTAGGGGAGGCTAATCAGCGACACAGAGAAAAATTTGTAAGTCAAAATTTAACCTTGGACATTGAACATTGATACCAGTTTTAAAAAGTTTTCCAATACTGATGCGCTCGGACACTGCTCAGAGTACATTAGATATACAATAATAGCATGAAGGGAAATGGAAACTTAGATAACAAAGTGAACCAAATAGACTTATCTTTGGAGGAGAAAGATGAAAGTCAGTATTTCAGGTCTTTAATTATTTACATAAATTACTGGACATTTGTTCTAAACTCTTAAAAAATGTGTTTTAAAAAAAGATTAATTCTCCTTTAGCCATGATTTTTTTTTTTCAAAATAAGAAAATTTGGAATAGTTTCTAACTAAATATAATAAAATTTATAACATTTTTTCTGATGAACATACTTCAGTAGAAAATTTTTATTAGTGAACATATTTAAAAACTGCTAGAATCAGCCTGGAAGAAATAAAAGCATGAAGAATATTACAATTTTAGCAATTTATTAAAATCTACCATTTCATAAAGAAAAAAATCTTTAAAAAGTAAAATTTGCAAAATTCATTTTTCAGTCAATGATGAGAAAAGGTAAATGGACTACTGGCCATACGCTATCAAACATACGTTTACAAATAAAATGAATTTTGAAAATGTCATTGAAAATTTGTAGAAGTTAAGGTATGAATAAAGAAATTGTCATATTATTATATGCAATTATAATATTATTACCAGCAAATATAGAAGTATGTGATTTTTCACCCTTTACAGAAAAAAAAGAATGAAATCTTACATTTTTTCTATAATTTTCACTTTTTTACATTTATATATTCACAATTACTGGTATTATTATGTATATGAACTTATGCATAATAAGTGATAATTACATATATTCTGTGTATTATTGTTTTCATTTCATAATAACTAAAGATAATTTTGTTTTGAGGTTAATTTATCAGGTGACTAAAAATCATTCGTACTATATATGCCACTGATTGTAAAGCTTTTTTAATTAATAAGTTTTTTTGTTTGTTTATAGAACTGAGGTTCAAGAAGAGAAAACTTGATTGGATAAGTTTCCAAAAGTTGGAAAATTTTGGTATTGTAGAAAATGTTCAGTCAAACTCAGATATTACAAAGTTAGTTTTGGTAGTGGATCTAGGAAAACTTTGGATAGTTCATAATTCCTTTGGATTGAATACTTTTGGGGGATAATACCATGTCTCAAATCATGAGTTTTTCCTAGCAGAATTTCAATGTTTCTTTAACTCTTTTATTCTTTGTTAGGTTAGAATTTTAACAAAAATTCACTTATAGAACTTTGCTGGATTTTTTGAGAGATAGCAAAACATCATTTATGTATTATGCTAAAGAAAAGTCAAAAGTTAAATGTTCAATCATGAAGTCTTGATTGGGAATTTAGCATAATAACAGGGGGGTTCAGTAAACCATAAAGGCATATCAATCCAGAACTGTCCTTGATTCCTTCAGGAAAAAGCAAACAACTATTGATTGTGTAGATCTAAGTGAACACAAAGGAAAGGGACAGAAATCTACTTGTCAGCCAAAGAAGGGTTGCCAGCCGAACTACACAAAGAAGACAAAAATTATATTTGAGTTAATACCCATAGAAAGTAAAATATAAAAAGCTTGTTGGAAAACTCAGAAACCCAGGAAACTTTTAACAGTCCCCATCAAGAATATTAAAGACACAGTGAAAAGGATTTTAAGTCCATTTGCTATGAAATAGCATAATGATAATAATCTTCCATAATAATCTTCAGTCCTTTCTTGGTTTTGGGTAGAGTTGATGTACTAATGCTTCATGGATGAAAGAATACTGGTGTATTCCTAGGGAGTATTTCTGAACAGCTTTTGACTTCAGCAGAAAATCTATAGAAGCTTCTCCCTATTAAGCTTTCTGGAGTGGTGTCACAGACAAGTAACATATGCTGACTAGTAAGAGGGCCAAGAGTTACAAGGAGAGTTCAAGAGGCACTTTAAATTTCTATCTCCTGAAGTAGGCTTATGACTCATAGTTAGCTGTCCAAAAACAGGTTGCACCAGAGCTCTAATTTATGTGCAGTAAAAAGTCATTCATCCTTGTTTTCCAATAATCATCCGTCATCGGGCACTACCATCCTGTGTGGAATGCATTCATGTTCCCTTGTGAAAAGGCTTGTATTGTTTCTAGGATGTGACAATGTTCCGCTGGTCATTTTATTCATGATATCAGCAAGTGTTCCTGTTGAAAATATTTTATTTATTTAGTTAGTTAGTGAGTTATTTTTCTAATATCCCTTAAGGAGGGAGCATATCCATTAAGTTATAAGCCTATAATTTTTTTTGTTATATTAAAAAAAAAAGAATCAGACTTTTCTTCCTGATGTGTCTTGCTGTTATTGAGCCAACTGCTGTAATTCCTGCAGTGAAGCAATCTGCTGGCTTAACTCTTGTTTATGTACCAGAACTTCAATTTCTGATTTTAAGCCATCAACAAAGGAGGGGGGTGCTGGGCATGAAAACATGGGCATGGCTTTAGGCTGCCCTAGAGACCATCTCAAGGTTACTGCTAATTCTAGGGACTTGCACTTTTGCTATTTTCAGTAAAATCTTTTTTTAGCAAGACAGGCAAGCAGGCGTCCTATCTCATGTGCTCTCAGATGTACTAATTCAGTGCAGCCCATTTCACTGTCTTCAAATGGTGTCATGGTGCACTGTTACCAGCTGAGGAGCTCCTTAGCCATGTCAGATTCTTACCCAAATATCATGAATCTTCTTGTGAACTCTACCTCTAAAGTTGTGGGACACATATGCAATCAAAGAAATTAGACATATAATACCTCAATGCTGCAAATAAGCATCCACCAGAGAATATATGGGGCATTTTGGTAAGAATGCATTGGGGGAGGGACATCTAACTGACCGTCAAGTTATCTTAATACTGTTCATGTAGATAGTGGGAGAGACCAGGCCAGAATAAGCCTTTTCATTGGAGAAGAAGAAGTAGTCAATCACCTTAGTCAACAGAGGAAGATGCTTGGTTATTTTGTGCTTGCATAGTGTACTTTTAGTAACATGTTTAGATAAGATTATGGCATAGTCTTCTCATCTTTTTTTTTTTTTATTTTTTGGTGGTCGTGGATGTAATGCTGTCTAATGGATGGTCTTAAAGCTTTATATTCAAGAAATATAAAAACAGTTTAGTAATCAGCTGAAGGGGAATTTTCAACCTCATCACAGCTCCCTACTAGCCAAAAGTGTTGGCCTGCATTCTCATATTAGGTTCTTGTGTCCACTTTCTCTCTGATATTTAATTACTACCCCTTGTCCTCTATCATTTTGAAATTGTATTATTCTCACTGAGATTATGAACCTGAAACCCATTTTGTACCTCCCACATTAAACCTATTATGTCCCATGGCTGTTTCTATAGGTGTCTTATGAAATTTTAGAGGTTTTTGTAGATGTCCAGTATATAAGATGATGGGACACACTGGGTGTGTTTCCTAAATTGCAAATCTCACTTGTGGCTTTTAAAAAAGCAGATATCTGTTCATTGACTCAACAATTAATTTTTTAAATTAAATTTATTTTTAAATGTTACAGGAAAACATGAAATTATACATATTCATGGACTACCATGTATTGGTTCTGATGCATGTGTACAAAATAAGTAATTTTAATGACTTTGAGATTTGTTTTCTACACCCTCCCAAAGGGCATGACTAAACCTGATTGATCAGGCTGAATATAATAGACTTCTTCACATATTCTTGAGCTTCCGGAGGCCTTCCTGTAGCTGAAACCAAGAGGTATAACTGATTCTACACCACTTTAGAGTCCAGATTTTAATTAGCCAACTTAGAATATTATTCACCACTCTGTTGTACATTAGCCAATATATGGAATCCCGAATCCCATCTTAACATGTGTCCCAAATCAAAATTAGGGTTTATCTTTGTTTGTTGAATATTCATAGGATTTATCCCAACATACTAAAACTAGTGAATTTTATTTTTTTTATTTTTAAATTGTATTTATTCTAATTAGTTATATATGACAATGGAATGCAATTCAATTCATATTACACAAATAGAGCACAATTTTTCATGTCTGGTTGAACACACAGTAGAGTTAAACAGTTTGTGTTTTCATACATGTACTTAGGGTAATGATGTTCATCTAGTTCCACCATCTTTTCTACCCCCATACACCTCCCTCCCCCTCCCTCCCCTTTGCCCAATCTAAAGTTCCTCTATTCCTCCTATGCTCCCCCACTCCATCCCCATTATGAATTAGCATCCTCATATCAGAGAAGACATTCAGCATTTGTTTTGGGGGGGATTGGCTTAATTCACTTAGCATTATATTAGAGAATTTTATTTGTATTAAATTTTTAAACACCATTAACATACTCATATAATTTGGGGGGGAAAAGTTAAACACCTTTCAGATGGTTTAATAAAATAGACCTAAAAATAGACAAAAATATAGAGGTATGCAACACACATAAATTTCATCTTCCAGAGAACAATTACATGAATAATTCTTTCATTAGCAAATTTACAGGCTATGTTTTCTGACTGTGATATAATTTTACTAGAAGTCAATTTTTTAAATAAGTCATAAAAATCTTAGCTATAAAAACTGGAAATATTTTCTTAATCATTTTATCAAGGAAAAGAAACAATTATAAATTACCCTATGGAAAGTCTGAAATATTATCAAAGAGAAAGATTAAAGCTAAAATGTCCAATTATCTAGAAAATAAATGAAACAGAAAAAGTTTCACAGAAACTGCATTAACATAAGGGATAGTATGAGCTCTGTTCCTGGAGGAAAATCATATGTTTCCATGCCTTTGTTAATTTTAATAAACAATCAGAACAAATGAATTGTCTATAAGTAAGTGATTACAACCCAAAATTAAGTATTTCTGGTGAAGTTTGAATTAATGAACCAAGAAATAATCATCAACAATGAAACTGTTCATTTATTCAGTGGATGTTGTGTATCCCCCACCTGAGTCAGCCATGCTTCTAGGCCTTGGGAAACAGTTTGAATCGGAAGAAAAGTAATGGTGTAATGGATTTCTCATTCTAGTGAGGAGAAATAAGCAAGTATAAATATTAAATAGAAAAACATTTTTTTGAGAATGTAGAGTTTCAATTTTTATTAAAGTATTCAGTAAATATCTTAAGACTATCTCCAAATTAAATCTGACATCTGTAAGAAGCTGTGTAAATATCGAAAGAAAGTGCATCCCACCAATAAGCAATGTTTTGAAGAACAAATAACCAGCTAACTATTGAGAAAGTCTTTTGAGATTTGCAAGTCCTTTCCAGACTCATTAAATCTTTGGAATTTAGAAAAGCAATGAGAGAACTTAAAATAAATCAGAATTAGAAAAAAGGTGGTCCAGATAAGCACTCATATGAAACTACTAAAATAACTGTAACAGGTTCTGTGATAGAAAGTGCATACCCATGGCAATAAATCCAAAGCACATAATTTCCTAGAAAAGAACAAATTTCCTAAGATGATACATTAAAAATAGATAATAATAGAGCATTAAAGAGAAGATATTGTTAAAGTTTCCCCAGTACCATATTTTAAACAGAAAAAAAAGATCAAAGATTTAAACACTTGCTTTTCTTACCTTGAAATTAACAATTCATGTAGAAATGGAAAGATATTTTAAGTGTATTTAAAAATAATTAGATTTAACATCAAAACAAAATGTTGTAGAAAGCTAACATAAAGAGTGAGAAACTGGCATGGAAAAAATAAAAAGTTCATTCAGATGAATAAAGATCCCACCAAAAGGAGGTGAGATTATCTTTTCTTTTTTTTTTTTGGCAGGGGGGGAGGCAGAATCTATCAATAAATAAAACTTGCCTAGTATGTTGCACCTCTAGAAATTCATTCCATTTGTATCTTTCTCCAAAAATATAGGGATGAAAATAATCATTGCCATGACACTGTGCTTGCTGCATGACCTGCTTAGAAATTCATATTGTGGCCCTGAGATTTGCAAAAGTAAACTTGACAAAAAAGAAACTGAAAAGAAAGCTCAAATATATCTTCCTGATATGTTGTAATGAGGGAATTTTTAGGAGAGGGGAAAGAGGAAGCTGCTCATTGATTGGACAGTGGGAAAGGAGCACTTTACCATTCTCTTGCCCACATGTAGAAGGTCATCATGTCTCTTCACAGGTGGCATAGTAATTCTTTCTGTGGGGATGGGGCACTATGTTCTAGGCAGAGGTTTTGAGCTTGTGACATTGAAAGGTCTCTGACCAGAATACCTGGACTCTTCTGCACATTTCCATTCTTAAAAATCTGTTTTCATTTCTTCTTTTTTTTTTTTTTTGAATCATCAAGAACTATTTATTAAATCCCTTTCCATGCTTTTCAGGGTTTCTGAATCATTACCTATAAGAAGATTTAGCTTAGGCTTAATTTGAGGAGAAAGTAAGAGCTAACATTTAATATTTTTTTTGTTTTCTTTTTTTTTCTGTCAACATCTTGGATCTTTTATTTTTTCTTTTTATTTTCTTTAAATAAATGACAGCAGAATGCATTGCCATTCTTATTACACATATGCAGCACGATTTTTCCTATCTCTGATTGTATATAAAGTATATTGACACCAATTTGCGTCTTCATACCGTTTTCAATCCATCCTTATGTGGAGTCTTAATGCTTCTTTCCTTCTAGCCTGAAGGAAAAATAACACAAGTACTTTGTGGATTAAGGAATTTATTTATTTATTTATTTATTTATTTGTGTTTGTCAAGTTTCATTAAGGGATTTACATATATCTGGGAGTGGCCAAACTTAAGCAATTTCTGCAGCATCCAAATAGAATTGATAAACGTATGTGTTTATCATGAAGATATATGAAAAGTTTATTCATGTGAGCATTCATGAATTATAAATAATTTAAGCATAGTATTCCTAAAACCCATTCTTATGAAAGTGCATCTTATTTGTAGGAAACCAAAGACAATAAATGAAATAAAAAACAAAGTATTTTTATAGATTAACTCTTAAAGGTCGTTAAAATTCTAAAATATTACAAAAAGTGAGATCATATTGTCGTGGGGAAGGGAGGGTAAAAGGAACTTAAAACTTCATCTTTAAATTTTGCAGCTGATATTTTTTATTTAAAAATTCAAATTCTTTATATAACTGCAAAATGCAAGGATTAAAAGGTAATTCTAAATATGATAGGCTAATGCAAATAATTTAAATGCCAAAAACATCTCAGACCTGTTTGCTAAATAAAATCTGGTGAGAAAGCCTCTCATGAAACTCTGTGCTTGTAAATATATTTTTGATTAAAAATTCAATGCTTATTTATAAAATACTGTCATGAATATTCCAGTATTTCCCAGTTAATTTTGATAAGAAAGATCAAGACAGTCCAAATGAGTGACATGAGGAATTAAATAGCAAGCATGCCTCAGGAATAACTGCTTTCCATGTAACAATCATTTGTGCAGTAACTAGGGAAAGTGTTACTGAATCATTATAATAATATCTGAGTTTCAGAGCTAATTGAAATATTTGTCTTCCTTGTTTGTCTTTCAGATTTGTGAATATTTTTATTTTCACTTAATATGAAGATATTATTAGTACAGCAGTGGACTTTTAAAGGGATTTTCAATAGGGAACATATCAAAATTGATCATTTTAAACAAATTGCCACATTGCACTAGTAGCAGCTTATTTTTAAAGCTGATTTTGTTCCAATGGACAAAATATCAAAACGTATGATAAAATGAGGCTGGAAGCCTAGAAAGCATTGTTATAATATATCACCATGCTATTTTTAAGGCAGTGCAAATTGCCCAACCCTAAACTTGTTTTATTAGATTCTCTAAAGCAAATTCTCCCAGCAAATAACCAGGTGAGTATAATACCAGGGATCTCACTTTACAGCGTATATTGAACTGCTTAGTAATATGAATATTTTTGGTTTGAATAAAATCTATCAAAAATATAATTTATGATTTGTTATTTAAGATTTTTAGTTTCTTTTGTTATGAAAACATAAAATTATAACTGAAATCAATTATGAAAGATGGAAATTTTATTTTCCTCTGTTGCATAGCATGGACCAGGCTAATGAATGTCTGGCGTAAGAGGCGGTTTATGATATACCCAGAATGCCTATCTTGGAGATCATTCTCTCAGTGTTGTCCACATTCATACAGTCAATAATTTCTCAAAGGCAAAGAGGAAATATTGAGGGTGAAAAGTTTATGCTTTTTAAACACAAAGGGAATTGCATGTGGTTTATTTCTCACCCTATAGGCAGAATGTGGTCATATACTTTACCTAGAACAAAGTTGGACTAAAGGATGATAAATGTAGTCTTTAGCTGAGTTTTGTTTTTTGTTTGTTTGTTTGTTTTTATATTTTTATTATGAAAAAAATATGGTATTAGAAGTTTCGGGATAATTCACAATCTTCTAAAACTTTTTTTATAAAAAAACGTTCACATCATGTAAGTAGCATAAATTTGGTACTGTGAGATTAGCAATAAGTGTACTTAATTGGCAGAAGTTCAAGAAAATACAATTAGAAGAGCTCAAAACTAGTTGTCAATATTGTGCATACAATGTACATTAAAAAAAACTAGCTCCCTCTCAATTTTCTCCCTAGTTGTACCTTTCCCCTCTTCTATTTTCTAACTTCTTATTTTAAAACATTTCAACTAATACCCTGCTGAGATAAGTAAGCAAACTACACTATTAGAGTAAAAATGAATTTTTTGGTTAGTTTCCCAGATATAAACCTAGATTTATTGATCCTTTTTTTATTATTTTCAAGAAAGTTAGTTTGCTTCTGTAAATGAATACTTCAGTTTAGAAAATAAATTTTTTCTAAGTTATTTGTTCCAAAAAGAGTTACAGATGGCCCTTCAATTCTATGCATTCATTTCTGTGTTTAATGTTCATTAATATCAATATCTATAATAATAACTTTAAGAATGATTTTCTGAGTCTATAAAACAGCAAATTTCAATTTACATTGGGCTTCCACCTCTTCATTTCCAGCAAAACTGAAGACAACTGATTAACATTGAAAAGTAGGTGAACTAAAAAAAAAAAAAAAACATAAACTTTGGTGTTGGGTGGGATGTTCCCTAAATGGAGATTAATTCAAATTAAGTAATAGATTTATTCAACATCTCTATTTTTTTTATCAATTCCATTTAATTCTTTCTCAAGTTACCAACAGCAAGTTAGAACCAAGGATCATAACATTGCAGTTGTCTGCTTCTCCTTTTATTTCTGTTTCTTTGTTTCAAGTTATTTGAATCCTTTTCATTATGTGTATACACATTAAGTGTTGAAGTATTTTCTTTTTTAATTATTTTTTATTTATATATGATAGTGGAATACATTACAACTCATATAATACATATAGAGCACTTTTTTTTTTTCATCTCTCTGGTTGTATGCAAAGTATATTCAACCAATTCCTGTCTTCATACATGTACTCTGGATAATGATGTCCATCACATTCCACCATCATTTCTAACCCCAGACCCCCTCCCATCCCTCTCACCCTTCTGCCCTATCTAAAGTTTTTCTATTCTTCCCATACTTCACCTCCCTACCTCACTATGAATTAGCCTCCTTATATCAGAGAGAACATTCAGCATTCGGTTTTGGAGATTGGCTAACTTAACTTAGCATTATTTTCTCTAACTCCAACCATTTACCTGCAAATGCCATGAATTTATTATATTTGATTGCTGAGTAATATTTCATCTTGTATATATGCCTCATTTTTTTATCCATATATCCACTAAAGGGCATCTAGGTTGGTTCCACAGTTTAGCTATTGTGAATTGTGCTGCTATAAACATTGATGTGGCTGTGTCCCTGTAGCGTGCTGTTTTTAAGTCTTTTGGGTATAGACAGAGGAGAGGGATAGCTGGGTCAAATGGTGGTTCCATTCCCAGATTTCCAAGAAATTTCCATACTGCTTTCCAAATTGGCTGCGCCAATTTGCAGTCCCACCAGCAGTGTATGAGTATACCTTTTCCCCCACATTCTCACCAACACTTATTGTTGTTTGTCTTCATAATAGCAGGCATTCTGACTGGAGTGAGATGAAATCTTAGAGTAGTTTTGATTTTTATTTCTCTAATTGCTGGCAATGATGAACTTTTTGAAATATATTTGTTGATTTATTGTATATCATTTTCTGAGAAGCGTCTGTTCAAGTCCTTGGCTCATTTTTTTTTTTTTTTTTTTCAGTGCTTAGCTTTTTGAGTTCTTTATATACCCCATGAGATTAAAGCTTGTATCTTTATGTGTGAGGGGTAATGATTTGCTCTCAAATGTAGGCTCTCAATTCACCTCAAAGATAGTTTCTTTTGCTGAAAAAAAAAAAACTTTTTAGTTTGAATCCATCTCATTTATTACATACTGATTCTTGATTTTAATTCTTGTACCACAGAAGTCTTACTAAGGAAGTTGGGGCCTAATCGCACATGAAGGAGATTTAGCGACTACTTTTTCTTCTATTAGATGCAGAGTCTCTGTTTTTATTTCTAGGTCCTTGATCCATTTTGAGTTGAGTTTTGTGCATGGTGAGAGACAGGGATGAATTTCATTTGGGTAGTATATGGATTTTCATTTTGCTTAGCACCATTTGTTGAAATAGCTATCTTTTTTTTCCAATGCATGTTTTTGGTACCTTTGTCTAATATAAGATAATTGTAATTTTGTGGGTTAGTCTGTGTGTCCTCTATTCTGTACCATTGGTCTGCCAGTCTGTGTTGGTGCCAATACCATGCTTTCTTTGTTACTATTGCTCTGTAGTATAGTTTAAAGTCTGGTATAGTGATGCCACCTGCTTCACTCTTCCTTCTAAATATTGATTTTGCTATTCTGGGTCTCGCGTTTTTCCATATGATTTCATGATTGCTTTTTCTCTTTCTATGAGGAATGTCATTGGGATTTTGATTGAAATTGCATTAAATCTGTATAGTGCTTTTGGTAGTATGGTCATTTTGATAATATTAATTCTGCCTATGTGAGAACAAGGTTGATGTTTCCATTTTCTAAGGTCTTCTTTGATTTTTTTAGGGTTATATAATTTTCATTGTATAGATTTTTTTACCTCTTTCATTAAGTTGATTCCTAACTATTTTATTTTGTTTAAGACTATTGTAAATGGGGCAGTTTTCCTCATTTTCCTTTCTGAGGATTTGTCACTAGTATACAGAAATGCCTGTGGTTTATGGGTGTTGATTTTACATCCTGTTACTTTGCTGAATTCATTTGCTAGTTCTAGAAATTTTCTGGTGGAACTTTTGGGTCTTCTAGGTATAGAATCATATCATTGCAAATAGTACCAATTTGAGTTCCTCTTTTCCTATGTGTATCCCTTTAATTCTTTAACCTGTCTAATTGCTCTGGCCAGTGTTTCAAGAACTATATTAAATAGAAATGGTGAAAGAGGGCATCCCTGTCTTGTTCCAGTTTTTAGAGGGAATGCCTTCAGTTTTTCTCCATTTATAATTATGTTGGCCTGAGGCTTAGCATAGAGAACCTTTATCATGTTGAGATATGTTCCTATTATCCTTAGTTTTTCTAGTGTTTTGAACATACAGGGGTGCTGTGTTTTGTCAAATGCTTTTTATGCATCTATTGAAATAATAATATGGTTTTTATCTTTAAATCTATTGGTGTGATGAATTACATTTATTGATTTTCATATGTTTAACCAAATTTGCATCCCTGGGATGAATCCTACTTGATTGTGGTACACAATATTTTTTATACTATTTTGCATTCAATTTGTCAAAATTTTATTGAGAATTTTTTTGCATCTATATGCTTTAGAGATATTGGTCTGATGTTTTCTTTCTTTGATGTGTCTTTGCCTGGTTTTCGAATCAGGGTGATATTGACCTCATAGAATGAGTTTGGAAGTACTTCCTCTTTTTCTATTTTCTGAAATAATTTGATTTATTGTAGCCTTCATTTTAAGGATTTCTGACTGTTTTCCCCCCCCCTCAGGGTCACTATCTCTCTCTTGAAGTAATCTTTTGCTACTTGTATTTGCTTTCTTATCTCTTTGTAGGAAGTGATCGATTTTTGCCTCTGTTTGCTCATTTAGGTCATTCTTTAATTCACAGATCATTTTAATTATGAACCTTCTGAACTCCTTCTCTGACATTTCATTAACTTTGATGTCCAGGGTTCTGTTATTATAGTGTCCTGGTTTGCTTGGGCACTTTCCTCCCTTCTTTTTTCATGCCATCTATGTGTCTTCCTTTCTTGCAGTGCGGATCTGGGGTATTACAGTTTCCACCCTAAATTCTTGTACTACCCATGTAGATTGTCTGTACCTCTTCTTGATGTTGGGCTTCCAGACCCTGCTGGTGCCCTTCAATATATCCTACTGTTACTAAAGGTGGTGGTGGCAATAGTCGAGGTAACTCGAGATAATAATTGAGATGCCCCAAGATAGACGCAATGTCTTACAGAGATGGAGTGAAAGGCCCTCACACTCTCTTTTGGATGTCTGCTCTGAGATGTAACTGCTTCTAGCCTCTGCCTGTTGTCAAAAAGTTAGGGGCTACTTCATGGGGAAGGCTATGGAGATGACTGCAGTGTCCCAAATTAGAAGTCGGTTAGGCTTAGGCTCCCATGTGGGGGTGGGGGTCATTTGGACCTACCCTTGACTCTCGTCCCCTGCAGGTTGGTGTGGGCAGATCTGGGCCTGGCCTGACCTTCAGCAGTAGTCTTCTCAGAAGGGGTGTTCCTGTGCCAGAGGCTAGGGTTGGACGGGAGTCTGCTGGTGGAGGGATGAACCAGGGGCCTTCTGTGAGCCTGGGTCCTATGCAGGACCATGTGGGCAGATCTGGGCTGGGCCTGGCCTCCTGCAGTAGTCTGCTGGTCAGAAGGGGCAGTCTTGTGCCAGAGGCTGGGCTCCAGTGGGTGTCTGCTGATGGAGGGATGGACATGGACCTACTATGAGACTTGGTCCCATGCAGGCTGGTGTGGGTGGATCTGAAATTATTTTCTTAATGAGTTTTAGCATTATCATTATTATTACTATTATTATTTCTATTGTTGTTATTATTATTTGCTTCTTTGCATCTTTTACAGAATGGATCCTTATTATTTGTATATTACGTATTTGTGAATTTTCCTGTTCACTAAAATTTTTTTGTTTCCTAAAATCAATTCTTGAGTACTTTCTTTGTCATTGATAGACATGTGGAGAACCATTAAAAAAAAAAAATGAACTGCATAGACACCTTGGATTCCAACTGAAATCAAACAAGGTGGTACTCTGCCATCTTGCTTTAGTTCTCATAGAGATGAACAGAGGATGGAAATGGAAGCATACAGGATATGAAGTGCTCTGAATCTGAGACCATTTGAGAAAGTACATTTTCAAACACACAGACATTATTCAGGTAGCCCCGTGCAAATCATTTAACAGTTAGCAACTTGCAATTCTGTTTTGTAAAATAAAGAAAATAAAATCTACCAGTATAAGTTCATTAGCATTTTAGTTTACAATCTATGTAAGGTGTTTATGTGTTTGTGTGTGTGTGCGCTCATGCACATAGTATATAAATGACCCTTAGGAGCAACAATATAGTATCCACTTATTCTGTGTTTATAGTAATTTTATGGAAACTAAATATAGTGCAAATAACAGTATTCATTGTATTTCTTTTTCTACTGTTTACTCTTTATGATATTAATACAACCACTGTAGTCTTTTTATTTTTACTAGTACTTACTAGTATATATTTTATTCATCTTTTAAAATATATACCTCTGTCCTTATAGGAAAAGTAGATTTCCAATTGACAGTTTTTTTTTTTATTTTTTAGTTTTCGATGGACACAGCATCTTTATTTTATTTTTATGTGGTGCGCCCCGCGCATGCCAGGTGAGCATGCTACCGCTTGAGCCACATCCCCAGCCCCCAATTGACAGTTTTTAACTTGTTTCTCCTCTTCTACTTCCTCCTCCTTCTCTTGTTATACCCATCCTGTCAATCCTTGCCATTTAGGTGTGTTTGATCCTTTCATATTTAGTGTAATTGTTTATATGGTTGGATTTACCTCTGTCATTTTGCTATCTACTTTCTATGTGTCCCACTTTTTTGTTTCTTTCTATTGCCTATCTCCTTTAAGTTTTTCAATTTTAAAAGAATTTTTACTTAATGCTATCTATAAGCTACATCTTAAAGTTCATTCTTATTTTTTACTAGTGGCTCTAAGTTTAAAGAATTTATTTTTAAATTATTATAACATATCTCCAAATAATATTGCACCATTTCATATATACCATGTGCACCTTAAACAAGTATCCTCCATTTCTTCCTTCTTATCCTTTGTACTTTACTTCTGAATGTTTTAAATATTGGAACACATTGGCCTTATTCTGATTTCAAATAATCAATTACCTTAAAGAACTATTGAAAGAGATAAAATATAATTTTTGCTCATCTATTTAATAATTCTGTTACTCTTTCGTTCCATACAAAATATTTTTTATACAACTTTTTGTTTGTTTGTTCTAATTAGTTATACATGGTAGCAGAATGCATTTTGATTCATTGCAAGAATGCATTTTCATTCATTGCACATTATTACAAAATTTTTAGCTTCTACTTAGTACCATTTTTCTCAAACTCACAACTTTTTCTTAATAAAAGTTTTAGTGCAAGGTATGTAGTGATTAATTCTGTTTTGTATGAAATATTATTCAGTTTCCTTCATTTTATGAATAATATTTTTTCTGGATCTAAATTCTAAGTTGAACTGTCCCCTCATTCCCAACTCAGAAAGATCACTATGTTCCTATTCCGCACACAGCAATCTGGAAAATTACTTGAGAAAGAAAGAAGGGAATATTGTTGGTCTCACATAATTTAATTATAGAATCAGTTGTTTCTTTGTTTTTATTTATTTTTTTTCTTTGAGAGAAAAGTCTTTAGAAGTCAGAAATATAAAAAACAAGTCCAAGATTATATCATGCTTATGAATATATATCTTATAATTTTTAAAGTATACAACATTTGAAATAGTGAAGAGAATCATATTTCACAGTGAATAAAAATAGAAGAAAATATTAGAAATATATATTGGGAAACTAAAATAAATATGAATAATAAGTTTTGCTCTGGATTTCATGAACCTTACAGAATGATTAAGCTTTTAAAATTTAAACTTGTTGGAATTTGCTGGGAGCCATTAGCCAAGTAGGTATGACAATTTCCTTGCCAGCGTACCCCATGTTGCTGACATTTTGCAGTGACATTGAATGTAGTTGACCTTGCTCAAGGACCAGGGCGGATTAGGGTGTTCCCGGTTTAACATAATCGGGTTTAGGGCGTTCCCAGTTTAGGTTCCAAGTTTAAGGTTTAAGATTATTCCTGCTGGGAATAGGGCGTATCCTGCTGCCTAAGTTCCCCTTGAGTTCTCACGGGATTCAGACAGTATATTTTGGGAGACTGAAGCCCAGTGAGGTGAATTTGGGCAGAGAACGTGGATTTGGGCAGAGAATGTGGATTTCCCCAGAACGTGATTGTAGACGGCTGGTGTGAGTTCGGGAATAAAGAGTTGCTGTTTGAATCTACAAGCTGTGTGGTGGCTCGTGATTGTGTGCCCAGCCAGACTGTGGCATTTGTTTTGTAAAATAAAGAAAATAAAATCTACCAGTATAAGTTCATTAGCATTTTAGTTTACAATCTATGTAAGGTGTTTATGTGTTTGTGTGTGTGTGCGCTCATGCACATAGTATATAAATGACCCTTAGGAGCAACAATATAGTATCCACTTATTCTGTGTTTATAGTAATTTTATGGAAACTAAATATAGTGCAAATAACAGTATTCATTGTATTTCTTTTTCTACTGTTTACTCTTTATGATATTAATACAACCACTGTAGTCTTTTTATTTTTACTAGTACTTACTAGTATATATTTTATTCATCTTAGACAAGTGTAGTAAACAGAACTAGCCATCACAGTTTCTTTATCCATTCATCTACTGAAGGGCATCTAGGTTGGTTCCACAATTTAGCTCTTTTGAATTGAGCTGCTATAAACCTTGATGTGGTTGTATCATTGTAGTATTCTTTTTTTAAGCCAAGGAATGGGAGAGCTAGGTCAAATGATGGTTCCATTCCAAGTTTTCTAAGGAATTTCTGTATTGCTTTCCATATTGGCTGCACAAATTTGCAGTCCCACTAGCAATGTATGAGTGTGCCTTTTTCCCCACATCCTTGCCAGCACTACTGTTCTTTGTATTCTTGGTAAGTGCCATTCTGACTGGAGTGAGATGAAATCTTAGAGTAGTTCTGATTTTCATTTCTCTAGTTACTAGAAATGTTGAACATTTTTTTCATATATTTGTTGATGGATTGTATATTTTCTTCTGAGAAGTGTCTATTCAGTTTCTTAGCTCATTTATTGATTGGGTTATTTGGTTTTGTTTGTTTGTTTGTTTGTTTGGTATCAAAATTTTTGAGTTCTTTAGATATCCTAGAGATTAGTGCTTTATCTGATATGTGTGTGGTAAAAATTTGCTACCATTCTTTAGGCTTTCTATTTACCTCAGTGATTGTTTCTTTTGCTGAGAAGAATTTCAATTTGAATCCATACCATTTATTGGTTCTTGATTTTATTTCTTGTGCTTTAGCAGTCTTGTTAAGGAAATCAGAGCCTAATCTGACATGATGAAGATTTGGGCCTACTATTTTTTCTAGTATGTGCAGGGTCTCTATTCTAATTCTAGCCATCTCTTTCTTGTTGAAGAAAAATCCTTCTACAGGATACCATGATGGTCTCATTAATATACTTAATAACTCATCTTTAAAAAGCCATTGGCTACATTTTTGTATTGTATCAACATATGCCCTAATTGTTCTTGGTCTCACTGGGGTGCCTCCTTCCTCTAACAATTTCTAATTCCTAAGTCCTTGATCCACTTTGAATTGAGTAAATAAAAATAATTGGAAAAAAAAAAGCTATGGTTTCAATTGGTTTGGGTCTTTATCGTTGGCTCATATTTTTATCTACTCATCTTTGAACAAATATATTTAATTTTACTGTGTCACAGAGATTATCATTAAGCAAATGAGACAATGAATGTACATGAATGTGATCTCTAGTGTCAGCAAGGCATGTGGAGAGTGGTTAGTACTTCTGAGCAGCAAAGCCCCAAGTCCAGATGGAGATCCAGAACATCATCACCCCAAAAGAATGCAGGTCACCTTTTCAAATCCTTTCCTTCTCAACAGTAGACACAATTTTTGGTTTTCATTTTATATATCCTAGATGTTAAAGGCTCTTTTATTAAATATTTTCTGCTTTACAAAACATGCTCTTCAACGAATTTACTCTGAAAGCCTCCAGATTGTGACTTTGCTGTAGGT
This sequence comes from Marmota marmota marmota, assembly GCF_001458135.2. NCBI lineage: Eukaryota > Metazoa > Chordata > Mammalia > Rodentia > Sciuridae > Marmota > Marmota marmota. The sequence continues at coordinate 11,534,566 of NW_026000037.1, forward strand.
GTGACCATGTTTATGAGTATTTCCCTATCATGGTTTTCTTAAATTGATATTGCTTGGCTTACAAAGGAATATGGCCAAATAAGGAGATTGTGCAACATATTTCCAGAAATGTGCAAAATTTTGTCTCCTCTCTTGTTATTCAATTAATACTATTATCCTTGCTGTTTTGTGGCTGCTAAGATTTAAATAGCATCAAATAATTGTCAGATTCTAATAAACTCAGTTACCACATTGAGAGAAAGAAATGATCCATAGTGGCTCAAATTAGAACACAACTTTTTTATTGTTCCCTCATCTTGGCATGTTGTTATTACCAACTAATAGCCAAGATGTGCCATCAAGATATATAGAGAAAACTTTGTTAATTATGCAGCAACAGTGTTGCTATACGTAACTGACCTTTTCAAAATTCTTTCTTTGTCAGTGTTTCATAAACCATTTCTGCAAAGACATAAAAAATAAACAACAAAAGGTCATTGTTTGAGGCTATTTTTCATAAATTACTAAAGGAAAGAAACAACTATCTGAGATCTGCATTTTTGCAAAATTTTGGAAATGATATTTTCAGTTAAACTTTTTTTGATGATTTTCATGTTTTGTATAATGCTAATTAAATATGTGGAATAACAACGTCTCTCTTCTAAAACCCTTTGGATCAGCCACTCGTATAACATAAACCTTTGATGGGTTTACATATTAAAAGAAATCTGCCCTTTATTTCTGATGGAAACAGACTTTTCAGAACAGAATTTTATACTTCTTATTAATGATTCAGTGAAATACAAATAAACAATTTTATGTAAGTTATTAAAAAGCAATTTTTTTAATTTTACAAATTAACTCATTATAAATATTTCATTTTATATATATGTAAACACATACATTTCTATAAAACCCTAGATTCAATAAATATTTATTGATATGTGTCAACTAAAAGACACTGTTCTGACATTAGTTCTGTTGTTGAGCAGATGAAAATGCCAAAAATTACAACATAAAGAAGAACATTCTATGTCAAAAACCAATAATAATAAAGTATATATAAAAACATATAATATATAAATTTGTAAATATATATGTATATTTCCTTTCTCAGTTTGTTTACATTTCACCATATCTTAAATTTCTATATCATAAATTTATTTTATATTATTTTTATTTAAATCATTTAATACATGCACAATAAATATGCAAAATTCAAAAATATAAACCTGAAAGTAACAGAGAAAATAAATTTCAGACAAGAGTGAACAGTATGCAGAAATTCTCTGACTTGAAAGTTAATGGATCTAGAGAACCAAAAAATGTAGATTTCTGATGAAATGATGGGGGTGGGATACAGTCGAGGATCTCAGAGAAGTAATAGAATCCAGATTATATAAGGACTTGTAACTCATAGAAAGGACTTTTATTTTAATTTGGATATAATATGATTTGCATTTTAAGAGGATCACTCCAGTTACTATGTTGGAAATATGAAGTCAGTCAAGAGGAGAAGCAGTATCCTAACCGGCAGACTATTAGTAGCATAAAGAGTGATGATCAAGTAGTGCGGACCATGGGGGTAATCAATGATCAACCTTTTCATTTATGTGTGAGAGGAGCCTACAGGATTTAAATGAGCTGAAGATGTAGATTTCTAGAGAGGGAGCGTTCCAGGCAGAGGGGACTCCACTGTCAAGGTTCTGAGATGAGCTCGTACCTGGAGGATAAAAGCAGGAGGGGGGCCAGTGTGGCTGAAGCAGAAGGCAGGTCTGAAGTCTGGGGAGCCAAGATGGAGTTGAGGTCAGAATGACCTCAGGGGCCAGAGTGAGCAAGGCCGGGTAAGGAGAGGGAGATAAATGGAGGCTCTGAGGGTCACACCAAGTTTGGGAAACTAGATAGCAAGACACAAACTGCAATAGGAGTGGTGGGAGGCCTGTCCTCTCTTGGGGGAGAACGTGGACTTAGTCTGTGCATGCTAAGTTTGAATGTGGGGGTGTCAAGCATGCTGTCTGGTGTTCTAGTCTGGTGTTTCCACAGGGAAGAACCTGTGGGACAATATCAGTATATGAGTCATCAGCACCTAGATGCCATCACATTGGCAATAGGATAAAGAGAAGTGGTCCTGGGGATTTCCATTATTTAGGGATCAAGAAAATAAGAGTTAGAAAGAAACTGAATAAAACCTAAACTGTTACATGATCTTAATACCAGTTTAGTCCCTAATTCTAATGGTTTGGCTTATATTCAAGTACTATCACTGTCATATATGTTGATGGGCGGTTTTTCATACCACTTCATAAAGTGTTTTCCAAACGTATAAAGCCATTTAAATAAGATTTTTTTTTAAATAATAAACTTGTTCTTTTACTTTCTGGAAGAATAAATAAGGAAGTGATGCTTTTTAAAAAGGCTATCTAAAGGTTTGGAAATTCAGGAGGGAATGTAAAGGGGTATGGCATTATTAAATTATTACATTTTTATATTGTTTTTGAATTTTGAAAGAGACAAATGTATTATACATTCAAAAATAGAACAAAAATTTAGATTCATAATTATATTCCAAATGTTAAGAAGAGCTGATTTTTCAAGACTTGTTTTCCCATTAATTTTACATTTGTGAATGAAATTTATCAATTTACAAGAAAGCCTGCATAAAGTAGTACTGACTACAAGTTTATTTAGTTCAAATGATTGTTCATGTTACTCTAAATTATATATTCAACATTTGAACATATATTCATTTAACAATGTCTTAGCAAACTGTTTTTACTCTCTATAAAGCAAAATCTAGCTATTTTTTTCCAAGCCACACTTTTCAAATGCTTGGATTTTTCTGCACGAGATGATTTTAAAGTTAATACATGTGGCTGTGATTGTTTTGCATGCTTTCCACATTTATAAGCCTACCGCTAACTATTTTGTTGTTTAAATAAAAGACTGCTGACAATTAAATGGAGGTTCATGCATGCTTCACTGCCCTATCTTATTATCATGAACCTGAGAAGGAGCTGAAAGCTGAAATTACGGGTTTTCGCCTGCATCTGCATGGCCTTATTATACATACCAAGGTGAAAATGTCAACTGAGAGGAATGTAATTATATAACTTAAACTGTAGTGGTGGCAAGGTTAAATCCCTGCATTAGAGATCTTAAAAGAATCTAGCTTCGAGGTCTGGAAGTGCTTTTTGTTTATGAATTTGACCTCTCACATTTATCCCTCTACTAAGTTTTTCTTAAATAATATTTTCAACACAGGTGTTAATTTAATATTTTTTGTGTTTCTTCTATTTAATTCTCTTTAAGGAAGTACTATTTCCAGCCATCTGAAGGCATGTGGCTTTGCTTTATGTCTGCTGCCATTTAAGGAGATGAAGTGTAAAGTGCATTTGAATATTCTTTGAGGCAAATCAGCCCAACATATTTGTCAATAGTTTTGACTTGCAAATGTAAGTTAGAATCTGGTTTACTAAGTATATTCTCAAAATTATAGCTCAACACTAAATGTCTTTAGTTAACATTAAATAATATATTGAAAATTTAATTATCTCAACAATGCCTTCCAACTGAAGTCTTATTTACTAATCTGGCAACTCTGAAAATTTAATTTTTAAAATAAGTTTCATTTTGTTTTTGTTGATTGAAGGTTAGAAATGATATTCTGTTAAATACATATTTAAACATTATTTGAAATAACATACTTATTTATATGTGGTATAAATCATGGCTTTTGACTATGTATCTTAATAAGTACATAAATAACATATATTCAGCATGCTTTGCCTGGCACTGTTGAAAATGTAAAGTTGTTTATTCCGTTCAGACACTATAAGTAGAATGATAGCAATAGTGCTTAAATATATTGCAAAGCCCTGCACATGAAAAACCACATGAATAATGTAAAAGCATAGTAAAGGAAGGAAGAGGGAACTTCTCACCAGGAAATTCCATGAGTGGCTATTACACCAAGTGTTAAAGAGAGTTAATCTAGATGTAGGAAATGGGAAGAATAAAAGTATAAAGTGGGAAAGGATGTTTGGCAGTTATTCATATATAGACTGTAAGGAAGCACTTGCAAAAAGATGTTTGACAAGAATACAATTATAAAACCAAAATGTGTGCATAGTATATCCTTAGGATCTATACATCATATACAGTAAAAATGGATTTATGTAAGTAGACAAATTATGGTCAAACAGATTCATTGTTACAGACAAATAATTTATTTATAATTTTTATCTTACAATAATAAAACTAATATGTTTCATGAATAATTTATCCATTTTTTGTATTAAAACATTTTTTATTTTAAAAGAAAAATAAAATAATAGAAGATGAAATGCAACATTTTAAATTTCAAAATGCATTTTAAGTTGCACAATGTGTGTATTTGCTAAAGGTAAATTATTTTATGTATTTATATATTTTGAATGATTTTATCTGACATCCATATTTAATTAGAAATATAGTCTGCTTGAGGGAGAATTGGAAGGCATACACAAAAAAATGGTGAATATTAAACTTTTTTCAAAAACAGAAATTTTAAGTGAATCCCTTCTCAGCCAATAGTCTGGATCAAATTTTGTTGGAAGGTTTTCTGAATGTATTCATGACTATAATTACATGCATTCCTCTGGCATGCCGATGCTTACATCTCAGTCTCTATCTCACATCCATGTCTACTCTCTCTGTCTTTTTCTGTCTCTGCTTTAGCAGCCTTTTCACTGCTATGACCAAAAGACCTGGCAAGAACAATTACTGGAGGAAAAGTTTTTCTGTGGTGCTCATGGTTTCAGGGGTCTCAGCTCAGACAGCAGGTTCCATTCTTTTCAGCCTGAGTAAGACTAAACATCATGGTGGAACAATGTGGTAGAAGAAAGCGGCCCAGGACATAACCCCGGGTGGAGGGGAGGGGGTGGAGAGATAGAGTGAGAGAGATTGACACTCCACTCACCAGGGACAAAATATATACTCCAAAGGCACAATCCAATGACCCACTTCCTCCAGCCACACCCTACCTGATCACAGTTACCTCAAAGTTTATCTCTATCAGGGGATTAATGCACTGATTAGGTTAAATCTCTCATAGCCCAATCATTTCACCTCTAAACCTCTTGCCCCCTCTCACACATGGGCTTCCTGGAGACCCTTCCAACTAACCTGTAACAATCTCCATGACTATGTCTCTCTCTCTGTTTGCACCACTTACACCACAGGGCCTGATGTGAGACAGACCATTCACCAGTGTAGAAGGCCAGAGAATTCCTTTCAGCAGGCGAATGGAGAGAGGAATTTGGAGAGAAAATGAAGAAACTGTCTGAATCCTTCGAAAATTGTGGCACATGTACAATTACAGACGTAGATATGAGTTCGTGTATCTGTGGCTGGGAAGCGGGGAGATGAGGGAAAAGACGGAAACTGGAACCCCATTAGTTACAGAGAGTCTGCAAATGCAACCTCTCTGTTCAGTTCCTAGTAGGCCAAGTGCTAACCATTTTGTCTCAGATCTGTTTTCCATACTTTATTTTTTTTGTTGTTGTTAGTAAAGTTAAATGTGTAACCTCTCTCTTATGAATTCCACCTGTGCCATCATCAGCAGGATAGGGAAATAAATTGTAAGAAATGAAGGGAGTTCATTTGCACTTATTGAAATATATAACTGATATTCCTTCAGAGACATTGTTTCTATATAAATTCTTAATATTTAGAAAAATATTTTAATAAGATATTTACTTTAAGAGCAACATTGAATCATTGTCTATGTTTGATCATTGTAGAAAGTTTCCAAATTGTATTTAGTCTTAATCAGTACATAGTCTTTGTAGGCAAATTGTAGCCAGGATCATTTCCAAGTGCCTGAAAGAACCTGACACACAGAGGAAGGCCATCTTCCCTCTAGGTGAAACACTTCTAAGCCATGAAGAATGGAGACCAGGGCACCACACCTGATGGAAGCTGTGCAGGATTCTCTCCCCTTTGAATTCAAAATTTTTAATTTAGCAACAGATTTGGGAGTTAACACAGCTGACATGATTAATAGAAACTAGAAGAAAAAAATTCTAATTGTTTAATCCATATATATTACTACATCATGTAACATCTAGTGGGGTGATAATTAGAATTATATTTTTATTGAAATAAATAAGCAAATGCTCTGTCCATGACAGTGTACACACCTATAATCCCAGCAGCTTGGGAGGCTGAGAAAGGAGGATCGCAAGTTCAAAGCCAGCCTTAGCAAAAATGAGGTGCTAAACAACTCAGTGAGACCCTGTCTCTAAATAAAACACAAAACAGTGTTGGGGATTTGGCTTAGTGGTCAAGTGCTCCTGAGTTCAATCCCTAGTACTGCCCCGCCCCCAAAAATGAATAAATAAATGCTCTGAAATTTTATGGTTTATACCATAACAGGGGACAAGAAATACAAATAAGAACAAATAAGAGAACTCTGGTTGTGATAAACACACTGAAGAAAATAATTAAATAACAGTGATAGATTTATTTTTTAAAGAAGATGGCCAACTTTTATAAGTGTTTAGAAAGAATTCACAGAGGTAATTGAAATAAAAACTGCACACAAAGTTTCAGAAGGAGCCTGCCATGTAAAGTCCATTCCAGAAAGAGCAGCCCGAATGCGTGAGGTCCTGAGGTAGAACAGGTTTGTATGTATTAAACACAACAGCAGGAGTCCAAGACATTTGATTTGAGGTATGAAGAAGATGGCTTGGATGGAGCTGGATAATTTAGGCAGGGCTAGATCCCACCATGTCTTATTGACGTTTTAAGAAGACATTACTTGACACTCTTGAAAATAATTGGTCCTTTTAGCAAAGTTTCAATGGAGTGATGAGCTATAGGCCAGTTTGCATTCCCTCATAGAATAGCTAGAGGTTTAAAAGTGGAGAGAAGCATCTGGCAAATGCGTTGGTCAGTTTAGTCGTATAGAAGCCTAAAGCTATAGATCAGTAACTAAACAGGACATGTAGTAAAGAAGGGTTCTTTAAGAGTTATTTGGGCCCAAAATGGTACATTATGGCAAATCTTCATAATGACTATCATTCCTTCCATTCATATTTGGATTCCTTCGACTTAATGAGATAGCGATTTAAGATAAGTTTTTTGTTTGTTTGTTTGTTTTTCAGTCTGCCTGTATCTCTTTGAAAGCTACTCACAGGCCAGAACACCCTAATTTAACTCTACTTGAAATATCCCAAGCATTCTGTGAGTTAAGCATTCATTCCAGGAAGGCTGACCTCTCCTAGAATTTCCAAAGGTAAATATGTTGTTATGATTTGGATGTCAGGTGTCCTCCAAAAGCTCACATGTAAGACAACGCAAAAAGTTTCAGAGTTGAAATGATTGGGTTACAAGAACCTAATCCATGAATTAATCACCTGATGTGACTGAGTGATAACTGAAGGCAAGTGGGGTGTGGCCGAAGGGGGTTGGTCACTGGGGGTGTGGATTTGGGCATATATTTTGCATCTGGCTAGCAGGGACTCTCTCCACTTCCTGATCATCATGTAGGCTGCTTGCCTCTGCCACACTCTCTACCATGATGTTCTGTCTCACATCAAGCCCAGAGGAATAGAGCCAGCTGTCTATGGATCTCTGAAACCAGAGCCCCCAAAGAAACTGTTGCTTCTCTATAATTGTTCTGATTGGGTCTTTTAGTCACAGCACCGAAAAAGCTGACTAAAACACATATAGTTATTCATGTGGTTAAGTCATGGGTAGGCAAGAGACCAAGCATGCCCATAAAGACACTTGGGAATAACTTGAAAATTAATGGCAGCAAGAAGGAGATACAAGCCAAAGTGAAAAATTGTTTTGAAATATTCTGGTTATCTTGATGGATGTGCTTCCAAAAGAGAATGTTTTCCTCTTGAATGACTTTGTTTCTGTCTTCTCATGACCTTCTCCCTGGCACTTCACAGAGTCTTCCCCCTGCATGTGTGGCCCTGTGTCCAAATTTCCCTTTTATAAGAATACATGCCATTGGATTAGGGCTCCTCTTAGTGCCCTCATTTTAATTAGATTATCTTTCTTAAGGTTCTATTTCCAAATAAGGTTTTCTGTTTGTTTGTTTGTTTTGTTTTTCTGAAGGACTAGGTATTAAGTCTTAGACATATCTTTTGGGGAGTACACATTTCATCTTATGACCTCCTTTTATTTACATGTAAGGATGCCCTTAATATAAAGGTATGAATACCCCTCACCTTTGCCCACACTTTGTCTTTTTTTCCCCAAAAAGAAGGAATGAGATAACTGGTATGTGGGCAACAGATATGGGCCCACTTTTTGTGGTTGTGGCTTTGTGTTTCTTTTGTTTTAGATCTCCTTGCATAAACTGTATCCCTGTGAGTTCTGCCATTCCCTCTTCCCAGTCTTCTTAGTTTGGGGCAGTGGAAAGAAACTGCAGATCTCAGCCTTCCAGTGGATGGGATCTTCCAGCGCAGGGAAGGAGGAATAGTCAGGACACGCCCCCCAGCTCCTTAGGGTATCATACTAGTGTCTTCAAATTGGTTTATCATAATAGAGATTGTGTTCTTTTGCCAATGATTGATTTGTGTTTATCTAACAATTAAATCACATTTACATAGAGAAAAACATATTGATATTGTTGATATGTCCCTTAAACAAAATCCAAGAATTTTATTCTATTTTCACATTTTCTTTGAAAATGCAGTATAAGATCCAACTGTTTCCCTCATTCATTCGCACCTTCCTGTCTTTCATTCACTGATTCGTGAAAGATTAGTCTGCATGCCCTTCATGATTCATGCATAATACATTTTCACTATTATCATAAACATAATTCTGAATTTATAGGACAAAACACATAAAATATGCACTAGCAATTGAATGTAACCATGGCATTGCTCATAAACAAATGCATTAATGTATATATTGATATTTATTTATTCAAATAGATTTTGGGGACTTTTATTTTTTTTGTATGCCATTAATGAAAGCATGAAACATGTTTATTATCTTTGCATGCACATATTATAATGTATTTTTAAACAAGAATATCATTGGCATTGGTTAAAAATGTAACTAATAACTCATGAAATATGTTTGGTAAAGTAAGAGTTGAGTAAAATATCCATTATTTTATATACAAAGGTAATCTCAATAGGTGCAAAGACTTAATAGTTCCCATAAATCTGTGTGTGTGCGGGTGTGTGTGTGTGTGTGTGTGTATAATTGAGAACCATTTATAGTAACTAGGGTGGACAAATACATAACTTTCTGCAAACTGAGGGTGAGTTGAAATAATACACCGAATTTCTTAGTATTGCACAGTTCAATATCATAGCCAGCATCCATATTTGGCTATTTAAACTAACGTTAATTAAAATTAATCAATTAATAAAAGCTTACTTCTCAGTCACAGACAAAGCCATGCATCATGTCAAAGTGTCTACCAAATAAAAAGAATTGTCACCTTTGCAGCTGACTGTTACTTAATATTTTTTGAAAGCCCAATATTTTATGGATTTTTTTGAATATTCATCCTTTAGATGATTTCCAACAAGTTTGTTCCTCATAAATGTCAGAGTTATTTCCATGTCCTTCCTTACGTGACCTTGAAGTACTCTCTGTTGGCATAACTTCACCTTCTTCCTTTCCCCACCCCACTTTATGATTACTGTTTATATTCTTAAGAAATATGTGTCATTTCTGTCCTTTTAAAATTGAAATGTATCCCATTCTGTCCTTGAGAAATAGAAATTTGATTTCCATGAAATTAGGTGATGACTGCTATGCCAATTTCAAGGGCTAACCCTGCCCCTAACCCACACCCATATTTTGCCTGCAAAAAGTAATTCTTGAAAGAAAGTTGTTGTTCCTATTCTGTGCGAGACAGCCTGTCAGGCTTCTAATAATAAATCTGCTTTCGCCTTTTTCTTTGTTGTGTCTGTGTAATCACTCCTGGGCCAGGTTCCCACCCCCTCTGATGCCAACCCAGGCTTCATGTCCCTAAGTGTGCATTTCAAGCAGGAGGTATACAGTACATTAGATGCAGAATCAACAATGGCAGGCATCAGATGGGGTAGCTCTGGAGGTACAGATGGGGTAAGGTACATGCAGGATTTCTCAGAGGATCATTATATCATGAACTGTGTTCATTTCATATCTTAAAGCAGAAGAATATTCTTTTAAACAAAATGGGTTCTCTGTATTAAGAGGATGTTAGAAAATATCAATCATAGGAAAATATGTTAGATGAACCAAATATTACATCATAGAGAAGGGCAGGGCAAAAACAAATGTACTACAAGAATGAACAAGAACAATGCAGGGAAAGTTTTACAAAGAATATATTGCAAAAGCACAATATTGCATTTAAATGGAAAATAAGTGTAAACATTACTGCTATTCACATATATTTCAAACGATATTAAAAGACATTGGAAGTAAGGTCGATAGTTATACAGAATACCATAGAGCACATTGAAAATGAAGCACAAGAAGAGGAAATTACATAAGATCAAAAGAACAAAAACCACAAGATGAAGAAATTATATAAGATCAAAGCTTAGGCACATTGACCATTATGGTCTAAATATTAATTGATAAAAACTAGACATTTATAAAAATTTATATTGCTAATGTTTTTGAGTCTGTATATATATATATAAAATAAGCATCTGAATCTGTAATTTGAACATAGATACTTTTGTGAAGTTTTTTTTTTTAAATTAGTTATCTGCAGCACAATATTTCATTTTACAAAATGAATTAACAGATTTCTTCTTATACATCCTCCCAGATAAATCAGGAAAGTGGGCCATACTCAATTATTAAAATAAAAAAATTTCTTCTTAGAGAGGAAACCGTTCTGTTCCCAGCATTCTTTATAGGTGTCTGTCCCTTTCTGATGCTCATGTCCTGCATGTATTAAGCCATACATGTGTTCAGCATGATAAATCTTATTTTAATATTTGGGTTTTGAAGTCATAAAGAACTCTGTTCAAATCTGTGCTGTAACCTTTACTGCTCCTTTGACCTTTGGAAATTGCTTAATTTTACTGAAATTTCATTTCTTCATTTATAAAGTGAGAATAACAATATTTTCCTGTCTAACTGACTTGGAATATTTGAACAAGATGACAATTTTAAATCACTTAGAAAAGAGTATTCTACAGGTAAGGAATGAGTAAGTAATAGTTTTATTTTTTTTTAAATAGCTGATCCCACAAAAATAAATATCATTTTAAACTAGCAATATTGATTAGGTGTTTATTTATTGCCAAAATCATTGCTCACATCTTACATTCCTTGATTTGGACACATTCTTTTCTAGCAAGGATAGCACAACACATTTTGGTGTGTGACAGAAAATTATTGGGGAAGAAACCTTTGGGGACTTTGAAAGGAGTGTCAGGTTTCAGTTTTCCATCTCAGCTGTGGACTTGACCCACATTGACAGGTGAATCAGGTATTCCTTTATTCTTTCAAGGTCATTCCTCCAGCTCTGCTCTTACTTGGCATGCAGGCTTGGGAACCATCCTTTGAAGTTGTAGACTTGTCTTATTCTTGATAGATCTTAAGCTTCTTTTAAACTGGAGTGAAGTTTGGGTAACAGTTCTAATCACCAAAGAATTCCTTCAGAAGAGTGATTTCCCCCTGCATTTCACAGGCTTTATAATACCTTATAAAGATAGAATACTTTTGAAACATATTATTGATGTGAAATCTTACTTAAATTGACAGACATCATTCTACTCTTTCTTAAATAATGTTTTCGGGGGAGAAAAAAAAGAGAAACCATTGTACAATATTCAACAATATAAAAGCAAGTACTTATAAACATTTGTTTGATGTGCACAAAGAGCATTTTGGGGGATCATTAAAGGAAATTGATTTTTCCTGTAATCTCTGTACTCTTCTGGGAATATTGAAGAGAAAATCCTGCCTTTACCTTTTTTTTAGTTCCAGGCTGCATTTATATTAGCCAGGAAATTCTTCAAAATAGCAGTATTGAACAGAGTTAAAATCACATATCCTTTTAAATTTATTTTATACTTCAACTACTTTAATTTATGGAAAATAATACCAGCAACTTACTGAAGGTCATAATAGAACTATATGATAAAGCTAGAATTTGAACTGTGTTTGTTTATGCATGAATTATACTTTTCTCTTTTGCAAAATGCTGTGCGATAAATATATTGAATTATATGTTGCTTTTGTCCTTAAGTAATATATAATACATCCTAGAAATTACTCTGAAGACCTTTATTTTTATTCCTGCATTATCCCACCTTTCAAATGTGTTCTTATTTTAACTTATTTATATATCATTTATGCTTGTTCAAGCCACCCATACAGGGATATTTAGAAGGTTACTATAGATTAGCTCTTGTAAATAATTCACCATTTAGTGGCCTGCAAATATGCTATTTCAAATATGTTGATGTGATTCTTCAGGGTGAATTCCTGAAAGTGAGATTTCCGGGTCAAATATAAATGCATTTTCTTAGTTTTTGCTCAATTCCTCTTCAGAGAAGTTTGTCATTTTGCATTCTAAGCAAAAGCATTTGAGAGGGCATAGTGTCCTGTAGTCTAAACAGAAGGAGGTGCTATTAACATTACACTTTTTCCATAATTAAAGATGAGTAATGGTGAAGCATGTTCAATTTTTGGCACCTGTTCAATGAAACATAATGTGCATATCACAAAACTACCATTTAAAATATACAGTTCAATAGTGTATAACAATCATACAGCTATGCAACCATCACTACTGCCTAAGTGTAGAATATTTCACTATTCCATAAAAAACCCTAAACCCACTGCAGTTACTCTCCACTTCCCCCAAACCTACCCCCAGAAAATACCAATCTACTTTATGTCTCTATGGGCATATAAAATAAACTTGCATATTCTGGCTACTTCCTGTAAATGGAATGATAAAACATGTAACCTTATCTGCTTGGTTTCTTTAATTTAGCATATTTTTTAAGTCCATTCATTCATGTTCTAGCAGTTTTATATACTTTTTATGGCAACATAATATTCCATAAACATTTTGTTTATCCATTCATTCATGGTCGACATTTGGGTTGCCTTTTAGCTGTTATGAAAAATGTTGTTACCAAAAATTTTGTGAAGGCTTTTTTTTCTTTATTTTGACCACATTATTTTAAGTACAGTATTTTTAAAAATCTTCTGTGTTTTATTTCCCTTTCTGGCTTTATAACACTAATTTAGACATCAAATGCATAAATAGATAGGAGGGGTAAAAAAAGAATGCCTTCATCTTTCTTTTCTCTTAGTCTTAAGGGAAGAGTATTCAAGACTTCTTTCTACACAGCCTTTGACATATTTCCAATCTATTTCAGGTTTACTGAGAATTTACTTAAACCATATGAGGTATTTAATTATATAAAATGTTCTATAAATTGAGTTGTCATACAGTTTTTTCTTTAATTCTGTTAACAAATTGTTTTATTTTAAAATGGTAATGAATCTACTGCACCGACATAGGTGCCACTTAGTCATATTCTAGAATGCTTTTGATGTACACAGATTTTCCCTTTTCTTTGGTTTTTACTTTCTGCAATTCTAGTTACCCACAGTCTCACTATTCTAAATATAAAATGGAACATCACTTTTGGGGTGGTGACATCATGGGAGATTCCCAAAATAGGAAATGAGAGCTTCTAGATATAAGCCAATTGTCCCTCTCAGGTTACACACCATCCCTAGTAGCACAATGAAGTGCCACATGAATCTGGCCTTTGCTGCCCAGGATGTGGATTGTCCAGTTGCTGGTGTGTCCATGGTCCACAATACTCACCCACCTGTCACTTAGTAGCTGTGTCTGTTATCAGATCAACTGTGGCCATGTCTCAGTGCTCATATTCCAGTACCCCTGTGAAGAGGGTGGCACCTGCCACAATCCAGTATCCTTACCTCACCCCGACACATCATGCAACAGTGAATCCTCCTGCATCATCTCAAGAAGGGTAAGCACAGGACCAAAGATATTTTGGAAAAGACAGGGAGATCACATTCATATAATTTTTAATTTTTATACTTAGTCTATTTTATTATTAGCTATGATTGTTAATTTCCTATGTACCCAATTTACAGATTAAACTTTATCATAGGTGTGTGTGTGTGTGTATGCATGTGTTCACATGTGTGAAAAAGAAAGAGAGAGAGACTTGGTATTGTTCAGTTTAGGGAACACACTCCCAATGACAATGAGGTAACTGAGGTTCTCCTTCACATGCCCTACAATGCCTAAAATAAAATGAAAGGCCACAATTGATATAATCAAATATATGGAGAATGGAAGTCCTTCCTCACTATGATTTTAAATGATCTCTTCCTAATTACTAATGATATTGAGCAGTAATTTCATGTTCTCAAGCCTATGGTATCTGATCAGCTCTTTTTACCATGGGTCTTGAGTGAGCAGATTCAACTTTATTGATGGCATCAACTAATGAAAAATGTGGGCTTTTTAGTTTCAATTGCATTTGATTTTTTTAGCTTTAGCTTTGTGATGTGTGTTATAGCTTGGAAGTCATTCCCTAATGTAAAGTTACAAAGCTCCTATGCTTAGTTATGAGGTTGACAGTTTTACATATTGTGAAAGGCTCATCTCCTGTTGAGAACTAATTTTGATACCTAGTGTTGGACACCTATTCATTCTTTTGCATGGGGATATCTGGTTGTCCTAGAACCATTAGTTAAAAAGACTACTTTTTCCTCATTGAATTAGCATGGCACTCCTGTTGAAAATCAACTGACCATAAGTTTAAGGATGTATTCCAAGATTGACTTGGTATATGCTAAATTTCATGTTGTTATTATGATCAGAATTAAATATTTTTCATAGAGTTATAGGGTGTTTACATGATTAGTTTTTTTGTGAACTAGCATGTGTCTCATTTCTTTTTATCCAGATTTTAGACATTTCTGAGATTGTTAAGAGTTCTTTATAAAATAGTAACAACAGACTTAGGAAACAATAAAAATAATTTTATATTAATGTTAATCTGAACAGCAAATCATTTCTGATCCACTGCCTTTAAAGTTTGCCCAACAGCCCAAAATATTTCTCTCTCTCTCTCTCTCTCTCTCTCTCTCTCTCTCTCTCTCTCTCTCACACACACACACACACACACACAGAGAGAGAATAAATAAGTAGGTCCTGAATATATTGTAAGGATAATAGTCCAGGCTACATTGACCACTTATAATAAAGAAATGTGTTTCTGTGTGTATATACTCAAGAAGCTGTATATTTCACCTTGACTTATGACTTTTTTAGAGATTTAGATTTAACTACCTTAATTTTTCTGAGCACTTAGTTTTCACATCCAGGAAAATCTACTTATCCTTCTTAATCCCAGTGGGAATGATTTATTTTGTTCCTTTGATGGAAGAGTTCAATCCAAGAAAATAAATGCCCAGGATAATCTACATTGGCCTACTTATAGCAACTGCACCTGAATCCTCTACCAATGAACTCTGGTGGTAAGAGAAAATTTTTCCTTTGACAATGGTTCCCTTTTCCACATAAGATGCTTTAAGTTGGCTGCAGTCAGTAGCAAAATCATCTGAATATGGATTTGTTGACTCCAACATCCTTATCATTTATCCATAAACATGAAGGCAACATAGGTGTAAAGTTATTATTAATCTATCCGTTAAAAAGTGAGCACAAGAGAAAACTTAATATATTCTGAGGACAACAGAAGTGTGTTTGCTTATTGACAAACTGATGGAGAAGCCTGTTTATTCATCTAAACAGTGATTTCTGTAAGGTTCAATAAAACTAAACCTATCAACAATAAACATAATCCTCTTAAGTTGCTTGATAATGGCTTCTGACATTGACATTCATGGTTTCATAACCTCTCATCTTGACAATTCCAACAAGCTCAGTAATATTTTTCAAGCATCCTCTAAAAGAGAAACCAAACAGAGGGATTACTGCAATACACTGGGGGGAAAAAAGTGCTCAACTCTCCACAACTACACATGAGAGAAGTAAAGAAACACGCACCATCCAATTGAAGCTACATTAAACATTTAGGTGAATGGGATTACCCAGCTTGGGATGCAGCCAAGAAAAGGATGAGGGATTTAGAGTAAACAGAGAGACACAATGTGGAAATACAAAAACTAACCCCAAGCATCATCTCCTGTCATTAGAATTCCTTTCTGACAAGGAGGATGAAAGTTTTATATTTACATTTATCATATGTGTATAGATTAAAGTTACATTAACACCCTACATATTTTCAAGGATTATTTGATTGTAACTGTAACCAAAATTAATAAAAAGGAAAAGACGCTGCTTCAAATTCTGTTTTTGTTTTTGTTGTTGTTGTTTGTTTGTTTATTTTGTATGTGTGTATGTGTATGGTGCTAGGGATTGAACACAGGGTCTTGTGCATGTGTGGCAAGCACTCTACCAACTGAGTATATCCCTAGCCTGCTTCAAGTTTTTAACCTGAATTTTATTTATTTTTCTATTTAACTAATTCTGTTTCTAAGTGATTACTTTAAAATTGGATGGCATCACTTTTGTTACAAAAATAAACATGACGTTCAGTAAAGTAAGCTTTTAAACATAAAAATAAAATGAAAGCAGCTTTAAGATGCCACAGCAAAATTGAGCAGGAAGATTATTTATATATATATATATATATATATATATATATATATATATATATATATGTATTAAGATATATATAGATATATATAGATATATATCTTCTACCTCCATATATGAATACTTTCCCTTCCCTCAGGATCAACACCTCCCACCAAAGCAGCACCTTTGTTACAATCAATGAACCTAAGTTGACGCAACTTTATCACTCATACCCACAGTTTACACTAGGGTTCTCTTTGACTGCTGTGAATTCTGTGAGTTTGGAAATGTGTTCACTGACGATGTCCACCATGACAATATTGTGCACAGGAGTTTTATTGCCCTAACAATCCTCTGTGCTTCCTTGATATTTTTGTTTTTACTCTCTCCATTATTTTCCTTTTCTAGACTGTCATCTAGCTAGAATCATAATTTCCTTTTCAGATCAGTATCTTTCACTTACTAAGGTGCATTTAAGTTTTACCATATTTTACCATGGCTTGATAACTCATTTCTTTGTAGCCCTGAAAAATATTTCATTGTCTAGATGAACTAGCTTATTTAGCACTTCATTTGCTAAAAAAGCATCTTGATTCCCAAAATTTGGCCTGAATTGAAATCCTAATTGAAAGCCAGTATAATCTTATTCAAATACTCCCCTTACATAAAATCAAATACTTATAATCAAATTATATAAAATATAATCAAATTATAATCAAACTGTATAATGAAATATCCCCATTACTCATTTCCTTGTGATCTACACCTATAATATTATTTTATATAATTTCAAATGCATAATTTTAAACATAATTTTGATCTTGAATATATTTTAATTCAGATATTTTAAATGTCAATATTTACTTATTTTCAGATTTAATGTAACCTGGGAAAATAAGCACAGAGATACTGTTGTAGTCACAGAAAACAACATAAATATCTACAAACTTGACATGTTAATGTATAAATTTGTCTGGCAGCAAATGAGAAAAAAATAAGATAAGAAATTATAGCCAGAAGGAAGGGATACTGCTCTGCAAATGCCTCATTGAGAGGAGTAAATATTTATTGAAGTCATATAAAAGAAAATAAATAAAGCTTAATTTAAACATTTTTGATAGTTTCAAGGAAAACCAATAGATAACTGAAAATAACATAATGAAATATTATATGAAGAAGAAAAGTCTAGGGAAATCATGCAGGTTGCTTATGGCCCCATCCTTCATGTCATGGCATTATTAAGCTTAGTCAGAGTGTGATGGATAAAGCTATCGAAAATGAATATAGAAATATAGCAGTATTCCTTGGGAGAATTAAGTGGGGAAATTTCTCAGGAGTTTGTCTCTGGGAAGAGGAAGACCTTAAGAGGATAATACTGCTTTATCCAAAGAGTTTGAGACCAATGATGTGTTACTCTGCTCATACAAACATACATATTTATAAGTCATACATACATACAATTTATGCCTATATAATTTTAATAAAAAATAATATTTTGTAAAAAGTAACAAGAAATGACTTGCAATTTTTTTGTACCAGAGATTTTTCTCTAGTGTTGTGCCAGAAAGCAAGAATATTGTCCCTAGTGTTCTTAAATGCCTACTAGTCAAACATGAGTTAATAGCCATAAAGAAGAATACAATTATGACATTTTCCAATAAATGGATGAACCTGGAGACAATCTTGGTAAGTGCAATAAGCCAATCCCCAAAATCCAGAGGCCAAAATGTTCTCTATGATATGTGGATGCTGACCCACAATAAGGGGTGGGGAGGGAAGAAAAGAAGTTCATTGGAGTAGACAAAGGGGAGTGAAGGAAAGGGAGGGGGGATGGAAAGAGTAATGACAGTCAATTGAATCAGTCATAACTTTCCTATGTGTGTTCACATGTGAATATACGACCAGAGAGACATCATGTTTAAGTGCAAGAATGGAAAGTTATACTTCAACAGGTATAATATGTCAAAATGCATTCTACTGTGAATTATAACTAAAAATAACAAATTAAAAATTAAAATAAAAACCGAGTTAAATTTATAACAACAAACACTTTAATCACATAAAGAAAAAAATTATGGTAGTCATAATATTCCACAGAGAAATGATTTCTAAGGTTCATATGAATATCTTTCAGCTACAGAAAGAATAATAATTGGAAATACTAGATGTTTAAAACTAATACCATTTTTTAAATTCAAGGGATTTGCAAACTTTTAAATATGACATTGTTTAGAAAACAATATTTTCTGCTACTTTTCTTTCTGTCTTACTTTCATTTTCCTGCATAAAGAAAACACAGAATAATTTATAATAAAATATAAAAGAATGGGTATTTAACTTTTGTTTTGAGAAATATTCTAGCAGTAATTAGAGCACTGCATCAGACTGGAGAACACAGAGTGCATGTAACATTACATACTTATTACATATATGAAATCTAGGAAATATGTCCAATTGATCTTCCTGCTTTAGTTGTACCCAGAAATCTAGACACATTGAAATTGTAAGTAGAACTGGGAGAAAGGGGAGACAATATAAAAGACTCAAGTTCTTTAAAGAAATCAAAATCATGATAATATAATTTTAATAAAACAACTTTCATATATCACACTAGCTGAGTCCAATAGGAGGAATACATTGGTGTATTCATGTGTGTATATAAAAAAATGTATACACATACATACATACTTTCTAGATAGGAAAAAATTATCATGGTGAAATCACATTCTCCAAATAACAATTGAACTTCAATTGCACTTTGTGTGTAACAGAGATAAAATATGTGTATTTAAACAAAACAACTAGTAAACAAGAATAACAAAAAAAATTGTGATCTTCCCTATCTTGAGAGACATGATAAAAAAATATATAGGATTCCTCATTACTTACTGTGTAAAAATACTGGTTAAAAAGAAAAGAATGAAATTTTAAAATATCTGCCAGTTTTTCTGGTCTGCCAATTGCAGCTGGATGCATAAATATAGGCAGAGGCAATTGAAGTGGAAAGATAACTTTTTCTGAATAAAGAATAAGAGAACAAAACTTCCATGAAGAATTCTTAGGCATATGATGTAATAAGAGCATTGGGGTGTCTTGGTGGACAGAAAGCCAGTATCAGGGTCACAGGGCCAAAAGCTTTCAGAAGTTATGTCTAAAACTCACCTGCAAAGAATTTTCACTTCTACCCATCAAATTCATTGCTATTCTTCAAGCATTCAGTATACTATTCTAAACTTATATAAGTTTATATATATATATTATATTAGTTTATATATTATATATATTAGTTTATAAACTAATATATATATATATATATATATATTATATCCTCTTTTTTGTTTCCAATAGAAACCAAGGCAAAGAGTGTACATTTTCCCATTTAGAATAAATAGGACAAATGAGAATAGAAAAATAGAGTGTAACATGCAAATAAGAATTTCAAGTTCAGCAAAGTACTAAAAGGTCTAGAATTTACTAGGGGAAATTAGTCCTTGAGAATATTTTTGGAAGGACACTAGATTTCTCTCCAGGAAATGCTGGTGAGCCTAGAAATCCTAAGACTTAAGCAGAGGTTAGGACCCTTGTGTTTTATGGGAGCTTGTACATTGATATCAGCCAGTGAATAATATTTTAAGCGGAAGGCCGTGATTGTATTTCCTCTTGATCTAGAATTCTTCTCAAACTACAATTAAAGAAAAAATAACATCAAAAATCCTGCCAAGTTTTCAACTCCATTTGCATGTTTGTGATCTTAAAAGGCACACAGTAGAAAGAATGGTATTTTTTAAGAGAGTAAGTAAAACACTCCAAACTGACAATAAACTTGAAGAAGCAAGCTTTGCAAACTATCACATAAAAGAAAGTCTTTGATCCAACTTAGATTTTACTTAGTACTAGTTGCATTAAGTCTTTTAAAATTCTACTCTTCAGGATTTTTAAAATACATAATCAATCAATATATAACCAATTCAAGAATTCTAGCTTGTCACTTTAGAAGGTGACAGATTCTATTATCAATGAGGCATTAAGTTTCAATCCAAATAAAGTCTGCTGCAGACAGTGAACTTTAGTAGGAACTCTGGCTGTTGTATTGCTCCATAGAACCACATCTAACAGATTCAGACTTAAAAAAAAAAAAGATTGCTATTGCTTTTCATCTCACTGAACAACACAGAGCAACATGTGATCGCTAATAATGAAGATCTATGTTTATTCATCCAAATTCAGAAATATAAGAGATTGAAATAACTCAAGTTGTATAAATTTTTCAAGATTAAATAAAAAAGGTGGGGGTGTCTAAGAGGAATTTTGTGATAAGCTTAGAGTTGTCTAGGGGCAATGACAGGAAGCTTGCACAAGTACTATGTGCAAGTAAGTGTTCTACCTGTTACAAGACATTTTTCAAAAAGAAAAAAAAGAACTTTGTTATCTACTCTATGCTAGAATTTAACTCTGAATACAAAGGTTTTGAACAAATGCTTCATAGCAATCAATTCACAGCAAATGCCACATCTGTTAGTTGCCCCAAAGGTTTTTAGTGGAAGATGCTGTTCTTTTCACTTTTCTTTCTTTTATGAAGCCTAACTATACTGATATTTCTGGATTGAGAAGTACTATCCTAAAAACCCAAATATCTTCATAAATATTAAATAAATGCTAAAGTAATTCATTGAGCAAATTGGTGTGGGGAACGAAAAGGCTAAACAGTGCTGTAGTTCAATAGATTACTTAGTGCAACATTTGCATAGTACTTTGTAGTTCAAAGGTTGGCTCATATTGTCTTAAACTTGTGGTCCTCTTTAAAAGATAAAGAAGTCCGAAGAATTATGGAGAGCAAACTAGCACGTTGTTTTAGTTTGTAAAATCCATACTTCCAAGTCTGAGAGCTGCAGGGACAAGGTGGAGAATAGATAAATGATAGAATATAGTTCACAATATTTAATTGATAAATTCCAACTGTGATAATTTCTTGCAACAATTATAATCCATCTGTGAGATGACATTAGGCCACCTACTTTACTGAAGAGACGCATTATATCATGTGAGTTCCTATGGGTTTTCTCTCAATGCATTATAAATCCAAAAGGCATCCATAGCTAAATAAATTGCAGAAAAGTAGTAAAACAGTCAACATAATGAATAGGTTTAGAAGAGGATAATATGTACCTTTTTCAATCCAGAAAAAAACACAGTCCTCTATTCACCAAAGTCTTTTGTTGGTGTACTGTATATTTTGAATCTTACTTTCTTCACTGATTTTTTTAAAATAATGCTTGTGAAAGGCCTATGCCATCTTCATATATTCAATGTCAAATCCAGTGAGCAGTTCAGAATAAAGTTCCTTATTGGCCTCCATATTTTATAGAGATTCAAGAGTAGAACATCATGGAAAATATATTTTATGGGCTATGACAATGTATATTTTTCATTCATGTTAATGATATAAAATCATTATGAGATTCAGGCATGTTTTATTTTATAGTTATAGTCAATGAACTTTTGCTGACATAAGAGAAAATCATGTTTGTATTGGTCTTCTCTTCTAAACCAATGTAATAAATGGTTCAGTTGAAAAATGGTTCTTCTCATAACTCTTATTACAATTCTCATAGAAATATGGTGACATTAAGAAACAAAACAGACATTTGTTGAAAAGAACCAGGTCACCAACTAGAATCCTCAAGAACATAGGGCTTTTTTAAAACACTTTTTAAATAAAAAGAATGATCTAAACTAGTGCTTCATGGTATGTGAGAACTAATCAGGCTGTGGCACAATTCTTGATCTATGAAAGACAGAGTCTATGTTATCCAAGCAGCCTGCCATGGAACAGATGGTGAGAAAGTGCAACAAGAATCCACATATTCAAGGGAAATATTTTATTAGGAAAATCATTCCAAGTTTCATATGGCAATTCATGACTTGTAAAGAAATATAAAGTTGCACACAGTCATGTATCACTCAGTGATAGAGTTCTCAGAAATAGGTCTTTAGATAATTTTGTCCTTGGATAAACATCTTAGAGTACACTTCCATAAATGAAGGCAGCTGTCACATCATTATTGATATAATCTTTTGGGACCAGAGACACTTACTCCATCCATTGTTAATGAAAACATCGCCATGCACTACATGACTGGAGTTATTTTCTGATTCTTCCTTATATCTTATATAATTGTAGAACCTAGAAAAAACAATTAGTTAATTTCCAATTTCTTACATACTAGCATTTAACTTTTCACCATTAAATTGTTTTTACCATTAAGCCATTGGGTCTTCTATAATTGATCTCACTTTTCTTATAGTTATATCTTCTATGATATCATACCTGTTGAAAACACTTGGGAATTGAATTAATATATATTTATATTCCTTCATTTACCTCACTGAGCACATCTGGAATAAGCATACACTTAAAATGGAAACTTTGGAGATGATTTATACATAGGGGGGTGGCGATATTTGTTTATCTTTTTTTTTTTTTTTTTTTACCGGGGATTGAACTCAGGGGCACTTGGCCACNTTTTTTTTTTTTTTTTTTTTTTTTTTGTACCGGGGATTGAACCCAAGGGTGCTTAAACACTGAGCCACATTCCCAGCCATTTTTAATTTTTATTTTGAGATAGAGTCTCACCAAATTGTCAGAGCCTCACTAAGTTGGTGAGGCTGTCTTTGAACTTGCAATTCTTCTACTTCAGCCTCCTGAGCTGCTAGGATTACAGGCATGCACTACTATACCTGGCTTCATTTATCTTCCCTGTACATTTCACAAATGATCATGAATAGTATTGAGTTTTTTTGAGTTTTCACATCATTCACATTTTTCTCTGGTAATATAAACTTCTAATAAGAGAACCACATAAAACCTATGGAAAAAATATCAATATGGAATGGAATGTGATTTACCATATTGACAGATTTGTAACTAGAGCCAGACATGTGCAAAGCAGTGCTAGTTGTGTGACAATTGTACAGTTTCTGTGACATAATGGGTCTCTTCATGTTCTACCAACTCCAAAACTTGCTCTGTAGAATGCAGTATAAATAGGAACCCTGAAAAATGGAACACTTCTATGACAGAGGCCCTAATTATAAATGTAGTATACTGAATACTCAAAATATAACATAGGGATTTAAGATCATGGCATAGCATCAAAAGAAATAACACAAGTCATTACAGGCTATACTGACATGGTTATTTATATTTCAGACATTATTTATGTGAAATGTTTCAGGAATGCTACAGTGAAAGAAGTTTTTAACCTGGTTTGCAATATTGTTTTCATGTAGATGAATGTCACATGCTGAAAAGGGGGGAATTGATGTAGCTTTCACTTATAAACTATTTTTGGGTTGATAAATGCAATGCCCAGTATCAACGTCTGAACTTAATTCTCTGAAGGGAATTCAAAGAAGATGGCAATAATGGGTAAAAATGTGTGTCTTGAAAGGACAACAGTGTTGGTATCAGATAAATATTAGAGTGGCCAGGAGATATTATCACTGAAATTTGTAAATTGTGATTTATTCATATCTTATAGATCTGTCCTCTATGCCTACACATTTTGCTATTTGTTTTAATATATTCATTTAAAACTTGTTTTTCTTTACAGAATGTTTTATGCACATAATGCAAAGTTGCCAGTTTATTGATGTGTGCTTATTAAATTACTCTAACATGATTTATTTTAACAAATACTTTGAGAAATAAAAAAACTAAAAAATCTCCAAAATGATACGTGCTTTCTGTTTTGTTTCTTTTTGTTATGTTACACACAAATATGGAGAAAGAATGATGTTTTGGAAAAGTATTATAACATATTTGTCCTCATTTTTATGTGAAAGCTAGGAGTTGAAAATGATATTGACCTAGTGCTAAGATATTTGTGATTTGATTATTGTATTTTGAATAAATTTTTAATCTAAATTTATTTATGCCCCCCTTTAAAAAAACAGGAGAGCAAAAATATATTTCGAGAGTGGTAATTGTGTAAGAAACTTGAGCTAATATCAATTTAATATCTCTCATTTTTTATGTCTATTGTAGATATCATAAGCCCTTCTAAATATTGGAATAATTTAATATGATTTACTAGAAGTTCAGATTTCCTTGTATTTATTTTAAATATTAAAACATATAAATGTAATAATGATGCTTGTTAATAAAATGATTTAATAATAAAATGATTACTTAATAATAAAATAATTACTTCAATACCTGTCATTTGCACTTTAAATAAGAATATGATATTCTTAACATATCATTATTATGTATTGACAAAAATGGTTGAATATAATGTGCAAATAGTAAGAAATAATTGCATTTTGAATTTTTATTATACTTCCATTTAATTTTTTTTTTTTAGTGAATGATTTAGGCTTTTAAAACGTTGAATAAAACTGAATTATTTAATGTATATCACTTAAATGGTGACTATTCTACAACATCATGGAATTTTTCTTTGCAAAGTATTGGTAGACTTGAGAGTACACATTAGCTGTGAGAAGAAAGGAATTATAAGTAACTCCACTAATAACAACATTCTAATCAGTTCTGAAGTTAGCCAGCAACTGACAATTTTATAATCGTGTCTCTATCTCTAAAACTCATAATGTCAGATCTAACTCATCTGCTCTATTTTCAGTAATTAGATAGACCAGGATTCTTCCCTTCTCTTCATGATAAGTAAACAAAGGGTAAGCATTAAACCAAGTAAAGACTTAATTGTTGCTTGCTAATGAAATAAAATAATCCTTCCAAGCCCAGTTTTTCTCACTTTGATTTTCTTACCCTATCAAAAACTCTCAATATGAGATAATCCTATTATAGTTGGCTCTCAGTATTCATAGGTTCTGCTTCTTGGGATTCAACAGAACTCAGATTAAAAATCTTTGGGAAAAAAATCACAATTCTGCTGAACATGCACAGACATTCTTTTTCTTGTTCTCATTCCCTAAGTAATATACTGTAACAGGCAGTTTCTTAGCATGGATAATGTGTTAGATATTATAAATAATATAGGGATGATTTAAAGTATACCGATGGGTGGGACGTGTGTAGGTCACATGCAAATATTATACTACCTTATATAAGGAACTTGAAGAACCTGGATTTTGGTACCTGTGGGCAGTACTGAAGCATTCTCCTGCAAATAGAAGTTATATATATATATAT
>NW_026000037.1:11560375-11570350 GCF_001458135.2 Marmota marmota marmota
TTTAGTGGGGCACCTCTTCACAATGATCTACAACATACTTCTTTATAAACAAATTGATGAATGAGGTAATTTGGGCAATCTTACACTATGTGCAGAATCTCAGAAAATCGTTTCCTAATATCATTCAAAACTTAGATACTTTTGAAGAAAATAAAGCATAAATAATTGTAAAACACTATGCAAGGTTGTTTTTAAGCTGAGTAATAAAAGATAGACCCTATAAGATACGTCCCTACAGAGATATTTATGAAGATCTGAGTGGAATTCTTTGCTTTTGACTCACATTTTCACTTTGACAAAAGGCATAACTATTGGAATCATTATTATTTCAATTTCCAGGTATGAATGGTTCATATTCAAATATAACTATTAAATAAATATTGTGACCCAGGTCTTTATTTACTTTACAAAGTTGTGCAATAAGCTGGGAAAGTGCTTTGGAGATTAAAAAATATCATAAAATGTAAGTTATGCTGATTTTTAAAAATTCTCTCTATCTGAAATTCATACATTTCTTCTTTTGCCATTTTCCTCTCTTCTCTAGACTCCCTGCAGTGTTTCAGAACAGTTGAACTTTAAATTCTGTGCTCTGAGAGGTCTTTAAATTGTCTTCTGTTGCACAAGCACTAATGTATAATGCAGAAGGCTTACAAAACCTCAAAGAATTTCAAAACCACTGCCGCAGCGTTTGAATGGCTCGTAAAGTCTACTGGTTGCCTTTAGCCACTAATGAGAAAGCCATCTCTGCTTGGTTTGAATAGGTGCCCTCCTTTGAGGGCATTACATCAGGCTTTAAAACAAGCAGAAGGGCAGGCTGATGGTCCAGCAAAAATGTGTGCAGGAACACATGAGCCCTGTTCAGCTAGCTCCCAGGTCAATCTCTCCAACATGGGTCCCCCCAAGACTCTTGCCCTGTTCAGCCCTAGTTCTCTACCTGCCTACTGCTGGAATAGTAATGTAAAAACAATACCATAGAGATAGTGGACAATATGAACCATCAACTCCTAGGTTCGGTTTGTATTTGACACCACTATTTAACCTATGAGCCAATTTAGGATCTTTACTAAAGAATATATTTATGACAAGGTCTTGAAGGTTTATTTTTCTAAGTATATATTAATTGTTTGAATGTCTAAATAAATCAAATCCTTCATAGAGAGAGTATATTAACATGGCTTTGACAGCTTTGTAGAGAAATAGCTTAAATAAACTAAAAACAAATTGTTGCAAGAAAAGTTGAAATTACTCTTATTATACCAACTGAGCGTATCTGAATACATGAAATGTTTTACCAAAAAGACCTCTTTTGGAAGGAACAAATTTAAATGACTATTCATTTAAGAAAAAAATATTAAAGAATTTTAGTTTACTAAAGGAAGGTGAATGGAAAATGACAGCTTTAGTGTTCTGACAATACAGAGAAAAAATAAATAATAAGGCAGATACAGGTTTTTGCTATGAAACATCTAATTTCTAATAATGTTTTGATTTCTTTAATCTTTTGCCATGAGATAGTTTAAATGGGAGACAAGCTTTTCCTTATCTACCCAAGATTAAATACCATATTTCAATTATTCTGTACTCCGTTTTACATTTCTTTGAGTAAGTTTGTGTTCCATGCTACTGCTAGTAGTTGTTCTCTTTCAGTGATTGACACATATGCTTTACAATAAAAATTGGATCAAATATTTTCTGAATTCATAAGTCAATTATGAATATTATGTATGCAATTGTACATAAGCAATCAGCCACATAGATAAAGTTGATAATCATACTTAAATATCAATTATTAATTATTAATTAAATATTAATATTAGTTATTGATTAATACATGCCAGGTAACATTTCTGTTACCCAGAATAAAGACAAAGCCAATATCTGCCCTCTTCAAACTTACATTCATGTTTTTAAACTACAGTGATAAACACAAACCACTTAGAAGCCAGATTTCTCACTTCTAATACATTACAAATTTGGCAAATGTATTATAAATTTTAGATATATAAGAATACTAGAGTGACAATTTTCAGAAATATATTTCTATATAAAACCAATTGCCTAAATCTATCCATACATAAATTCACCTTTACACGTCTGAAACTATTAGTTTTGCTTGTAAAGGGATTAATATTCTTAGATGTGTACTTTTATTTCGAGGGACAGTAGTGGAATTTGACCTCATTAAGAAAAATCTAAATATCAGTTCCAATAGAAAGTAACTATACAGAGAAGTAGAAGAGGAGGGAAAAGCTATTTCATGGAAGAAAAATGAAAGTATTTCTGACTTGTACATTTGGAAGAAATCTTAGAAAATGCAACACTTTTGAATAGCTACTATTATGAATTACCTTCAGCGTTTTAACATATTGCATCTTGGGTTTTTTAGGCTTTTATAGACAAAGCACAGGTCTAAATCTAAAATCAAGATTTTGGCAGGGTGAGGTTCTTTTCTGGGGGTGCTGAAGAGAACCACTGCACTTTGGTTTCCATGTACAGCCTTCCTGCATCCCTGGGTTCTGGGTCTCCTTCCTCCATTTCAAAGCCATTAACTCCAGATCCCTGTGGTCCTTTTCATCTGTTCCAGTTCTCTCTGATCACAGCAAGGAAAGAGCCTCCAATTTTAATAACTCATGTGACCAGTTTAGGCCTATTTTGGGGGTTCAGGATAAACCGAGGCTGTGTTTAAGCCAAGGATCTCAAAATGGTTAAGCACATCTTCCATTTAGCCATATAAGCACAAACATGCCTTATATTCTGAGGACTGAGAATCAAATATCTTGAAGGACCAGTTATACCTACCACAAATATAAACAAATTGAAAATCTGTCTCTTTGCTGACAGGAAATTTTTTTTTAAATGATATAGTTTTTAGTCTCAGCATTTCTGATAAAAAAATGTATGCTTTTTCTACATCAACAACTGATTTTCCATCTCCCTGGATCCTGACTGGATGTCCAGTAATTCATTACCATTCTGAAACTATTTGAAATTAGTATCAACCCCACAGGTTAAGGCCTCAGTCCCACAAGGCTTGCCCCACTTACCTGTCCCAGACACTTCATACTTTAGAGAGATCAGCTCTGAATTGCAGGTTTCTCCAAACCCCACCTCAAATTCAATGATTAGCTAGAACAGCTCTCCAAACTCAGAAAATAGTTTTCTTACTATTGTCCATTGATTGTCATGAATACTACTTAGGAAGCGCCAAATGGAATAGATCTGTAGTACAGGGTTTGTGATAAGGGGCACAGAAATTCCATGTACTCTCGGGGTGTATCTTCTTCCCAGGATTTCAGTCTTCACCACCTGGAGATTCCCCTTAATCCATGCTAATTATTTTTTAAGGAGGCTCCATCCTGTAGGCATGATTGATTAGTCCTTTGACATTGGTGATTAACTCAACTTCCAGCTCTGTTCATCTACCCAGATGTTGGGTGGGGCTGAAAGTTCCAACTCTCTAATCATATTTGGTGACTGTGACAGCCAAGTCCATCCAGAAGTTGTTTAAGGACCCAACTGCTGTCACCTTAGCTTAAATTCAGATATAGCTGAAAGGAGTTGACCATGAATGACAAATGAGAGTCCTTTTACTCCTATCACTCAGGAAGCTTCAAAATTTTAGACATCTGTCCTAGGAAGGCAGGATAAAGATAAAATACATATTATTTTTTATTATATCACAATATCACAATAAATCTGTAGTTAATTTCTTTCCTGCATAAAGACAGAGAGAAGCAGAACATATACTATTAATTGGATACAAAGCTTTATAGTATTTTTTTCAAGACAATTCTGATGCAAATTCTGGAACACATTCACATGGAACAGATTTTTTTTTAAATATTTGCCTGTTTAGATCTTGTATAATTAATATTTATAGTTTTATTAAATGTATTCTTATTGTATCTCATTTAAAATATACATTTACTGTTAATGGTTATTAATTCATACTTCATAAACTAACTTTATCATTTTACTACAAAGCTAAACACTACGAACACCTTGATGTGTAACATTGAAACTCTTTTCTCCATACTTATGCAGACTAAGCAGTTGCATAAAATACAATACATTCTTAACACCTGCTCAACATTCCATAGTCAGTATAGTGTAATTTGGCTAAGTATTTCCCCCCATTGATAGACATTTTATATGATTTAATGTTTATGATCTCTAAAGGGAAATTATTGAGTAAAATTATACGTACTTAATTTAACAGATATTACTTGGGACTTTTTACCCTAGAATTTTAAGTACATCAAACTTGTTTGATATTCTAAATGTCCCTAAATATTGTAACTTTATCATATTTTGATAACTAGATGAGCTGAACAAAAAGATTCTATGGTGATTTCTTTTGTATTTCCCTAGTAATGAGATTAAAAATCTCTTTCTATATATTATATTTTCTTTGAACCTTTTTTTTTAGCAATTTTCTATTTTATTTAACTAGTATATGTGTACATTTTATCTTTCATATATACTGAAAACTTTTTTGCCAACATATATATTTTTTCATTACATAGTGTCTATTCCCCATATTATATATGTACATGAACATATATAAAGCCAATGATTTATATTTTTTAATTTTTTGTATCCCATATTGCATGAAATACTTCTTTATTGAAAAATATGAAAACTCTTATCCTAAAGAAATAACTAATATTTTTAAATTTAAAACCCAAATGTGGATTATTTTCTAAATAGATGCTCAACAATTCCAATTTCATTAAATGCTAAAAATTTCCTTTCGTAATAACACAAAATGTTATATTTATGACACTGTTTATTTGTCTCTTTCTTTCTTAACACTATTCTATTTTGAGAGTACTTGCTACATAGTACATTTTTAAAAGAGTTTTATCTAGTATACATTCATTATTCTTTTTTATGAATTTCTTATCTATTCGAAGACAACTGGGATTCCATAAAATTTTAACATCCTTCTATTCATTTCTTCCAGAAAGAAAATTGCAATTCAAATGCATTATGTCTTTCTTTTGAGGGCTGACATTTGAAAATTATTAATATTTTAATATTCATAAAGAATATTTTACATACAGAACTATGATATATTTTTGAACAGAATCATATTAATATTGGCTCCTTACAGAATTTTAGTGTTTCTCATATAGAATTATGATATGGTTCTGAATTTGTTTTGTGTACTTTATGCCCTTCAATTAGACATTATATTTTTTGATATACACACTCTAGATATTTCTCATTAGAAAAAAAATGTCTAACTCACCTCTATTTCTTGCAGTGATTTTAATGGTAATGTGTTGTTTGTTTATGGATAAGGGCAATGGATTTGGTGTGTCAACTACTTTCAGCCTCCTTATATCCACATGTACATCTTGAACTCTGCTGAGGAACATCTAAGGGTCATTGATCCCTGGCTTCCTGATAGACTTCTAGGAGAGGCTTGCTCTGCTGCCAGCTGTTTACTGCTCTACTCTTCACAATTATCAAAATTAATAAACCCTTCCACTGTGACAATTACAACAGTATCACAAACATTAGGTCTTGTATTCTTGCTCTGTAGGTTTCAGATGAATTCTTTGGTCTCTGTGTTAGTTTTCCACACTTTACAAACCAGAAAAATTCATATTAAAAAATAAAAGATGTGGGGGGTTTCATGGGGTTTGTTCATAATCCATCCTCTTTTTTTAAAAAAAAGAAAAGTTATACTTGGATTAAAAATAAGACAGTCTCACTAATTTGTTAGAGCATTGAGAGTGAATTATGTACCACACACAGAATACCAGCTGCACAGTATTTATGCATCTCTCTCTTTCTCTACATCTGTTTCCATTTCTATAACTTTTCCTTTCTCTCTCCATCTGTACATACATACATACATACATAACATGTTTTTAGAATAAAATAGTGTCTGTTGGTTCCAAGAATAAAATAAAATAAATAAAACCAAAAAATATTAAGAACATATGAAATTGTAGAGAAATGAAAAACTGAATATTGAGGCATGAGAACAGAACAGAACTCAGCTTTCCTAGAAATCATTTTACACTCTATCGTACCACAATATTTGTTTGTTTCACTAATACATGGAAAATTAATGAGTGAAATGGTGACAGTATAATGCCTACACATAGGAATTACTTTCTAGATAAGGAAAACAGGAGTGACTGAAATAACTTTACAGTAATCAGCAAGAAAGATCACATTAACAACAAGTGCTTTTGCCTCTACAAAAAGAAAGAAAGAAAAGAAAATGAAAAAAAAAGAAAGAGAGAAAAGAAAGAAAAGAGCCCATACAAGACCTTGCACCCTCAATTCTTTGTAGATCTCTGTTCATTTCATAGCTTCCTGTGCACTCCTAGAGAGTGAACCAGGGCTCAGAGCTGCACTCCATTGTCACTGAATTTGCCAGTGTGGCTGAAGTTAAAAAAGTTATTATTTTTGTGCCATTTCATTTGTGCTTTTGAAATCTTTGAAGCCATCTCACAAGGCTTTGATTATTCTTTTTTTCAGTTCTTGACTTGGAAACTTGTAGAGGCTCTGTTTATCTGTCCCAGCTATTGTTCCACATACTCTCTTACTTCCATTGCATAGATTTAGTAGAGCCCACGTGTTTTAAGAGTCTCTGGAGGGATCACGGTCCTACTGATACCTTCATTCCAGAATTTGAAAGATCAAGTATGTTTCATTTTAAGGCACCAATATTGTGATAATTTTTTATGGCAACCACAGAAAAATATCACAATTTATTTGAAAAATTCGTATTTACACTGAGGAACTCTGCATAGCTTATCTAAACCCAGGAGTCATAGACAGCTTGACTGAAATTCATTCCACACACCAGGGGATAGGAGGCTGTGTTCCCCAGCGAAATTCAGCCAGTACTTCAGAAAGAGCTGAGTGGAGGATTTGGGAAACTGAAATAAGCAAGTGGATAATGAAAAAATCCCACATATTACTTAAAATAAATTATTTATGTGTTTTATTACATATTAGCATTTTAGGTACATCCATCAGAAACGTGTACCTCAAAAACGCAAAGAAAAATATTATATGGCCAAATCCTTAATATCTTAGCCATCTGTTTTTAAAATAATTGTATCACTAACCAAGTGTTTCCAAAACATATTTTATCCCTTTGATGCATAATTTAATGTCCTGTTGATTTGGACTTGGTTGCTTCTCTGGCCCCCAAAGGTCTGTCCTTCTTTCTGATACAAGGTTTCATCAAAAGCACCATATGATCAGACTCACCTCTCAATATTTAAAAAAACTTCAAATATTCTTTCCAGTTGCCAACAATTCTAGTGGGAAATATTAAACATCACCATAAGAATATTTTCTTATCTTTATTTTTCCCACTTATTCTCTCAAAGACCAGATCAATTTGAAATGGAACCACCATTTGATCCAGCTATCTCACTCCTGAGTCTATATCCAAAGAACGTAAAAACAGCATACTATAATGACACAGCCAATTCAGTGTTTATAGCAGCACAATTCACAATAGCTAAACTGTGGAAGCAATCTAGATGCCCTTCAATAGATGAATGGATAAAGAAACTGTGGTATGGGGCTGGGGATGTGGCTCAAGCAGTAGCGTGCTCGCCTGGCATGTGCGGGACACTGGGTTCGATCCTCAACACCACATAAAAATAAGATAATGATTTTTGTGTCCACCGAAAACTAAAAAATAAATGTTAAAAAATTCTCTCTCTCTCTCTCTCTCTCTCTCTCTCTCTTAAAAAAAAAGAAAAAGAAACTGTGGTACGTATGCACACTGAAATATTACTCACCAATAAAATAGAATAAAATCATGACATTTGCAGGTAAATGGATCGAGTTGGAGACCATTATGCTAAGTGAAGCAAGCCAACCCTAAAAATCCAGGGAGGAGGATGTAAAGAGGTAGGAAAGATGGTGGAATGAGACAGACATCATTACCCTAGGTACATGTATGATTGTACGAATGGCATGACTCTACTTCATGTACAAACAGAGAAGCATAAAATTCTACTCCACTTGTATACAATGAAATGAAGAGATTTCTACTGTCATGTATAACTGATTGGAACAAATAAAAAATTTTTGAAAAGAATATGAATAATTCCTATACTGTTAAAATAATTACTATTTGTTATTCATTTAATAATTGAGGTGGAGTGAAGCAACTATATCCTTCACTGTGAATAAGTGAGAAACGTAAGGATAAGAAAATATTCTTATGGTGGTGTTTAATATTGGCCACTAGAATTGTTGGCAACTGAAAAGTCTGGGTTATAACCAAAATCAACAAAACTAGTAAGAATATAGTTGCTTCACTCCACCTGTACAGTGTACAGGTCAGCCCAGCTCACCAATGTTTCAAGATATTTTGAATTTTCCTTGTTATACTAAATGTTTTGTTTTCAATATGCTTTCAAGCTTCCTATTTTAAACACGTATGTATTTTAGTTTTAAAAATAGGTTCTACAAAAATATAAACAAAAAAAGTAACAAAACCAAGTTTTTTAGAAATACAAATGTTGATAAAATAGCACATTGGTAGATAACAGAGCATAGCCACATGCCTATTAGAGAAGTAATAAAGCAAATATTCGCACAATCAAAAGTTATATAGATAGGAGATAGTCAACAAAAACATGTACCTAGTTGTCAAAATGCTACTTGAATGATTGCAGCCAAAGTATTACAGAACAAAGGGGTGCCATAGTGGCCCTTGGTTACTG
Organism: Marmota marmota marmota; assembly: GCF_001458135.2. Classification (NCBI taxonomy): domain Eukaryota; kingdom Metazoa; phylum Chordata; class Mammalia; order Rodentia; family Sciuridae; genus Marmota; species Marmota marmota. The sequence continues at coordinate 11,569,093 of NW_026000037.1, forward strand.
GTTCTTGCAATTACTTCAGAAAAATTTCAGACTTATAACTCAGAGTAGTGGACTTGGGCTTATTAAAAGAAATAAGAAATCAAAAAAAAAATGGGACACTTTCAAGGGAGATGGTACCTCATGCCCTCCTGTTTATTGGGGGGTCACAGGAAAGTTTCCAATCCCCTCACCTCTTGACTTCTGACTGAAAGCAGGATAGGATCATACTTTACAGTCTTCCCCTAGAGAAGGATGATTTTATAATAATATTCTTAAGACCCAGGATCATCTTGGATCACTTTGGCCCACATTGACCAGTTCTAACTGGGCCTTTGCCTATCTTAAGTCCTGGAATCTGGTCTACATAAAAGATACAAAAGTCCCCCAACCTGATCCTTCAAAGTAATTTGCATTCTTCCTATTCTTAGGGAGGATCTCTAGGCCTTCATTTTCCCCATATCCTACTGACTTAAGTCAGCTAAGGCTGCAATAAATTATTTTTTAAAAAATAAAAATAAAATGTGAGATTTAGCATAGTGGGTCCAGTTTATAAAACTATCCCCTTACCCTCATGTTTCCACCACTCATTCTATGTTACCTATCAAAACTAGCAAGATTCACATCTAAGAGCCCAAACTTCTCTTGCAAGTTCACAGAAATTCTAATTTACTTCCATAACAATAAGGAGATTGATGTTTCCACAGATTATATATATATATACATATACACACACATATACATATATATACACATACACACACACACACACACATACATATGTGTGTGTGTTTGTAGTTTATCCCACCTTATACCTTGGTTACTTCGTAAAGTTTTTATTTATTTTAAGTTTATCCAAAGAGAATTTAAGGAACTCGAGGACATATTTGCTATTCTTCTAGTACATTCCAGTACAATCAGATAACAAATATCCAAAGGTCAAATGTGATATTGCTTGCAGGTGGCACAAGATCACACTCAGGGAGGAAGAAGCTTGACCATAATGCTCTCTGCCCCAGAAACACTTAGAGTCAAATTGGAAGGAAAAATGTTCTATTCAAAAGGCAACTTCGAAGGAAGATGGAAGAAATTTTATTGTTTCAAAAGTCACATCTCCAAAAAATTCTGGAAACAAGGAAAACTTTTAAAATGGGCAAGTGAACAACTATCTTATATTTGATAAAGGGGCTAAAAGCATGCAATGGAGGAAGGATAGCATCTTCAACAAATGGTGCTGGGAAAACTGGAAATCCATATGCAACAAAATGAAACTGAATCCCTT
>NW_026000037.1:11570783-11576105 GCF_001458135.2 Marmota marmota marmota
AGGGGAGGGGAGGGGGGATAGTAGAGGATAGGAAAGGCAGCAGAACACAACAGACACTAGTATGGCCATATGTAAATCAATGGATGTGTAACTGATGTGATTCTGCAATCTGTATAAGGGGTAAAAATGGGAGCTCATAACCCACTTGAATCAAAATGTGAAATATGATATATCAAGAACTATGTAATGTTTTGAACAGCCAACAATAAAAAATTAAAAAAAATAAAATGGGCAAGTTATATTTTACAACAAAAGAGAATTTCTCAGAGTTTGAACAGATTTTGCTTCAGTCATTAAGGCCCACAGGAATTTCCCAGACCTTTGCTCCTTCCCTGATTCTGGAGCCTTCCTGGTGACATCCAAAGGAGCTGAGACTTCCTGGGGCTAGCATCTCTATCTTCCTAATTTGCTGAGGGGAGTTCTCTCAAATTCAGTCCATTTCAATATCTGATTATAAGTATGACGTGAAGTCACTATTTTCCAATCTGGTGGATTTCATGGTTTCCCTGAGCTGGTGCAGGTGCATCTGCACGCATTATGGGTGATGCCCAGTAATGCCCTCAGGTACCCATCTGACTTCAACTAAGAAGCCAATGTTGTCTGTATTGTATTGCATTGGTATTACATACATACTTGTGGTGTATTTAATTTTTTTAATCAAAAATTATACCTTTTGATTGAAAAGGTTTGATAAAATGTGAATTAATCTAGAAAAATGTTTATACTAAAGAAATAAAACTCAAAAATAGAACTTTTCTATTCCTTCAGTGGAAAAGAGGAAAAATTGTATTGAAATAGGAGATAGGTGTTGAGAACCAAAACTTCAAAACTTAATTTTGAAAATTAAAAGTTGTAAGTCGAGTCACTTATATGTTGTTTGAATGTAGGGAAAATACACCAAAGTGTCTTTGAATCAAAGCATAATGGAGGAAATCAATGTACTTATTCAAGAAAGGCAAATTGTGTAGCGTTATTTTAGGTGAAAATGGTAGAGATTCTATTCCATTAAGTTAAAAAAAAGGGCGGGGGGCAGGGATAGTTACTCTTTTCTGACATGAAACTATTGAGCAGTCAGAGTTTCTATTAGTCTTGAAATGACTACAAACTAGTAAATATTTCTCTGTCTCATGTATTTCCTTTCTCTCTCTCACCCCCCTTGACTTCACCCTCCATCTTTGTGTTTCATGTTGATATATGTTTAATTCATAGTTTCCAGTGTTCTGTTGATGAAACTGCTCCAGAATTTCTTCTTGAAGAAGTGGAAAACTTCATCATTGTCATTTGTTACTATATTAATAGGATGAATACAAATTGGGACTTATTTATGAGCCTGTTGGCAGAAGCCTTAGATGTAGTAGTTCATTTTGACACACCATTTTGTTTTAGAAATCATGTTAAGTTAATAACTTTAGGTAAATACTGATTCATTTTCCTTTTTTTTTAACATCCCAGAATAACTCGTTGGATACTAAGTTAGGTAATGAATTTGTACAATGCTGTTGTTGTAAGCAGTCTTGTCTATGTAGATTGGACCTATTCAGAAAGGTTATTACAGGTTTGGATCAGTGTAAATGGTCAATAAAAATTTTCTTTCCTGATTAGATATTTTAATGCTAGATAAAGTCAATTTCCCTTGGGACTTTATCCCTATTCTCATAATGTTTCTTTCCTCATTCCCTACCTTTTAAGCTGCTTTATATAACATTTAGTTAACATTATTTGCTACTTTTTTTTTTCTTCAAATGGTGGAAGAAATCTCCTTTAACAGTAAAAGGACCCATCTGTCACCTTTGTGGAGATTGGGGTCAGTATGAGAATGTTATTCCAATTAGTCTTCCGAAAACACTGCTTTAAAAATCAGGGTTTTTTAAAGTTATTTTCTTTTTTCAAAGTGCAAAGTACAAGTAGTTCCTTCCTCTGATTGCTAGGTTAACAGTTTTACTCACCTTATCTCCATTATCCTCTTAAGGACTAGATTTTTAAACAACTTTACTAGTATACCTGCTGTGTAAAGCCATTTTCTTCTTTAGAATTTGATTCTAAAGGCATATCTTGAGTTTCAACACTGCACAATGGATACTTGATGGTGGGAGCAGATAATAGTGTCTTGGAAAGATTTGAAGGACTTACCATGTCTCTCAGAACAGCCTTTAACCTAGCACCTGACAAGTATGTTTTAGAATGGAAAACAGAGATGTATAAGGTAGAAAGGAAGAAGAAATTCAGAACCAAATATAATTTCAGGAAATGAATAAAATATGTCAGAAAATCATCAAACATTTCCATACTTTTCCAAATTTATAATTTTTAAAGTATTCTTTAATTTTTCTTAGCACCATATGCTGCTCAGATAAAACAGGATTTGCAGATGTTGGAATTATTGTCAAATTCTTTATTGTTATGGTTTCACAAAATAGCCTAATCTTGCCTCTGATGGGGATTTGCAGTTTATGGTATATCCAAAATTTCATAATTAACAGTTTGTGTGATCAAGGGGATTTCAGGCGAGGCACAGTGGAGCATGCCTGTAATCCCAGCAACTCTGAAGGCTGAGGTAGAAAGATAGCAAACCTGAGACCAGTTTCAGAAGGTTAGTGAGATCCTATCTCAAAAAAAAAAAAAAAAAAAACAGACTGGGTATGATAAACCTGCTCTCACGTCCAAATCCAAAGAATGGACTGAGACAAAGGTATAGAGAAAGCAAGGCTTTATGACACTCCTGCAAGATTGGGCATCTGTGTGAGCAGGTGCTATGTCCCTCTCCTAGTTCCTCATTCGCTGAGTACTATGGGGTTATTCCCAAACATCATCTACACATTACTGTCTCCCTCTGGGTTATTTAAAGGAAAGTACCTTTAGTAGTCCCTACCCCGCCCCCCGCCTCTAATATTGTGGCAGGAAAGTCTTTGGGATTGAGTGCATTTGGGCACATATACAGTTCATCTTTGTTGGTTGGCAAGCCTCTGCTCTCTCACCACCTGTTTGTCAAAAAGGGCTGAGAATTTTTACACTCTGGTGTGAACTGCTTGTAACTCTCCCTTCTGTACTAGCCTACTGAAGCCTTTCCTCATTTTTTGAATGGAAACAAACTTTTATTTGTTCATACCATTACTGCATATAAAGAAAAAAAGGATCTAAAAGATTATTAAAATAAATAAGTGAGTTTGGCATGATGCCAGTTTGCTAAGTAAATATCCAAAAACAAATACATTTCTATCAGCAAATTGGCAGCTATTATGAAGACAAAAACAATAAGTGTTGGCAAGGATATCAGGGGAAAGCACACTCCTACACTGCTGGTGGGACTGCAAATTGGTGCAGCCAATATGGAAAGCAGTATAGAAATTTCTGAGAAAATTTGACCCAGGTATCCCTCTCTTCAGTCTATACCCAAAGGACTTAAAAAGAGCATACTACAGGGACACAGCCACATCAATGTTTATAGCAGCACAATTCACAATAGCTAAACTGTGGAACCAACCTAGATGCCCCTCAATAGATGAACGGATAAAAAAGTGTGGCGTACATTCAGGGTCCTTTCTTATATCTCAATTTTACATTTAAGTCTAAATACTCTATTCTGAAAATGAACCACTGAATTTTCTATTTCTTACATTAGGGATGTAGCTCAGAGATAGAACTCCTTTGAGTTCAGTTCCAGAATGAATAAATGAATGAATGAATGGGATTTCATTGTGACTGACTTGGTGTACTTGTTCTTTTGAGTTATGTAGGTCAGTGTCACATTTAATTTCACTTTACACTTAGTTTTGCTCAGCTACATGGATTAGTGTTTGTTTATTGTTTCAATGAAAATAAACAGGTTTCTTTATCAAACATTGGTGAGGGATCACACACACAGAGAGAGAGAGAGAAAGAGAGAGAGAGAGAGAGAGAGAGAGAGAGAGAGAGAGAGGAAATTTTAAGAAGTAAGCATATCAATTGTTTATTCAGTTCTGCTTGATTCTCTTGAGAAAATGTCTCTAGTTTAATGGCTCATTGTCATATTGGAATCTTTCACATGCTTTGACAAGGGACAGGATTCATGTAAAGGACTATGCCAGATAGTAAGCACTGTAATGCTGCTGCTTGCCTGTATCAGCACAAAGGTGGTTGATTACTGATTGTAGAAAGTCATAATCCAAATAGGACAATGTCCAGAGGACTTCTCATGGGTCACTCTGTTCTTCTCCCTTGATGATGATAAAACATTCAATAAAATCTTACACTGATAAAATGGTGCTGCCAATGATTCTGTTAGTTTTATGAACTGTTCATAATATAATGTGTGTCCCGTCACCACCACCCTTTATTTGGTCACAATGACATTTACTAGAACATTTTTCTGAAAATTTCTTGCCATGGATTCTGAAATCCATGGTGTGTTGGAATGATTATTTAAGAACTTGTAATTCATAAAGGACAAAATTTTAAACATGTGGCATTCTTCTTTTCCTTTTAACACAAAGTAAAAAGTTTTTGAAAACTGATTTGCTTAAAATTCAGACAGTATGATGAAAATGACAGGGTACCATCCACTCAAGGGGACTGAAAACAAAACCAGCTAGGTTGGTGTAGAAAACAATCCAGGACTCAAGGTTTTCAGTTTGGTGAGCAAAATTACATATTTGAGAAAAAAAAAATAGATTCTTATCAACCTCAACCAATGTGCTTTGTGTTTTTAAAATAAATTATATTACTTTTATATCAAACATATAAGGGTCACACAAATTCGGTGTCACCTATAGTTTAAAAATAACCTTTCTAATATCTGGGTATACACAGGAGAAATCACTCAACCAACAGAAATATGAGCCAAGAGGCAGGTATGTTTGGGGAAAATCACCTGTATTTTGTGGGAGGGAAAATCTGCAGTATCTCTATGTGACTGAACCACTCTTCACACTTAATGTTCTTTTGCTGTTGTTGTTTCCTGTTTCAAATATTTTCTTCCAAAGAAACACACAAGAAACTGTCAAAACTACCAAGTCATCTGACTCACTCATTTTAGGTAATCTAGAATAAACTTTGTTTATTATAATAATAAATTATTTGCCCAGAGGCATTCCTGTAGGCCATTTTGTTGTTTTTTTTTTGTTGTTGTTGTTGTTTGTTTTTGAACATGTGATATATGATCTCAAACTGAGCATGCTCAGGAATGGGCCCTCCTCTCCACTTGACGATGAGTCCTTTCTATGTGAATGTGTGTAAGTTTCTTCAATATAGACCCTTACTTTCTTGTTTGAGGAAGTGTTATTTTGAGAATCATTTCCAGTGCACTCCTGCCGCAGTCCGGCTGCAGCAAAATAAAGGGGCGGGGGG
>NW_026000037.1:11577236-11583321 GCF_001458135.2 Marmota marmota marmota
GGAATTTTGCAATTTTGACTAATCATTGTTCCCCCATCCCATAGGTAGCTATCTTTCAATATCGAAAGGAGAACCTCTTTCACCAATGACAGTTGTTTGACTGTGGGATCAATGACCTGAAAAAAAAAATGTGCCTGGAATTCCTAGGGATATGCCGCAGTCTGGCTGGGCACAAATGCCGCAGTCTGGCTGGGCACACAATCACGAGCCACCACACAGCTGTAGATTCAAACAGCAACCTCTTTATTCCTGAACTCACACCAGCCGTCTACAATCACGTTCTGGGGAAATCCACCATTCTCTGCCCCCAAATCCATGTTCTCTCCGAATCCCCCAATTCCCCCCCCCCCCCCACTGGGCTTCTGTCTCCCAAAACATACTGTCTGAATCCCGTGAGAACTCAAGGGGAACTCAGGCAGCAGGATACAACCTATTCCCAGCAGGAATAATCTTAAACCTTAAACCTGGAACCTAAACTGGGAACGCCCTAAACAGGATTATCTTAAACCGGGAACACCCTAATCCGCCTTGGTCCTTGAGCAAGGTCACCTACATTCAATGTCACTGCAACATGGGGTATGCTGGCAAGGAAATTGTCATACCTACTTGGCTAATGGCTCCCAGCAGGGATACTTCTCCCAGTGTTTCCTGCAAATGAAGTTTTAATTATTTTATTTACTTCTCTGGCGTCTTTTAACATTATTTAGCTCATAATAGCAATATGTGCTTCCCCTTTTTTTGTTGTATTTATTTTTGTTTCTACATGCTTAATTTAGTATTTTGTTTGATTGGCATGTCTCATCTAAAATCTGCTGTAAATACCTGTAAGACAATCCTTGAATTCTAGTTATAGAAATGACATGCAAGCCTGTTAGCTCTCTGTCTCTGTATTATATTGTTGACCTTTGCCTTATATTAATATATTTTGTTATTCAAAGTTACTTGAAGGTTTGTTATTTGAACCAATTCTAGCTGGAATGCAAACATCCAAGAGTTAACTCCTAAACTCTTTTTTGGGGCTGAGAACACGGAAAAAAAAATGTTAAGGAGGAGAGGCAAGAGATGTGAGATACAATATGAAAGAAAATTCTGCAATAACAATTTGGAACATAAGATAAAGTGAGCCTTTCTGAATCATTTGTAACTATAAATCTTCTGGGTTTTTTTTTTTTTTTCTTATGTCTTAGTTTACCTTACCTTCCTTTCTTTCTTAAGGTAGTTTTTTTTCCTCTCTTTTTAAAAATTCTTTGTTTTATTTTAATATTTTCTTTTACATTTAGTTTTTCAGATGAATTTCTACTACTAAAACAAAAAATATTCAGTAATTAATATCCCAAAGACCTTCCAGTTGTACTCTCAAAATTTCTGCAATGAACTAGCAATGCTGTTTGTTTTCTAGAGAGTATATTTTGCTTCTACTTCCAAATGACATGAGCATTTCTTTTGATAACCATCCTGGACTGAATGCACTCATAACAAAGGGAAAAATATCATTTTCCCCAACTCTAAAAAAGGCCTCTGGATGGAGACTCCTGATCAGGTGGCCTTCAATTTCTGAGTGTATTTTACCCATGTCACTGGTTTTCTCCTGCTGTCCATTTTCTGTGACAGCTGCCAGAATAAACTGTCTTAACTTCAAATGTTGCCAAAGACTCATTTTCAGCCCCAATTGGACCAAAGGCAAAAATTTATCCCTGGAGAATCTGGTCTACTAGGACTGTCCCCTGAATGAGTCACCCCGAGAGCTTTGTTAAACATTGAACATATCATTCCATAACCTGAAAAGCAATTTTGGATTTTTTAAGAATACAAACTCAAAAGCTTCTTGAGTTTTGTAAGTCATTTTCTATTACCTGAACACTGCTTGTCACTTTATGTTTGATATTTCCCTAGAAATGTATATTACTTCAATTCCTATAAAGTATCAAGCTGAAATATGCTCATAGTTTATAAAATAGAGGACTCATCCTCATAGCACATACTTTAAATTCCAAGATTGCTATCCATATAAACTAGATCATTCACACACATTCCTGGCAAAAATTTGAAATGACACAGTTATTTTGGAGGCATCTTTAGATGCAAGTTTCTTGTAAACTAATTGTGGGCTTATTATATGGCCAAGTAATTGCATGTTTGGTATTTATTTGGAGAAAGAAAAGCTAATGTTCCCACAAAACTCCTACTACAAATGTTGTAATAAGTGCAGTTTTGTTTTATAATAAGCAAAACCTGTTCAGGAAAGGAAAAGCACTTCAACAGGTAAGTATCTGAATAAAGTGCAGAAAGTGGTACACCCACACCATGGAATACACTTCGTCAATAGGAAGTGGATATGCACAACTTGGATTGATTTCATGGGAACGTGGATAGATTTCATGGGAACTATGCTGTATGGAAAAAGTCAAGATTATATGCTCTATGATTTCATTTATATAACACTCTTAAAATGATAAAGCTATAGAGAACAAGAAGCAACCTGTAGTTATCAGAGAAGAGTGGGAATGAGGAGAGGATGTCTGTAGTTCTAAAGCAGTTGCACTAAGGAATTCCAGAAAAATCCAAAAAAAAAAAAAAATGACAGAGTCAAAATACATCTAAGATAAGTTACGAACAATATGAAATTTTAACTTCTAGACTTCAATTTAATGATTATGCTTTGTAACACACAGCTGATGATGGGTATTGGAAGGGAGTAGCAATCAGATGAATAATGTGTTTGTAGTGCAAGCCCTTGAATTTTATGTATGTTGGACAACTAGAAATAGATTTTTCATTTATTCAAGAATTAATGGCAAAATATTAAGTAGATAAATATAATAACTCATATTTAAATAGGAAATTTAAACACAAAGAAAAGTACCTGTATGATTTTTGAATCATTCTTCAATTTACTTTAAAGGAAGAATAAAGAATAAAAATTAATACCATATAAAAATAATTTAGAATATAAGGTTTTTTTTTTTTTCCTTTGAATTTAGAAAGGATAAATACTGGTTGGTAGTTAAGTGGCTGGATTTAAATAAGATATCTCAAACTGCTTTCATTTAGTGACAAGGATATTTTGGCAAATAGATCTTACAGTTTACTCCAATAAGTGGAATGAATTAGTTCCACATTAGAAAGCCAATGTTGAGATCCTCAATTAACAAGTTCTAATGAAAGGGACTCTTAAAGAATTTTGAAATGACTTTTTGTTTGAAATTCAATTTATTTCTTATAGGGGAAAAGAGATTTAATCTGGTCTGAAATATAACCCTCAGGGTTCTTTTCTAGTAAAGTAGGAAATATGTTAAATCTATCACATCTTCAAGGTTGAAAGAAATAGCTTAAAAATATATTCCCCATGAGACGACATTTAAGCACAACTGCAACACTGAAGAGTCATATTTACAAAGGGAAAATGAGTGAGGTATTGTAATCAGATCACTATGCCTTGAACATATCTATCTTCAATTCTGACACCTGGACAGCTATAGAATTTTTGATGTTTTCAACATGATTTTGTCTAATTTGAAATTCATACTTATTTCTTCAAAGTCTATGACCATTTTATTTTTAAAAGTGTTTTCTATCTGGAGTAGTATATGTTTCTCATGGGAACTTCAAGTCTATGTAGAAAGACCCAAGATGAATTTAGTCTTCATTTACAAATATTTAGAGAAATTCTTCTCTGTGCCTGAACAAAATATTTTACTTCCAGGGATAAAATAGTAGTAATTATATGAATTATTACAATTCTTTTTGATAGGCATCAAGTTTATATTGCTGGAATGAAATACAAGAAAGAAAGAAAGAAAGAAAGAAAGAAAGAAAGAAAGAAAGAAAGAAAGAAAGGAAGGAAGGAAGGAAGGAAGGAAGGAAGGAAGGAAGGAAGGAAGGAAGGAAGAAAAGAGGTGCAAATTTGAGATGTATCTGGAGTAAATTGAAAAGACTTCTAGGGAGTTTCCATGTTGCTTATATGGAAAAGCAATGGACATCATAACCAATTCTCTGGGAATCAGAACATGAAATACTATGTAGAACTTAATGTTAAACATGGACAAAATGAATCACTTAAAATTTGCTTAACTGGAGTCCAGAACCTTTATTTTTTGGCTTTGTATTTTTCCTAATTCAGGCTCCCTGACGCACTTTTCTTAACTTGTTCGTAATTTAAAAAGAAAAAGGAGGAGGAGGAGGAAGAGGAGACTATGTAGAGCAAAACTGTGCTTCTTCTTCCCATGTATTTCTCCTTATATGAGTTTATTGTTTGGATGAAACATTCAGTTCAGAACATTTAGAATATAAAGTATTCCAGAAATGTTTTTCCCTGCTATATGCAAACATCTTCATAGAGTTTTATAAAAGGTATATATGGTAATTTACTCTAACGTCTTTAATTTATACTCTTCATAATTTTAACACCAAAGTTGAACTAAAAGATTGAATGCTTTAAAATATTTGCTACATTTTATTGTACCCAAAATGCATATGAGTTTTATAATAAAGTAAGGTGTAATTAAACTGGTCAGTATGTTGCCAAAAGTTCAGTCTTGTATCTGATGCCAATCCAATAATGAGGACACTGTTTTGAGAACAAGGAAACAGAAGGTTTATTGCTTTGCTAGCAAAGGAGAAACACAGGGGACTCCTTTCCCAGAGGCTGTGATTCTGCTCATCAGTAGAAACAGGGGGCTTGCTCTCTGTTAGAGCAGTGATTCACTTGTTCCTTTAGGAGATAGTTATTTCTGAGATTTTCTGGTACCATCCCCAAAGTCTGGGTTATTTCCTTTCTATGATGGATGTGTACTCAAGGACAGATAAATAGGCTTAGGACAGGGAATCCAGTTCTTCCCTTTCCTTGAGATAAGGGAGGGGAGAGGTTAGGGAGGAGCAGAACAGGAAGAAGAGAAAAAAAATGTGCATTTAAAAAATAAACTGCAGTGGCAGAGCAGCAAGGGTTATATTCAAAGCATAAAGTGGAACACTATTACAAATATATCAGAATAAAAATGAGTGGAAATTTTTTTATGTATACATTATTCAACATTACATATTTTACTGTATTCTTTTTCGAATTCTATATGGCCAGGCAGATTAGGGTACTTTTTCCAAGGTACCAAAGGTTCCTTGAGATGTAAATACAAACCTTAAAAGGAATAAGTTGAATCATAATGAAGTTCATCATCACCTAAATGAGTTTCACACATTTATAGTTAATTCCAGAGTAGATACAGTAAAACTTTTGTTTTTATTTCAGGAATATTATGTATGCTTCCTAGTGCTTAATTTTCAACTGTGAATAATCAACAGAAGATTAGCAATGTCTAGATATACTTATTTGCCATCACTACTGTTGAAAATACCCTTTTATCATGTTACCTCTAGATTGATCTCTTTTGTTATATGGACATTCACATTTACTGGAAGCATAAATTAATAACTGGATTTATCCTCTTGATTTTTCAATGACTGATTCATGAAGTAACCTGGAAACCCTTGGGATATCACAATGAACTAATGAATTTTTCATTAGAGATCCTATTACAAACTTTTTATCTCTTGAGCAAATACTTAAGTTAAAATCTAGCATGCACCAAGCAGCCTACTGTTCCTTCTTATGTTAATGAGGAGGCTAATTGCAAATTTCCCTAGGTAATCTCTCTGTCAATTATTCATGAACCACTGACAAGAGACATAACATTTCTGAATGACAGCCCTCAATCCTTTTGTTTACAAGTTTAAAATATATTCAGGGTATTTGGAAAGACTTTAAGCTTTAAACTTGACAGAAAGTAAGTTCAAAGGAAAAATGATTTGGTTAACATCGTGTGGAATATAAAATGATTTAAGAGGAAAAAATTTTAAAAAAACATTATTTCAAATTTTTTAATTATGTTATTGGATTGGTATTTTTGTATGAAACTATGCATTTCCAAAAGGATTCCATTTACTATATATAATTGTAGATTTTTTTTCTGAATAACAAATCTGATTAAATTGCCATACAAATTAGTACAAGAAGACTAAGTAAAATTTGATTTTAATTTTATATATATATATATATATATATATATATATATATATATATATATATATCTCA
>NW_026000037.1:11586884-11594002 GCF_001458135.2 Marmota marmota marmota
TATATATATATATATATATATATATATATATATATATATATATATATATATTTCCATGTAGTTACATTGCATCTGCTCATTCTCATGGATATATTTAATTTATGGCCATTTTATGATGAAAAATATTACAAAGAATACCACCAGTGTATGGGACATGAGGGCAAGGCATGTGGGAATGGGTGGAGAGCTTCCATCCCTATTCTGGGCCTTGGACCTTCTAGAATCTTCTGCATGTTTGGATACTGGGAAACTCTCTGCAACTTGATAGTTTGGGGTTTTGTGAAAACTTCATTGCATATCAAATGCTAAAATATGGTGTGGAAACCCATCAGAGTCTGTCTGGTCATATTCTTCTTGATCTCTGTGCAACATTGTTTCCTTCCAGAGACAGGACGGGCCCTCTTCTGAAATGAAGGTCTTATCATCTACTGTCGGAGAAGATGAGTAAGAGAAAGGTAAGGATGATTAATGCTTCATGAATCACCTTGGGGAAAAGAAGTTCTAGTTTCTGTAGTCTGTCTTGGGAAAAGAATTATAAGCCACAGATTGTGAACCAAAGCCAAAATATATATACTATCATATTACAGTAAGCAAATTTGAGATGAAAAAAATAATTTTCAGGAAAATTTACTGGGCCTAAGAAACAGAAAATTCCTTGCAAATGGTGCCTCTGAACATTGGTAACATACCCTTCTTTGACTGAGTCACAAGGGAAATATGGAGAGAGAGGTCACCAAGGAAAAAGTCCAGTTCAATACCAAGAGAGATTTTTTTTTTTTTGAGGAAGCTCAATTCTGTTTTCCATAGCGGCTGTGTTAATTTATATTTCCTCCAACAATGTATAAGAATTCTCTTTTCTCTATACCCATGTCAAAATTTAATTATTTAATTTATTTTTGCCTTTTTTACATAAGCCATTCTAACTGGGGTAAGGTGATGTCTCATTGTGGTCTTGACTTAAATTTCCTTTATGATTAGTAACATTAAGCAAATTTTCATACTGCTGTTGCTCATTTGTCTTCTCTTGGGAAACAGCAAGTCTTTTGTCCATTTTATTAATTAAATGTATTTATTTATTTTTGATTATGGGTTGAGTTACTGGTGTTTTCTGATAGACACCACTTTGTCACATGCATCCTTTGCCACAATATTCCCTGTTCTTTTGATTCTCTTCAATGTTGATCTACCAGTTCCATGACTCAGTATATATCAAAAGGAAATGAAATCTGTTTATTAAAGAGAGGGATGCCCTTTCATGTTTACTGCAGCACTAGTCAAAATAGTCCAAATATGTAATCAACCTAAGCATTCATTCATCATTAATGGATTAGAAAAATGTGGTATGTGAATATAATGGAATAACATTTAGTCATAAAAAGAATATTGTCATTTATAACAAAGTAGGAGAAGCTGGAGAATAATGCATTAAGTAAACAAGGTCAGGCACAGAAAGTAAAATACTGATCTCACCCATGGGGATGTGCAGAAGTTGATCTCCTGGAAGTAGAAAGTAGAAAGGTGGTTGCCAAAGCAAGAGAAGGGAGGGGATAAAGGGGTAGGATGAAATTGGTCAGTGGCGATCAAGATACAGTTAAACAGGAGATAAAGTGACTATGGTTTATATATTTTATTCAGAATTTTAAAAGAACTGGGAGAGAAGATTTTGAATATTCTCATCATTAGGAAATGATGAACTTTTGATGTGCTATACTAAGTATCCTAATTCAATTACTACATTACCAACATTTACATGTATTGAAGCATCAGAATGTGCCTCACAAATATGTACCTTTATAATGTGTTAATTAAAAACAAAAATTTAAAAATGTCACATGACAGTGTGATGCTTATTCAAGAGTCCAGTTGCCTATTTCATAGGACATTTTTTTCCCTTCCTTCCTATTATAGTGTTAGGTATATTGACATAGTATATACATTTCCAAAATCATCATAATAATATCTTTATTAAAAATATCAATATTTTGTCAAAAGTATAGCTCATGAATTTCCAACTTCATTGTCAGCTTCTTTCATTATTATGTAAAATATATTTTCAAACTTTTTATCTAAAATTTTATATCAATAACTCTGAAATTCCTTTTGTTACATTTTTGCTTAGAAATTTTCTCATGAATATTCACATGTATCTTATCCTAATTTGCCTGTTTCCATTTAATATATATTTTTATATTGTTGCTGCTATAATATATAGATTTTTAAAATATATAGTGTGATAAAATTCAAACAATGTCTGAAATACTTAACAAACTTTGAAATCCCAACTTATTGAAATATGTTTTTGTTGTACAGTAATTAGAAAACTAAAAGGTATTTAACAATCCTCAAAGCCATACTAGAATGTATTTCTGATTTTTAAAAATACTATACATTTATAGATTTTAGAGTATTATCTGAATACAAGCAAAAAGATAAGAAACTGCATGTCTTCCTTTGGCAATCCAATTTTTTTAAGTTATTCTTTTATATATAACATACACTTCTGGAGATTGGAAATTTTTTACTTTAATCTTGCTAAATAGATAATAATTTCATCAAAATTTTCTTTTCCTTACGTATTTCTTTGATTTCTTGGTTATGTTCTGGTTTGTCACTTTTCCCAAAAAGGAAAAGTTGCGGAACCTTGACGTTTCCATTGAGATTTATGCACAGTGGTTAATATGAGTTCCCTCCTCTCTTGGGTATGTCTGTTTTTGTTTTTTGTGTTTTTCTTTTTTTGTGTGTGTGTGAATGACCCAACTCACCCATAGTTTATGTATTTTTATAGTGTATGTGAATTTGTGGACATCTGCTAAGTTTCAGATATCTGGTATTGACCTGTCTGATTTCATGTGCTGGAAGCTTGGTCCCCATTGTAGCCATGTTGATTTCATGGAACCTTTAAGAGGTGGGACCTAGCAGAAGGTGATTAGGTCAGTGGAGGCACCATCCTTAGATTAAAATAGTCCTACAGCAATCCCAATTACTTCCAGAGAGGTTAGTTATTATAAACTGTGAGACTTACACCTGAAACCCTTTGGTTCCTGTATTACCATATGATCTTTCCTTACACATACTCCTGCTGTGATACCATCATTCACCTTGAATGTAATTAGAAGGCCCTCATTAGAACTGAGTAGATGCTAGCACCATATTTTGGGGCCACCAAAACTGTTGGCTAAATGAAACTCTCTTCCTAATAAGTTACTCACACTCAGATATTTTGTTATAGCAACACAAAATGGATTAATACATTACAGTGAACAAGTAATTGTAAGGTATTAAGATCATTTCTGCTGCTACCATGTAAAAATTAATACTAAGGATAAGATTACACTACCAATCTTCTGCAGAGAGAGTGATCAATTGTTCCATTCACTCTAAGGGAAAGACTAATGTTAAATATCCCTTTCATACAGAAAGGGAGAAGGACAGGAAGAAATAAAAAGGGAGAGCCTGACTATCCTTATAATCATTCCACTTATTTTCATGACAGTGTATCATTTTCTTAGTTTTAAAATATGATAAAAGTACATCAAACTTGAATGTCATCATATGTGTCCTGTACCCTTCCTTGTAATTGTTCTGGAGTGTGTGTGTATGTGTGTGTGTGGTGTGTGTGTGTGTGTGTGTGTGTGTTTGTGTGTGTTCCTTAGCTCTGATTTGAGTTATGAAGTCATTTAGGGACTTATGTGGGCTTTTCAACACCTCATGCCCTGTTTTCAATGAAAGCGTTGCTTTTGCATATATCCACTGCCATCTCAATGAGATTTGGAGAGAAGTGAATGCTCAGCTTGTCATTTAGATCTTTATGCTTTTTTTTTCATACCAAAACCAGGAATTTCAAGGCTTTCTTTCATGATGTTTCTCTATATCTAGTTTTCTTCTTATACAAAAAAAAAAAAAGAGCATTAAAGGCAACATTTCCAATTTGAAATTCTGTTTTTTCTTTTGTCATCTTAACTAGGTAAAAGGAAAAAAATGATGAGATAAATAAGATTCTGAATCAATAATTGCAATAACTCCAGGTGATTCTCTCCCCCCCTTCTCTCTCTCTCTCTCTCTCTCTCTCACACACACACACACACACACAAACACACACACGCACACACACACCACTGTGCATTTGAGATATAGATTTTTTTTAAAAATCTGCTATTGTGAAGTATATATGTATAAAATGTTGCATAGGAGAGTTTTGAGAGATAGGCAGTGATGGTGGAGACATACCTCATCACTTTGGATAAACTGGAGAAAACTATTTTGACCTATGCCTAAAATGCATGCCTGATCCTCAATAGTAGTTTGACAAATTAATAAAATTCACCATTTGAGATGGTAATTTAATTAATACAATCCACCATTTCAGTATGACTCTTTTTTATTCCAACTGTATTGCACTACTTGTAATTTCTCTTCCCTGTCATAATGTTTCACATTTTGAGCTTTTGCATAACAATGCCATACAGAAAGACCATTTGTTCTATGGAACATGACTCCTTCAAAAATTTCTGGAATGTCACCAATAACAAACTCAACCTCCTAGGAGATGCATGCAGGTTTTCATAACCTTTCTAAAACATTGCTCATGGGGATGGAGTTACCTGCTTATTGTGTTCTGATTCTGGCTTTAATACAAAGAGCCTTGTGTTGATTGACTTTGCCTTTAATGAGTTTGTTTGAAATGAATGAGCCTATGAATTGTGCTGCTATTTTTCCTCATTCATATCTACCCATATCAATGTTTGCACATCCTTAGAGTCTGGATTTCTTCTCCTGTTCCCTCCTTTGTCAGCTACGTGAGAAATCCCCTGGACGTACTAATGCTGCCAAATTCATCTGGATCATCCCATGTCTCCTTTCCTCTGTCTCAATGTTGCACATTTACTTTGTCCAACTGCTCATTAATAATTATCAGGGCTTTGGAGAATTTAACCTTTGGCATAGAACCACAGCTTTAATTACCTCACTCTTCACATTAATGGTCTTCCTGGGAGTGCTCAATGACCACAGAGCTACAAGGTTATGCACTTTTCAGTTTGCATACTCTATTTGGATTTATGAAACACCTTGACCACCCAGACAAGAAATCAAAATATCCATTGTGGTTACTACATTTTTTTTATGATGGTAAAAGATTAAAACAAAAAGGATTGAACTGAAATGTTAAAGAGAGTTTCCCATCCTGTTCTTCATCTATCTCCTTTCTGTTCTCAATCTTTCTCCTTAGAAATTGGAGCATAATTTTATACATATGATTAAGCAGATCACCATACCTGTTTGCCTTTTGAATAAAGAAGTACAGCAACAGTTGTGTGCTTGGGTATGGGGGTGTCCATGTCTATGCATATGTCTTGTCATGACTGTCATTGTTCTTATTCAATGCAAAATAAATTGTGCCCTAAAAAAAACGGATGTGCTTATTCTAATTGCCACACTTCTCTTTCTTCTCAAAATCAGGGTCTCACTTCAGTGGTCTTTAACAAGCTAGGCGATGGAATATTATTTATCAAGCTGTTGCCCTAGTGTTAAAGGCCCTTCCTCTCACTCTTTTGAAACTGAGTCTGTGTTACTGTAGCATTGTCAGTTTAAAAAGCAAAGCTGTGTGGGTGTTAGTTCATTTTAATGGTTTAGTATAGGGACTGAGAGCCAGATACAACTTAATTCAAATGTTGGATGATGATGTTCCAATATTTCGTGTCCTTGGGAATTTGTCCTAAATTCTTCATCTGACTAATTGAGGTTATTATAACAACAGTCTTTTGCTGGGTAACCACTGGGTAACCCTCAAGGAAACATGAAGACAATTTGGAGGAACTGACAGTGAGGAAAACTGAGTGAGAATTGTTGCAAACAAAGCAATTTTCGGATGTTGACCCCCCCTCGAAGTACGCTTTCCTAAAATTGATCTGATTTCTCAATTTCCTTTTTTTCCATCATAGAAGAGAAATTCATAATCCTCACCCACTTAGAATCCTACCATGTTACAGTGCTCCTAGGTCCAAAAACTGCAGCTCACAAAAGGAGATGGGGGAAATACCACTGTCTCCTTTAAATGAAACATCATATCTATCCTCATTCATGCTCATTAAGAGATGGTTTTCCAATACATTTTTATCATTTGCATTTAGTAGTAATTTAGCCAAATTTGAAATATATGTACACATTTGAATTGTTATGTCCTAATCATTATTATGAAATTAAGTCTGTTGGGAACACATCTTTTCATTTAAAATTAGAAAAAATTAGTAGGAATTTAGGTGTGTCTTTGTATTAGAGAATTTATGATCCAGAAGGTGAGAAGAATTTCAGAAATGTGAATAGAATTCTGTGTGGGGAAATTGTTAATATAATCTGTAAGAAAATTAAAGCATGCAATCATCAACTATTAATGCACTTTTATTTTACTTTATTTATTTAATATTGTACTGAGAATTGAATGAAAGGATGCTTTACCACTGAGCTACATCTCCAATTCTATTTATCTATTCGAGACAGGGTCTGGAAACTTAAGATAATGAGAGGCTCACTAAGTTGCTGAGGCCCCCCTGGAACCTGCCTTCCTCTTGCCTCGGCCTTCTGAGGCTCTGGGATTCAAGGTGTGCATCACTGCACCTGGCGCTTTCTGTTTATTTTTTTTTAAATAGTGACAAGAATCAAATTGCTATGGCATTTGTATTTCATTATATATATTTAACATAGTGATGTTAGTATCTATTTAAATTGTTCATCGATTTGCTGTTATGATTATATGATGTAATACTTATGATGTGAATAGAATAGAACTTTACTACCTATTAGGTCCTTATACATGTTAGCTGTATTTTTAAAACACAGAAGTCCCACTCTTAGTTAATTGGACATCAGGCATGTTTTAGAAAGCATGTGAACTACATATACTTAAGAGATTTTTTTTTTTTTTCAAATGAGAATTTGCTAAATTGCCCAGGCTAGCCTCAGACTTGCAATCCTCCTGACCTAGCCTCCCTAGTAGCTAGAACTGCAGGTGTGCTCATCACACTCGGCTTATCTCACACTTCTTAATTATTGCTCTCTCTTTGCTTCAAAGACTGCTCCTGGAAGTTCTGGGTGGAGCTTTCTATTTCTGCCCCCCCCCCCCC
>NW_026000037.1:11594012-11600533 GCF_001458135.2 Marmota marmota marmota
TGCCCCCCCCCCCCCCAATCACTGATGTGGTCCAATGCCCCCTGCTGTAATTAATCTCTATAATGTTTATTTCAGTCATATGCAGATAACTCAAGTCAGATTAGAACAAATTCCTGCCTGGGAGATTTTAGGTAGGGCTGCTGAGCAAAAACCCTTTCTTGTCAGTGCTGCAATTGATCAAAGAACAAATTTCGGAGGAATTTTTAATGTGCAGCAACATAGAGTCCAAAAGCAAATTGGATGATAGCAATAATAAGAGTTTTAAATACAAAGGAAACACTGGGCGCTGTGGTTTAGATGTGAAGTGTCCCCCAAAGGCTCACATGAGAGACAATGCAAGAAGGTTTAGAGGGGAAATTATTGGGTACTGAGAGTTTTAACATAATCAGTATGTCTCCTGACAAGGATCAACTGGATGGTCCCTGGGGGTGTGCTTTGAGGTACATATTTTGCCCCTGTTGAGCAGAACTCTCTCTCTCTCTCTCTCTCTCTCTCTCTGCTTCTTGGTGGAATGTCCACTCTCTACCACCATCCTCTCCTGTGCCGCAGTCCAGCTGCAGCAAACTAACCGGGGGGTGACCAGCAACTTGTGTAGATTGATGCAGCAGGAGTGGGAGCCGTTTATTGTAGGACAGGAGGGGTATATATACATTCCACACAGCTTATTTTAATTAACATAAATTAGGTACAGCAGTCAACCAATAAGGAATCTCCACACTTAATGGCTCGCTGGCATTACTTCACAAACCACTCCCTCTGGCAAAATGCCAGGCGCCATCTTGACTTGTTTACAGACTCTTACACTTCTGACATGATGTTCTGTGTCAATTAGAACCCCAAAGAATTGAGCCAGGCTTCTATGGACTGAGACTTCTAAAATCATTAGCCCCCAAATAAACTCTTCCTCCCCTAATTGTACTTGTCAAGTCCTTTGGTCACAACTGCAAAAAAGCTAACTAAAAAACTGGAAGAGAAGGATGGGCAGTAATCAGAGTGGTCTTGGTAAAATTAAGCTATTTTCTAAAATGGAGTAATAATTATGAACTCAGTAAAAATACCCAGTGGCTACCCTCAGTATAAGAGTTTGCTTGGTTTGAGTGCCATTATGCACTTTCTTCTGGGAGTGAAGAGGGACTGGATCCACCACTGGTCAAAATCAACCTGATTTCCAATTCTGGGCAAACCGCCTCCCCACTCCCAATAAAAAAAAATGTACTAGTGATGGAATAGTAAAATTGGGATTAGATATTCTTAGTATTTTACTGTCTGTAACACCATGACTTATAATACACTCATATTTGAAAAGAGAATGTATAATACAAGAAAAAAATAACAAATTGAGTGAATTGATAGTTTAACAATCTCCTCTTTGGTATCCAAATAAATAATTAGTTATACTTTTCTATTTGAATTATCTTTTAAGAATAGTACATTTTATTTAAACAGCTAGAAATTATCAAAAGATTTTAGGTAAATGCTATCAGGTATTTCATAAGTCATCAGGATCACATTCTGCACATTTTGATTTTTAATGCAAAGACGGACACATGCAAATAACAAATCTAATACATGTAAATGTTGAAAATATAGAAATAGCATAGATTATAGCCCATGCTAATTTCAAAATCCTATGCATAAAATGAAAATTGATTATATTCTAAATATGAACTTGGAATTGCACAATACATGAAAGTTTTTATCTCTGGAGAAATAAAGGTTAAACTGCAGTCATGCATTGCTCCTTGATGGGGCTGTGTTCTGGGAAATGTGTCCTTGAGTGCGTTCATCATGGCGTGAACATAGCAGAATTATTACACAAACTAAGACAGCTGCAAAGTCACTAGGTTGTGGAATCTTATTGGATCCACATCCCACATGCATTTCATTGTTTCACTGTGGCTCAAAACACTGTTATGCAGCTCATGAGTGTAGTTTGTGCAGAGTCTTCTAATTTCAACAGAATGGAATTGCAAATAGAATTTATTCTACAATGAAAGTGGTCCATGGCAATATTTATCCTCCATCACTACGGTGCATATGGAGGAGCCCAGACCAATGGCTGACTAAGGACATGTAAATGCATGCCAAGTACTTAAGTGGAGAAGTAAGAGGTAAGGTTTACTTATCCTTCACTGTCACCTGAGAAGAAAGAGTTCATGAGGTTGGAATCATGCTATGTTCATATCCATCCACTGCGGAGTTGGGTAACTGGATTAGCAACTAAAGGAGTACAAAAATATACTGACAACCCAACACAATGGGTCCATGTTAGTGCACCATTTGTTTTTACTGCAAAACAATACAACGTATCAGGTAAATTCATGCATTCGTGTTTATAACAGAAAATAACGGTCTTTCAAACAATCCGTGTAGCACAACCTTATCTCTTATTCACTTTTTAAAAAAAATTTTTAGATGTTGAAGGACCTTTATTTTATTCACTTATTTATATGCAGTGCTGAGAATTGAACCCAGTGCCTCACATGTGCTAGGTAAGTGCTCTACCATTGAGCCACAATCCCAGCCCCTCTCTTAATCACTTTTATACTCCTTCTGCATGTGACAGAAACATGAAATTTTCCTTCTTATTCTGTGTAACAATTTTTGAAAGTACCTCAAACTACTCAATAATAGTAAAACAGCTATGTTTGAAGTTATTTAAAAGAAAGATCATTCAGAAGTTTCATACATGTTTCTTAATGTTTTATAAATCAATTAAAGTCGGACAAAAGTGGGCTAGTTACTAGGTTTTATAGAATGCATTATTTTATAATGACACTTTCAGAAGAAAAACTATTTTTTAGGGGAAAGAAAATTGTTACTATATAAATATTGATTTTCATAAATAACTAAAAATAGTGTTAATAAGGTAACATTATTAATTATATAGCAAATTTATTAAGTAATATCATTTTTCCAATTTCTTGAAAAATCCCTGATTGAATTTTATCTTTTAAAAATTTCAAAATAATATTATTAGCTTAAAATTTATTTTTTCACAATATTTTTCATCAATATCTTAAAAAACAAGTATGAATTTATTATTGAACTTAGTATTTAATAACTTTTTTTTGCAAATATTCCTCAATATTATTTAAAGCATAACAAGACTATTTCATGGTTCCACTTGCAATTTTGGGGTGGTATGCACTCAATAGAATCTATATTTTACATATTGAATTTCAATCTCTTCTTGGGTTAGTGACATTCAGGAACATAACCTCTTGTGGTACTATGCAAGAGTAAAACTAGTCACAGCTCCAAGTCAGCCTCTCCAATGCCTGGGGAAAAGCCAGTATTCTGAAGAGCATTGTGTTGTTATTTCAAGTTTTTCAGTGAGTTGGGATTATTAAAAGCATTTCAACTTATAATGTTTTAAATTTAGAATGTACTTATTGAGACATAACTCATGAATCATATGTCCAGGGGTATCAGCATATATTTTTGTAGGTAAACAACACAACTTTACTAAATAAGTGAATAAAGCAAGTGATTTCAGTTGCTTTATACAGAGAGAGCTCTGTTCTCCTAACTTTATTAGTTAAAATGGAAGTTGTTTTTATTAAATTATGTTTTCATATCTTTCTCTAACAGGGCATTCAAATAGAAATATCTACTTGTCAGGAGACAACAATAACAAATGTGTCTTAATGCAAAGAAATGTAGCAATCTATTTAATAATTTGGATATCAAGCATTGGTCTTAATATTGAAGTTAATGTGCTCTTTAGAATTCTGTGAATGTTTGAACATTGTCTGAGAAAATTTGATCTATAGGAAGATTTGTTTTGGAAAATTTAGTAGGAAATAAGAAAAGAACTGTGAGAGAAAAAAAATATTTTGGCCAAAGTTTCATTTGAAATTGGTTACCATCAGAAATTTAAAGAAAAGAAAAAAAAAAAAAAGATGTGATCCTTAATTAGAAGGATGGTGAATATTTAGAATGGCATTATTGGGTTGTTGGGTAACTTCCCAGGAGAGGCTAAAGAATCAACATGAAAAATACTGGGTAACCATCTCTCTCCTCTAATATATAGGTACATCTTATTTAGAGGACAAACAATATAACAGCTGACTTCTAAATACCTACTAGAGTGAAATGTGTCTGTTTCCAAGACAGAGTATTTAAAATGTGTCAATTTATGGGATACTTGTTTCTCATTCTACCAACATTGCAAATCCAGGTAAAGAAAATTCTTTGCAGAGTCAATGTGAATAAAGGACAAACCACCCACTTATATAGATGGAAACTGCTAAAACTGCCCAATCAAAAAGGAACACTGGTAGCCACAATCCCTGTCCGTGAAGGAATAGACTAAAATGCAAAATCAAATATATTGAATTTTCTTCACTAAACAGAAAACTGTTTTCTAAAACAGTTTTCAAAACTCTGTGAAAGTTATGAAGTTACCAAAAAAACATAATTACAAACTCTACAAATATCACTCAGGAAATTTAGTAATAAAATGAGTGTTTCTTAAACATGGCTTGGCATACATAATCACATTTAATCTGAAACAAATGTTTCAAATGTGTATTTTTACTGAGAATAAATGTAAAATATTTAGGTCCTGAGTCACATTTTAAAATATTGACTACTTATTACTAAGCATGGCTATTCTTTATCTTATCTCTTATAAAGAAGTTCAAGTACTCTTCATATTTTGTTTTGTTTGGCAATATTTCATATCATTTTGTTATAGAAATACAATATCCTGAATGTAATATCTGGAACAACAACAATGGTAATGTTCTACAAGATACAGGAGAAAATTTTAATAACATAACAGATAAAAAGTTCAACATTCCTAAGGCAATATTTATCTTTAGAACTTGATCTGATTAATAATCCTCCAGTATTATTGAAGAGTTGATTATGAGGAGAAAATAAGAATTAATTTGACATGAAATTATGCTAAATTTCTAGTAATAGTCTCTTTCTTAAATTTTTTTATTAGTTGCTCAAAATATTACAATGATCTTGACATATCATACATTTTATTCAAATGGGGTACATAATCTTATTTTTCCATGTGTACATTGCAGGATCACATTGGTTATACAGCCCACGTTTATACATAGGGCCATACTAGTGTCTATTGTATTCTGCTACCCTTCCTATTCCCCCCCTTTCCCCTCCCCTTCCATCACCTCTTTCTACCCAATCTACTGTGACACATTTCTCTCTCTTTTTTTTCTTCCCCCTCACACCAACTTATATGTAATTTTGCATAACAATGAGGGTCTCCTACCATCTTCTGTGCAATTCCCCTTCTCTCTCCCATTCCCATGCACCTATTATCACTATTTAATGGTAATCTTCTTCTCATGCTCTTCCTCCCTGCTCTGTTTTGAGTCACCTCCCTTATATCAAAGAAGACATTCTGCATTTGTTTTTTAGGGATTGGCTAGCTTCACTTAGCATAATCTTCTCTAATGCCATCCATTCCCTTGCAAATGCCATGATTTTGTTATTTTTTAGTGCTGAGTAATATTCCATTGTGTATAAATGCCACATTTTTTTAATCCATTCATCTATTGAAGGGCATCTGGGTTGGTTCCACAGTCTAGAACAGTGAAAAGATAAAAAATAAAGAGTAATATTAAAATATGTAATTTAATATATAAGAAATAATATTATTATGTTGCTATTAATATAAAATATAAAAAATTTTAGGGGCTGGAGACGTTGCTTAAGCGGTAGCACACTTGCCAGGCATGCACAGGGCACTGGGTTCGACCCTCAGCACCACATAAAAATAAAATAAAGATGTTGTGTCCACCGAAAACTAAAAAACAAATATTCAAAAATTCTCTCTCTCTCTTTAAAAAAAACTCTATATATTAAAAAATATTAATACATTTAATATATGTATTTCAGCAGCTTTACTGGCCTTACTTTTGCAAATTGAGACTTTATAGTCACACTTCTGAGAGAACATGTTATCTGATATGAAATCATTTAATATGTTGTGCAAGTAATTTTCTAATAACAGGTGGAATTGTTATGTGTTTGATATTTAAGGGTAAATGTGATTATTATATTCACTATTATCAAGCTACAGCTATTAGAGATAACACATCAGGAAACCTCCACAATCAATAGAAAGCATCTGCCATACTGAATATTGTACATTTTGGAGCAGATTAAAGCATTGTTTCCCATGTATTTATGATATTATGAAATGAAAGCAACCTAAAGCTTTTAGTAATGTGGATATTTACACATTTCCTTTCTTATAAAACTAAGCAATATTCACTTCCATTTATTCTCAAATGACTGAGTCTCCATATACCTTTTAAAGAAGAAGTGCAAGAAAATTTGAGGTTCACAGTGAATTATGATCCTATATTTTGCATTAGTTTCTTGGCTATGTGTGTGAGGAAAAAAAAACTAGAGAATGAGTAAGTGGACAGGTAGATAGATACATTTCAGATTGCTAATTTTTTGGTCCAAATTAAAATCTATATGCTGATGGAGAAAAGTGTTCTTGTTTTTTTTTTTTTTTTTTTTTTTTTTTT
>NW_026000037.1:11611352-11617536 GCF_001458135.2 Marmota marmota marmota
TATATATATATATATATAAATAAATAAAAATATGTGTTACAATGTTGCATACATATATGTTCATATGATAATTTGGTTAATTTTTCCACAGTTCATTCCTTTTCCCATCCTTCCTCCTCCCCTCTCTCAATTCCCTTCATCTTCTCCATGGATCCATTTTTATGGTGTCCTGCCATTTTTATTTTCTAATTCATCTCTAGTTTCCATATATGCTATGAAACAATTGAGCTTTAAAGTTATGAGTATGGCTTATTTCACTTAGTATGATTTTCTCGAGTTCGAGTTCCATCCATTTATCAACAAATGCCATAATTTCATTCTCTTTTATGGCTGAGTGAAATTCCATTGTGTGTATATACCACATTTTATTAATTCATTCATCTATTGTCAGGCACCTGGGCTGGTTCCATAACTTGGCTATTGTGAATTGACCTGCTGTACACATTGATGTGTCATATCACTACATTATGCTGATTTCAGTTTGTTTAGATAAATGCCAAGGAGTGATTTTGATGAGTCATATGGGAAATCCATTCCTAGTTTTTGATTATTCTCCTTACTGCTTTCAAATTGGTTATTCTAATTTGCAGTTCCACTAACTTCTTATGAGTGTATTTTCCCTCCATATTTCACCAGCATTTGTTATTATTTTTATTCTTGATGTTTGCCATTGCAAATGGAGTGAGATGAAACCTCAAGGTAGTTTAGATTTGGATTTCCTTGATTGCAAGGAATGTTGAATATTTTTAATGTATTTGTCACCTATTAAATGTCTTCTTTTGAGAAATGTCTGTTTAGTTCTTTTGGATATTTACATGTGAAATTTTTAAGGTTTTGAGTTTTCTAATGTGTTAAAATTATATCTGATAGGGCTAGGGATATAGATCAGTGGTAGCGTGTTTACCTAATCTATGTGAGTGTCTGAGTTCAATTCCCAGTACTGCCAAAAATAAAATAATAAAAAAAAACATTATACCTAATTCTTATGAAGATATTTCAAGATCTCCATTTGAGATTATGCTAAAATTCTACCACTTTAGTTTTAATATTATAACAATAATAATTTATTTGTTTTGTAGGAAAAGTAAAAGACAATAAAATAAAAAATATGTAGAAATCAGAAATCATCATTTCTTGTATCATTAAAGACCAAATTGTGTTTTATTCACTATTTACTTATTTGGCATGAGTTAACAAATGTTAAATAACCGAAATTATGAAAATGAGTTAAAATGCATTTTATAATCAAAAGTAATTATTTAGAGTGCTTGTGAAATATAATATTTACTGAGAGCTTGTAATATCACCTGTGTGACTTTTTCCATATCAAACATGATTAGCACATGTTTTAAAATAATTTTTCGCAGATTTTCTGAAATGAAGCTGTTTCATAACAGTGTTGAAATTTATATTTTTTGATGAATTGACAGAAATATAGAACAATCTTTAAATTACTCAGATTATAAAAATGATGTCTATCATTGTGTTTGGAAATTAGCAGGCAAAATTCCTTAGAAATGGCAAACATTTAAAATGTTTAGTTAATTAAGTTGTACTAATGAGCTAATGTCTAATGTACTTGCTGTAACATTATTAAGCAGTAGCTCTTTATAACCTAATTTCTTTTTAAAGAGAATTCATTTGTTTCTCTCTAGAAAAAAGAAAAAGAAAAAGAAAATTTTATTTTATCATGGTTAATTACTTGCTTTATATTTCTGTCTGTGTACACATATAGTATAAACACAAAAATTCTCTGTACTATGAACATTTACAAATTGCATCTTTCTCTCTCCTTATCTACATCCATATTCATATTCATCCATATTCATATCTATATATACCTATTAGTGCATCTATATTGGTATCTATATGTTTATATCAGTTTCATATATGAGTGTACATGTTATATGTATGTATATAAAATGCCTTCTTGAAATTAGGTGATGATATATTAAAACATGTATATTTAAATTACATGTTTATACACAATAATTTGAGTATGTTGAATGATATTATATGATGTGCATGAAATTTAAACTATATGGTGAGCCATTTTCAAGAATAAATTGTTTGTATGTTATTGACATTTTTTCTGTTAATTAATTTATTTATTTCTGTTTAATTTATTTATCCATTTGAATATCAAAGTTTGTCTTGATTTTCTTAAATAAACCATATTGCAATCTTTGTAAGCATGTAAAACTAACTCTTCTAATATTAGCACTCTCAACTATCTAAGCACAAATATATGTAAATACTGACATAAAACACATTGGTAGTTGTGGCCAAGGCAGGAGAAATGGAGCATGAAATGCGATGACTGTTTGCTTCTCCAGATGATGTGGGAGAAAGATTTCAAGTAAAAGGAAAAGATGTGTTTACATATTAGAAAAGGAGTCATGGGATTAAATTTTGCAGTATATGGTGAGTTGAATATTAAATCTATAATATTTGCAGAGTCCTTAGATCTTACTGATACATACAAACTGCTATATGTTTCATATAAAGTTAAGTATTATTCAATAGGGAAAGGTAGCCAGATGAACCAGAAGAGGCAGTGTTACCTATGTACATAGGGATGAGTTTTAATACAGTCAATCCACAAGAAGGCTATAGGAACAAAGGAACAATAAACTAATTTCAACCAGAGCAAAGTGACAGTGCTCATACATTCATATTCTCTCAAGTGTGGGCTACACTGTACATTTACTCATACTATTTCAAATGTGTCTATCAGAAAGATTCAAGTCCCCTAAGGGTACCTGATATAGTATCAGGGTAACATGGTAATAAGGTAATTTTGACACATAACAGACACAGACAGGCATGCCATATGACCTTAGAGCAAAAATACTAAAACTAGATAATTGTTTAAAAAAATAAAAAATAAAAAAACCCTCTCTCAGCGCTGAGGTTACAAATTCCAATTTAGATATAAACATTTTCCTTTGAATCTCTTTAAAACAAGTTAAAACAAAATATAAAATCTTAAAGAACAAAGTAAAGAAATACCGAACACCTAAGCAGTAACAATTTTTTTTTTTTTAGGTTTCTCATTTGGGTTGCTCTGCCACCAGATAGGTGATGGAATTACTTAAAGCATATGAGTCCACTATGAGGGGAAGGAGTTGTTTGGACTAGAAAGGTTTTCTGCAAATATCCTTCCCTTCTCTGGGCTCTATCCAAAATTAAAACCCATCAATTGCCCTTTACTATAACACCCATCTTAATAAACATTAGATTTCAAGTAATACAATAAATTATAATCTTAAAGAAAAATCCCAAAGGAAACCAGTAGCTTTTTTAAACAGGCACATGACTCTTCTGAGAAATCAAATTAAATTTCTGTCTGAAACACATTGTTGGAGTGGGGGAGAGCTTCTACATCTTGAGGTTGAGGGTGGAGGGTTCAGCCTTTCTACAGATGGGAGGGACAATGGGAATAGGAAAGAGTGTAAGATCAGGGCATGTGACTCTTGGGGATGTTGGATACGGGGGCGGGTGGGGCGGGGAAGGAGGCATTCTTTTAAGAGGAAACAAAGGAAGACTGGAGTGTTTCAGAGGGTTAGAGATGGTGAGATTGACTCCTGCCCCATACAGGTCCTGGATACCTCCAGAATCATCTCCTGATTCCCCAGTACGTTTGTAAGTGGAGATTGGTCACACTCAGCCTTTTCCCTTTTTCATAGGTTGCCTGATCTCCCTTTCCCACTTTGGTGCTTATTCATGCAGACCCTTTAGCCAAACCCTTGCATAAAACAGTATTGTACTCTTCAGTTTTCACCATTCCCTCTGGTCATTGAGCCTTTGGAGGAAAACTCACATAGCTATGGAGCAATGCCTTATTGAAAAAGGGGACTTACCTGACTTCACCTCTTCTTCTGGCTCCTCAGTGCATTGGCAGTTATGAAGAATAGAACTTCTCCCACTTTGCAATGACCAGGTTGTGAATATTTCCATATGGGTTTTCTGTTAATGTTATTGTGGTTCTTTGTTTTGAAATAAAAATTCTTAATGTAAAAAAAATAAAGTGTTATTTAAAAAATTAAGCAATTCTAGGGGCTGGGGGTGTGGCTCAAGTGGTAGCGCACTCGCCTGGCATGCATGCGGCCCAGGTTCGATCCTCAGCACCACATACAAACAAAGATGTTGTGTCCGCAGAAAACTAAAAAATAAATATTAAAATTCTCTCTCTCTCGAGACTCTCTTTTTAAAAAAAGACCAAAAATATTAAGCAATTCTAAAACCATGAGTAGAATTTTCTGAAATGAAATGACTGGGAAAACTATATTACACTCTTGCAATTGTGTGTAATATAGATTAAGCACACAGTCTATTGCATGACCCATTATTGAGGTAATGTAGAATAGATCCAATCAGATGACCTTGATTATAAAATTTTTACATTAAAGATCATCTGGAATTGTTTAGAACTCACTCTCTGCAGCTATGAATTCACATTAACATGATTTAAATATCTTTAATTCAACATTGGTTGGTGTAAAAAAAAGTTGAATTATGAAAATAATATTTTCATTGAATTTTCAATAAAGAGATAAAGAATAATACATTACAGATAAACCAATAAAATTTATATACTGTTATATATAATTGATAATGTGATCATGATGTAATAGCTCTGAAACTAGAAGACAGGGAAGGCAAACAAAATAGAGTGTACCACCTGGAAAAACTTGTGCAAATGATTACAATTGTACTGTTACTTGAAAACTTGTTTTTATGATTTTGAATCACAGAACAGGAAGCGCAGATGGAGGCAATGATAACATTCACAAATTCCCACTTGAAATAGGTGAAGTTCAATAATCATATTGGATTTCTAATGTATACAAGCACACTCTATAACCAGTAGAAGCAGCCTGCTTGCCTCTTGGTGATAAACGTTCTAATTCTGTGTGTCATTGCATCTCATTTCAGATGTTGGCAGGATGTAATAACTTGATAATAAATGAAAACATCTTTAAGCACATAGTTGGATGCAAACAGCAATTGGTAATCTTCCATATTTATTTCATTTCATTCCATTTATAGTTGCACTCGTAATCAAGAAGAGAGTAAACTAATGATGCTTGGGCAGACATACCAGCTTAACCTCTGAAATATTGGGAACATCTAATCAAATGAAAATTTTACTTAAATGTAGTGTTTCTAACAAAACATTATATTTAAATATTTTTTAGTTGGTAAATTAGAGCAAAATCTATTGAAAATATTGTCAAAAGTGAATTTACCCAAAACATTAATCTGAAGCAAATCTTATTATGAATGATGTTCAGCATAACCAGTCTTTGAAATATGCTTCTTGCTGCCTAAGACAGATGCAGTAATATATGGGAGAGCAAACCGCTCAACATTTCTCTAAGATACAAAGTTATGGCAATAGAATGTCATAAAACAAGGCACTTAAGTCAGTGTAAATCATGAATCCTAAATATTAACCTAAATTGCAGTTCTTATGTTCTGTTGCAGGCTATATTCTGTCTTCCTGTAATGTATTGCATCTCCTGCTCTTGTACATGGAACCAATTTGAAGAAAAACACATTGTGCTTAATTGAGCAGCTAATTATATGAAAATGGCTGTCAGTCAAGCAATAATAATTGACTATTTTCAAAATAAACAATGGTTTGGTGAATCTGACTATCTTTTTGCCACCATAGTTACTGTGTCTACAATTCTATAATTGTAATTCCTGATATATATTCAAAATGTCCTCGCTGGATTCTATGAATGTTAAAATAGAAGCTCACATAATTTTTATTGAATTATAGTTAATGAGTAATAACATCCTCTACCTACAAAATTTTCTGCTCAAGATATATATATATATATATATTTTTTTTTTTTTAAAGACATAGTCATTTTATGCTGAACACTTGATAATATCATTTACATTTGTCTGAGATTTTCCCTCTTTGGAGGGTAATAGATCTATTAAAATTCTAAGGCATGTCTATTTTACCACAAAAATTTTAAAAAGAAACAAAAACTGTTAAATGTAATTCTATGTAATTCTTGGACCTAAATATTGTAGATATAAATTGAAGAAATATATCTGAATATTTCATAAATTGTGTTTCTACTATCCCACCAACATGTATCCCATGGCATTTTTAAAAATATTATATATATATATATATATATATATATATATATATATATAT
>NW_026000037.1:11617561-11668644 GCF_001458135.2 Marmota marmota marmota
ATATATATTTAGTTTTTCAGCAGACACAACATCTTTGTTTGTATGTGGTGCTGAGGATCAAACCCTGGCTGCACGCATGCCAAGCGAGCGCGCTACTGCTTGAGCCACATCCCCAGCCCCCCATGGCATTTTTCTTATTGTGAGGTGAAAAGCAAGATCACTGGTTCTTTCACTACACACCTGGCACTAAAAGGACTTGGAATCTCTCCAGCACAGCACCTCAGGCTTTCCACAAGATCTCCTCTTCTGCTCCCTAGTATTGTGTCCCACCATTTAATAGAGAAGTAAAAACCTACTTTGATTTCCTCACATTCATTACACTATTTCTTGGTTTAATATTCTGGATGCAAATGTCCTGTTTCTGGTGTTCTAATGCAGTCACCCAAACAGCTTTCTCACTATGGCAATGGTGATATCTTCGAGCAACAGGAGACCAGAATATAGCAAGAAACATAAGATACCAGGGGTCTAAAGTAATAAGAATATTTGAAACTAATATTTCTTTGGTAGTAGCCAGATCATCCTGAAAGGAAAAGATAACAAATCTCTTAAAGCTTTTTTCAGTTTGTAAATTGGGGAAAATAAACACAACTTCTCTATTCATGGTGAACGTACGTATGTATGTATCCAACTGTGATTCTTTATGCACATTAGAGTACACACAGAAATCATAAAATAAAATTAGTATGCACAAGTCCAGTATTGAGCAGTTTCTAAAGGATAAGTTCTACCAGGGAGCTTTTCATAATTCCACAGGCAACATCAGCTATAATTGTCCCTTCCCCAAACTTACACCTGTAAATTTAAATTTCCTAATACCCATTGATGGATGCAGAAAATATGCAGGACCGTATTACAGGTAGACTCAAACAGCACCCTGGCATGATTTGCATGTGAATGGTGTGATATGACAGCATTGTTCGCAGTCATTTTGAAATAATTTAGGATGACTCAATTCAACCAGTGGATAGGTTACCCATGAAATTGAGTTAGCAATTTCCCTTTTCTGAAAGGAAAGATGGTTTGAGGTATAGATCTATGACTGACTAAAGGCAAGGAGCCCGAAACTTCTTTCAGAGGAAGAATATATAATTGCATTAAGGAAATCATAGAAGAACATGTGTATAGATCTTTGAAAATGAGATAAACGAATGAGTGTATTTATATGTGAATATTTACATGGTTGCCACCAAAGAGGAGGCTACAATTATCACAGAGAATAAAACACGCATTCTGCCTATGTTAGTAACCACCCCCTAGTCCTTCTTCAATCAGTTTGAGAATGGAGTAAATTGAACTTACGTAAGACTTAGTATTTAACTTATTGCCTATTGATTAAGTGAAAATGTGTTACAGAAGTCTGAGAGGTGGAGGTCTCCATGTTGGGTCTCCTTATATTGGAGCTTGGAACATTATGCTACATGGGTTCTTGAAGACTCCTGGCAGTGTTTGAATCCCCAGGAAGCCAGGATAACAGGTAACAGCACAAGAAGGAGTCAGGAGCCAGTGGAGATATTGTGTTCTTTATTAAGGGCAGAGGGAAATGGAACAGATGAGGACCAGCAGCAAGAGTTACATTAGCAGGATAAAATGGGAACTCTTAAAAGTTTTTTTCTATGCGAACAAGTAAAAATCAACCGGAATGATAAAAATAAAGACAACTGTTCTAAACCTTAGGAGTATTTCAGTTATTACAGTCATAAACAATACAAGAATATAGTATTTTAATGTTTTGTTTTGTACTTCTTTTGGCAATATTTTTAAAACTGTAAAAAAAAAATCTGTAACAAAAATATCCAAGTAGTTAACAAAGCCAAATTACCTTACTTCCAGGGGCTGAGGTTGTCGCTCAGTGGTAGAGTGCTTGTCTGGGATGTGTGAGGCACTCGGTTCAATCTTCAGCACCACATAAAAAATAAATGAATAAAATAAAGGTCCATCAACAACTAATATATGTGTATGTGTGTGTGTGTGTATAATCTTATTTTCAGTTTATTTTAATGAAAGTATTTAATTGCTGAGCAAGAAGGACAAATTTAAGTAATGATTCTTTAATTATTAATTGCACTGTAAAATTCTTAAATACAAGTTTGCACATTTAATATTTTGCTAACAATTTAGGAACATAGAATTTCCATATTTAAAGACATTTATTGATCTGCTGTCAGTTGGTACTTATACACTATATTACGTTAAGCACACAAAAAATTGGAAACCATAATTTTATATAATGGAAATAGAAGAAATGCTAAATAACTAAATAATTAATATCTGGAGTATTTATATTTTGGTACAAATTATGATTTTTACATCCTATATAGAGTCTATAAGATTTGTTTTCACATGTCTACAGAATTCCAGTGATTCCAGTGAGTAATCTGTGACAATTCTTTTCCCCTTTGGCTTTGTTTACTGTTAAGTATATCTATTGATTTCTTTTTTTTTTTCTCTTAATTTCAAGAGCATTTAAGGAACTTAATTGTAGATTAGCAAGTGAAAAGTGATTGTGACCTTTTTTCTTTTTACTATTTAATTAAAATATTATTTCCCATTGATAAGAATAGTCATTAATGGTTAAAGATTTTGATATCTGTGCTACAATAGTCATACTATCTTTATCTATGTTTTCTTCATAATCCTCCTTCTATTATAACCAAGAAAATGTAGAAAGAAGATTGTTATTAAAACAACAGCAACCCTAACTTCAATAGAAGACCGAATTTTCACAGAATTTTTAGAATGAGAGGATTTTGTTTTAATATTCGATTGAGAAGCCCTCATCTTTTCACTAAGTCCTTAAACTTTGCCTCATCAGGAAAATACAAGGTAGAGAGATCCTATATTAAAAGACAGCCATCCCAGGAGGCAGCTGCAACTCAAATTGAACCGAAAGGAGGCCAAGCATCTTGACTGCATCGCTGGGCCTAAAGGATAAACTTGGAGCATTTCAGATAAAGAGTGACAACTGTTTCCTTTTACATAATAGCTCAGTAATAAGAGAACAATCACAAAAAAGAAGGAAAACCTCTAATAGGAGACAAAGAGGAAAATGAAAATCAAGATGACAAAGAAAACAAAGAGAATAAGTGTTCTCCTTCTTCAAAGCAATACTTCAACACTTGGTTAAGTGTTTTAAAATGCCATTCCTTTTTCTTTCTATGAGTATATGCAATAAAATCAGCTATGACAAATGCATGAGAGCAGAAATTCCATTAGTCATTTTTAGCATTGGATACCCCAAGCAGAGTGCCTGGCATGTAGCATCCAGTTACATATATTAATGATGTAAATAACCAAATTCTTGAATAAATAGATTTTTTTTTGTAAATTCAAGCATTGGGTACAAGATTTGTTCTTCATCTCAACTAATCATAATTTCAGTGCCATAAAGATAGCAACACCCTTGTGAAGGTCTGTTAAGTTACTATCTGAGATTTCATAATCTCATTTCTATCCATTCTATCCAAAAGATACATACATATAAATTACATTGTATATCTTAGTAATTTAGTCAGTACAAATCGTGTATTTATTTAATAAGCAGTAAAATGGCCTACCCCAAGTGTGGGGTGGGGAATCAATCACTTCTTTTTCCTCTTGAGTCAAAGTTCATTTGTGTTCATACACTGCCTCTGTAAATTAATTCAGTGTGTACTGAAAAGTCATTCTAAACTTCAATTTCTTCACCTCTAAAATGGGAATGCAAGCATGAATCAGGTGTGTGTGTGTGTGTAAAGAGATTAAATCTTACTCTATAATTTTGTTGCTAATGTTACATTCCATATCTTAAACATATTGAGGAGTAGTTGGCTTTTAAATATTCTAAATTTGTAGATGTTTAATGCACATTTTTTAAGCAGTAAAAGGCCTTAAAAGACAATGATGATATGGATTGGTTTTGTTTTTCTTTCTTCCAGTCTCCACAAGTATTAGAATAATGCACTCTTCAAATGTATAATATGAGGGATCAGAGATGGCATTTTAAAGTAAGAATGCAGTTTATAGATTGCAATGTTACAAATCTGTCTAAAATGAGGTAGTAAAATGAAGAATTATCTTTACAAATAGATCAACTTAAAATAATACTCTGAGTGAATTGCAACAAAATATTATTAAAATAAATACATGAAATAATAAAACTATTCACCAAATCAAACAACATTTTAAATTTTATTTTATTTCATTTTATTTTTTATTAGTTGCTCAAGACAATACAGTGATATTGACATATCATACATTTGATTCAAATAGGGTATGTATTCTCATTTTTCCATGTGTACAGATTGCAGGATCACATTGGTTATACATCCATGTGTATACCTACAGCAATCCTAGTGTCAGTTGTATTCTGCTACCCTCCCTATCCTGCCCTCCCCTCCCCTCCCCTCCCATCCCTATTGTCTACCCATTCTACTGTGACACTTGTCTCTCTTTTTCTTTTTTTTTCCCTTCCCTTCCCCCTCACACCATCGGATATGTAATTTGTGAACCCATGAGGGTCTCCTTCCATCTTCCATGCAACTCCCCTTCTCCATCCCTTTCCCTCCCTCCTCTTTTCCTTCTTTCCTGGTAATCTTCTTCTCATGCTCTTCCTCCCTACTATGTTTTGAGTCACCTCCCTTATATCAGAGAAGACATTCGGCATTTGTTTTTTAGAGATTGGCTAACTTCGCTTAGCATAATTTGCTCTAGTGCCATCCATTTTAAATTTTAGATGGGCAAACGTTAATCAATTCTGTTTTAGTCAGCTTTTTCTCTGCCATGAACAAAATTACATGACAAGAATGATTAGAGGAGGAAAGTTAATTTGGGGGCTCACAGGTTCAGAGGTCTCAGTCCATAGGTAGCCAACTCTATTCCTTGGTGCCTGAGGTGGGGAAGAATATCATGGCAAAAAAAATGTAGCAGAGGAAAGCAGCTGGGGACATGGCACCAGGAAGGGGAGAGAGAGAGAGAGAGAGAGAGAGAGAGAGAGAGAGAGAGAGAGAGACTCCACTCAACAAGGACAGAATATGTACCTGAAAGGCACACCTCCAGGGACCGCCTCCTTCAGCCCCAACATACTGCCTTCATTTACCACCCAGTTGATTCATATCAGTGGATTAATGCACTGATGAGGTTAATGCTCTCATAATTTCATCACTAAATTTTCTTGCTTTGTCTCACACATAAGCTTTTTTGTGGGACACTGCCTGTCTAAACGTAACGATTTCCAAAAAGTTTTAATTTTTGGAAAGATGTAATTAAATTTTCTGAAGGGGGGGCAAAATTTCTCACATTTTATGACTCTTATTCCTTAGAAGGCACCTCTGTGTACACAATGCGTTCAGCCAACCTCTGTCTGTAGATATGAGAAGGTCACACTATGCCCTTCACATCAAGTGGTTCTAAAGGATCTATACTAGACTTCTATGATCCAAGTCGAGTACCTAATCTGAAAAGATTCATGCAGCACATATTTATTGTAGTTGTTGCTTCTATATGGAGTCAGCATCTTTAACAAGAAAATTATAGAGTGGGTAATCAGTTTAGGTATAATGAATTCTGCTCCTTTTCAAACCTCTCTTGATTAATTCATTCATGACCACACATTGTATTCCCTTTTGAGGCACTACATTATGTTGACTATTTACAAGAATCCTGAAGTTAGAGTTTCTGGGTTTAAATCATCTAAAATTTAGTGTCCAAATGCTTCAGCTTCCTTACCTATACAGTTGAAGTGCTGATAGAACATAATTCACACATAGGTGTGAGGAAGAGTGTTGATATTACAAACCACTTGGACGAGTGGCACACCACAAACAATTAAAAAAGTTACATTATTATTAACAGAGATTGTATTAGGTACTATCAACTAAAAGATAATACTAGTAATACTAGTAAAAATGACACAAAAAATCCCTTCTTTGTAATAATGAGAATTTATCCGAATTGCTTCAATAAAATTAAGGGTTTATGAGTTTAGCACCAGTGATTTACCATTAATTTTTATAGATGAACAATGTGAGATCAAAAGATTACAAACTTACCCAACATTACCCAGTTGTGAGTGGAATCCCACTATTTTCCCATGATCTGTGCTATCAGCTACTTCTCATTCTAGATGAAATAAGGGGATCCAAAAAAGAGATTTACAATGGAAAGTGAAAAGGCACACCAACTCGTGCTCAAATTAATAGTCTTCAAAAGCATATGAAAGAAGATTAATGATCAATTGGGTTTTATAGGATGCATAGGTATTTCTTACACGGATAAGAGAAACACTGATATGCCAAAATCAGAGATGTTCTGAAGAAGGTATGGATAAGGATGATGAATGCCAGAATAAAGGCAAAAATTACATGAACTAAGAGTATAGCAAAGTAGTGCTAGAAGCAGCTCAGAAAACCATCTGGGACTGTGGCACACAGGTATTTGTGCATCACGGAAAAATACAAGCGTATGTACCACAGAACACTGGTAAATATCTTCTATGCCTAGCATAGAATTGAAAATCTGCATTTTTTTTTTTTTAGTAAGCAATAAATACTTTCTGCAATGGGATAAGAGATTTAAGGTTGTGATAAAAGTAAGAAGACGATGTCACCGCTTCAAATAAGTGACTGGAACACGTGGCAGAGGAGAAATGGGAAACAGAACAGACTTCAGTGCAGTTTAGGGTGGGAAATGAACAAGACTTTTCACAGCAATGCTCTTTGTGGGGTGAGACACAGGAAGGAGTCCCTGTCCCTCTGAGGTTCCTAAAGCTCTCTTCTGTTCTATGGTGTTTGGATGATTGCCGCAGTCCGGCTGCAGCAAAATAACCCGGGGGGTGACGAACAACTTGTGTACGTTGATACAGCAGGAGTAGGAGCCGTTTATTGCAGGACAGGAGCAGTATTTATACATTCCACACAGCTTATCTAATTAGCATAAACTAGATACATCAGTCAACCAATAAGGAATCTCCACACTTAATGGCTCCCTGGTGTTACTTCACAAACCACTCCCTCTGGCATTTTGCCAGGCACCATCCAGACTTGTTTACAGACTCTAACATTTCTCTGGCAAAATGCCAGGAGCCATCCTGACTTGTTTACAGACTCTAATAGATGATACTTTTACTTATTTGTAGAAAGAACCCAGAATAATTATGTTTTGAAAAAGGTGATAATGAGTTAGGTTTTGAGCATTAAGTTTCTAGGGAAGGTATGTCTGGAGTCTCCTCATACATAGCAAGAAAGAAACTTGAGGCCTAGGGAAAATAAAATAAGAACAGGTAGAGATTTGGAATAAACATTATACAAACAGGGTATCTCTTATAATAGAGGTAACCAAAAGACTACAGCCATCTTCTGTTTAGCATGAACTGATAAATTATTCCTACTTAATGGCTTTTGTTGCATTTTGATTCTACTTTTAAATCATTTTAATTGACCAAAAGATTACAACGCTGAATTTCAATTGAACCTCATATATCTGGAAAGAAGTGGTGGTAAAAACAAAACAAAACAAAACAAAACCCTCAAAATTCTGTGTTTTAAAAAACAGCTAAGCACAAACAGCCTGCCTGTCCTCACACATTCTGTGAATTTTTTCCTTCACTTTCAATTAAGATTGGCTCTTCATGCCAGGTGCCTTGGTGCACACCTCTAATACCAGCGGCATGGGAAGCCAAGGCAGGAGAATCACAAGTTCAAAACCAGCTTCAGCAACTTAGCAGGGCCCTAAACAACTCAGTGAAGTGCTGGCTTTAAATAAAATACACACACACACACACACACACACAAAGGGGGACTGGGTATTTGGCTCAGTGGCTCAATGGTTAAGTATCCCTGAGTTCAATCCTTGGTACCAAAAGAAAAACAAAAAAAAAGTGGTTGGGTCTGAAGATGTGGCTCAAGCAGTAGTGTGCTTGCTTGGCATGTGCAGGGCGCTGGGTTTGATCCTCAGCACCACATAAAAATAAAATATAAAGATGTTGTGTCCACTGAAAACTAAAAAATAAATATTAAAAAAATTTTCTCTCTCTCTCTCTCTCTCTCTCTTTAAATAAAATAAAATAAAATAAAAGTGGCTATTCATGATTCCCCCTGACTCTCATAAGAGTCCTTGATGACTCCCTTATCTATTTCTTGCGACCTTAGTCTTCCCTCTTTTTCTTTAATGTGATACTTTAAAAAATATTGGCTAATAGTTTTCCCTATTTTAATTTCCTAATTTTTTTTTTTTTTTGTGCTGGGGATCAAACCCAGGCCTTATGCATGCAAGGTAAGCACTCTACCAACTGAGATATATCCCCAGCTCTAAAATCATTTTCTTAAGTGATGCATTTCATTCTTCCCACAGAAAATCAACTGTGGTAGATTTCACAGAAAGAATTAGATCTGAAGTCATCTACTATTTGGGCCATTTGTTAGCTTTGTAACCCTCAAAAACTACTACTTCTTTCATTGTTCAATGTCCTTTTCTGTAAAATGGAGCTCTTCTGAGCCTGAAGTTTTAATGTTTTATTTACTTTGCATTTTTTATTTGAATAATTTTTAGGAGACAACATATCTAAATCTCCCCAAATGAGGAGTATATTATGTACAAAGTTCAAGGTAGTTTCCATAAGACAATAAAACTTAGAAAAATATTACATGCCTCTTCTCTGGATAACCTAAATTCATTATCTGCTTTAAAAGCTTCCTCCCTTCACTTATCAACCATATTCAGCAAATTATCATATGTTCTCCTTTCCTCCATTCCTTTGCAGATGTAACACAAGAGTCTTCACACATATCTCACACTTCCTAGTTTACCAAAATATCATTCTTTCTCTCTGCTGCTCCTGTTAGAATACCCTTCCTCCTCCTTATCTGTCTTCTTTTCAAAGATAAATTTATTAAAGGAACAATTGAATTTGTCATGCTTCAACTACATGTTCTTATGCCATAAAGACCAGGAAAAGCCTGAATCCCTTTAACATGACAACAGTCACCCTCATTTTTCACTCTCTTCTCACCCAGCATTTAACCAAGCACATCTCATAGAACCTGTCAGAATAAACTCTTGGAAGTCCAGAAGTTCCTTGGACTTCACAGTTATACAAAAAGAAACAAATAATCTTTCTTTTCCGTAATCAAGGGGCTGTCCTAAAGCTTTCCATGAATAATTTATTTACCCCTCTTGGTTTTACACACTTACCGAACTGCATTGTTACCTTTCTGTTTCTCTCAAAGAATGCAACACAGAGAAAGGAGAGCATTTATTTATTTGTGGTTTAATCCCTAATGCTAAGCCTAGGGCTTGTAACATAGTAGGTGTGCCCTATGTGAAGAAAGGTACCTTGAAATAACAGGTTAAACAGAACAAAGCCTTATCTACCTTTCATTAATCAACGAATGAATTATCAAGTTAAAATTCTGTCTGAATAAGATGCTGAGAAAACACCACCAAAATCCTTTATTAAACATTTGAATATTATTCAATATGTAAGAAAACTTTCAAATATTTGCTTGAAGGTTTTAGCCAATATACAGGAACTGCATAACTTTTGACATAACTTATACAAACACAATTATAATCTCTGTGTTTGTGTATGCTATATCATGTAAAGAGCCACTAAATGGATTTTGACAAAAGTTTAAAACCATATATGAGCCTAGATATAGAGACTAGGTAAGTTCACCTT
This sequence comes from Marmota marmota marmota, assembly GCF_001458135.2. Classification (NCBI taxonomy): domain Eukaryota; kingdom Metazoa; phylum Chordata; class Mammalia; order Rodentia; family Sciuridae; genus Marmota; species Marmota marmota. Next base: position 11,627,217 of record NW_026000037.1, read on the forward strand.
AACTATATATTGAATAAATTATGCTAAATTAAAATTTTTGAACATCTGAGTAGCAACATACATTTATGTCATTAGGGTTCATGATCATCCTCAAAATTAGAGCAACAATTTATTTAGCCCCTGTTTAGTAAGTATCTACTCTGTGAGCAGCGTAACATAAAGGATCTTAGCAGATTTCCTGACTCAGACTTCTTCAGAGTTTTAATTCAAAAGACAATTCTTCCACTTATTGCTTGGGGTGGCCTCTGCAATTTATTTACCTTCTCATTGGCTCTAGATCTCCACTTTTTTTTTAAAAAAATTATAATTGTAATGCAGAATGCATTACAATTCTTATTACATATATACAGCACATTTTTCATATCTCTGGTCATAATAAGAATGATATTAGTACTCAGTTTTTATGTTTATTGTTTAAGTAATACAGGTATAATGCAGAGCAAGGGCCTGCCCATAATAATTTACGGTTTTAGGCTTTGATTGCACTATACAGATCCAAAAATGTACAAATATTGAAAAATTCATCCTTCATAAACTATGTATCCTAAAGTAGGGCCAAGTATTGATAGTGTACTTTCACATATTAATGTGAATAGTCAACATTGAAAAGTACCAGAAGATAATATGTTTCTATGAGAGCTCACATTGAGTATCTGAACAATTAATTAAATCCTTTAAATATTTCCCTGAGAGAGTATACGACTGCCCTGAGAATTTGAGTTGATGAAGAGGAAAGAAAAACATGTTCTTGATTGAGGTGATTCCATAAGTAATGGTACCACAGTGAAAGAGAGGAGGATGAGGATCCAGGAAGACTGGAAGTATTTTCACATAAATTTTGTTCGTTATTTCTTCTAACAGTGTTGCAAGTAAGAATTTCCACTATAATTTTAGAGATTACAGAAAAGGGAAAAAAGAAGAAACAAGGAAAGGAAAGGGAACAAAAAATGTGGAATTTGACGCTCATAAAAATAAGTAGGGATCAGAAAATGCCATTTTCAATGGGGGATTGTGTCAAGGTCATATCTGATTTCTGTGAATGATTAATCTGACTTTTTGCAGAAAATAGATTGGGAAAGTGGACAGAGGATATGTTGATTACCCATTTAAGAGTTTATGTGTTAGGCCTCGGGAAAAATAATTCTAATTTAGGAATTAAGTCACTGGTACTAATTATGGAAATAAATGAATGCATTAAAGAGATATTCAGGAAGTAAAAGTTATTTCTTGTTAATTAATTGGAACCAGAGTGAAAAGGAAGAGGAGGAGGAGGAGGAGGAGGAGGAGGAAGCAGGAGCAAGAGGGGGAAGGGTAGGAAGAGGGGGAGGATGAAGAGGAAGAGAAAGGAGAAGGAGAAGAAGAGACCCTAAATTCTATAGGAAAAAAATATACTAGCAAGAGAAGAAAATCTAGATTTAGGCATTCGTTATAAGTATCAGTACAACATAATGCCATTTAAATCCCTATTTTTAATGAAGAGAATTAAAACGCATTCTTCTTATGTGAATTCAGATATTTGGGACACAGATTTTAATGTAGGAAATAAATTTGGTTCCCTTCATAATTAAGTTAAAGAGCTTGAAAATCAATTGTCTAAAATGATAGGAGATAAAATACTTCTGATATTCCATAAAAAGAGTCAAGAAAAAACCCATTCATTACATTATGAATGGCATTCAAAAGAGAATGAAAGCATACACAGGCACATATAGGGCTCATCCATCCAGTAGTGTCTGAGTTCATGATCACCATGATTCTAGCACAGAACAAGGGTTTATTTTTCTCATTCACACTAATGCATTAAATTAATTAAAATACAAAAAAGAGTTACACAAGAAGTGATTTTTAAGAAATAATGCAAAACTTCACAACCTACTGAAGCAGCTTGCATTTGACATTTGGATAAAAAATTTCAACTCAATTTATATCCCATATAAAATCTAAATGCATTGTCTAAATATGGTGCACATGATGATGAATATGTAATGTTAGATTAAACTTTTATAATGAACATAGTATTTTCACATAAATATTGTTTGTATGTCTTTTAACAGTGTTGCAGGTAAGTATTTCCACTATAATTTTAGAGTTTATAGAAAAGGGAAAAAGAAGAAACAAAATATGTCCAAAATCTCAAATCTACTAAGAATGTACTGTCCCTTGCATCCAAGCCTTCTGCTTTCAGATCTATTTTTGCTTTTCTTTATTGTATTATACTAAACCTAGTGATATCAATAAGAAATCAAAGGCTTTCAGTATGAAACCTGTTAAGACCATGATTGCTGGTTTGTCTTGCAAATGCATAGCTCTACTGGACTCTTGCCATCACTAATTATTCATCCTATTCTCTCCTGCTGAACCTGAAATATACTGTGTCCTTACAATCTTTCTCAACACAATTATTTTGGCAATAACTGTCATTGGGTCGGAGTTAATGCATGGATGGAGCGTGTCTTGAACTATTAATAATGCTGAGAAAATTCCAAGTAAAGTATAAACCTCATTCTTTGCTTAATGAATAAAATGCTTAATAAAGTAATAAATATATAGATGCAAATATGTAAATTTATAATAAAATATTCTAATTTGAATTATGGGTAGTTGAATAAAATGTAAATAAATGAATTCAAAACATTTGTTTATTTATTTATTTATTTACTGGGGACCAGAATTTGAACTCAGTGGCACTTGACCACTAAGCCTAATCCCCAGTTCTATTTTGTATTTTATTTAGAGACAGAGTCTCACTTAGTTGCTTAGCACCTTGCTTTTGCTGAGGCTAGTTTTGAATTCTTGATCCTCCTGCCTCAGCCTCCCAAGCAACTGTGATTACTTGCATGCCTCACTGTGCCCAGCCCCCAAACATTTATTTTAACAGAAAAAAGAGGCAAACTAATACAGATCAAAGATTTCATCAAAGATTGCACAGCAATGTCACAGGAAATGTAGAATTTGCATTCAGATATATTTGACTTTATGGATAAATCCATAATTTTCTTTTCTCCCTCATTATGGTAGGAATAGACTGGCATATGGGCAACCTTAGGGACTGTTCCAAAGGTCTCTGGAAGGTTCTTCATGCTCAGCACTATTGCCATGCATTGGATTGAAATTGACAGCACAATGACTCTAAATGCAGAACTGAGCATTTTCAGACAATAAGGTAAGATTTTATATTTTTCAATAGACATAAAGAAAATCTGTATTTCCCAGTTATGAACCTTTATGATTTCCTCTTTCTTGCTTTTTTTTTGGACTAATGGCAGGTTGACTTTTAGGGCAAATAATAAAAAGAAGGAAGATAAATGAAATCTTAAGTATTTAATTTCAATTCATTCTTCAATAATGACCTTTATTTAGTACTCTGAGTAGATTTTAAGTTAAAGAGAAATATGTATGATTTTAGTATACTGTTTCTTAGTAACAATACTCTTCAGAGATTGGCTGAGTTCAAAGAATCAATATTCATTCTCTCTATTTTTAAACATTTATAACATTAGATCATTAAGTTTAAACAGGTATCCTAGTCTGATGCTTTATATGTGTGTTTAATATAACACACAAATTAAAAGTTGTATTTTTTCATGTATCAATTATTAAAAAAATAAGGGTGCATGACATCACACAGATTGAATATCAAAAAAGCATTTCATCATGCTGGTGTTGGAAATCAATAGTTAAATAAAATAAAACACACTCTATCTCAGAACTGCAAAACTAACTTTAATTGTCATGATTCTATTTCCCAAATGTATTTTAATTGCTGGTAAAAGAAAATTTGAGAGTTGCCACACTTCTATGTCATTAAAACTGTCTTGTCTGGAGTTGCTATTATGGTTATAATCTTTATTGGTGTTATTACTCAATGTACTAAAATAAACTGCTTGATTCAAGCACACACATTATGGCCAGTGGTTCTAATCTACCAGAAAGAAGTACAAATGCACTCACAGCAATATTGCTCCTATATGATATTCAGAAATAACACTGCTGACAAGGTTTGTGCATGTGCTCACAGGAGTGTAATTGGGCACAACCACTTATGTAGGAACTATAGTACTGTCCCAAGTACCCTGTCCTTTACCAGGCAAAATGTACAATAATCGTCATCATTGTCATTATCATCAAAATCACCATCAGTATGAGGAAAATCAATAGAAAAATACTTGCATGGGCTTAACTAAAGAGCCCAGAGGTCCCTTTCAGAGAGGGAACCCACTGTACAAAGATAAACTCGTAGTGAGACTGTATCAAAGAGAAAGGAGTACTTAATTGGGAAGTATCACTGATTATCAGTAATCGTTATCTTGAAAGTCACAGATCACAGGTGAGGAGTGATTGGTGGGAAATATGCTGATGTCTTCAAAACAAAATTAATCTTATTCTTCCTATACTTCAAGAAAATTTGAAATCTACTGAGGAAAACTGGATCAATCTGAGAGCCAAAAGAATCCAAATTCTAATGCTTTGCAATATTTTAAATAAATAATTGATTATTTACATTTTACCACAGTATTTTAAAAAAAAACATAAAGAACAAAAAAAATCACTAATATTTATATGATTTGATGTATTTTGTCCTATTCTGGATTAGACAATCTAGAGGTAAAATTTATAGTTAACATAAAAGTACAACAAATTGCTTTTTATTCATACGTCATAGTGAATTCTTATAAAACTACAAGGAGTCTCTCTCATTTCTGATGTGACCTCAGTGGCCTTTTAATGCCACTCATAATCAGTGCTGCACCAAACTTGGGCTAATTTGGTAAAATCAGCCACCAAAATGGTATTACTATTGAACTCATACTGAACCAGGTCTCTTGAACCAGGATAAATCCACACAGTATTCTCTGTTCTATCTTTCACCCAACTTCTCCAGTGAAAGAATCCTGGTCATTACATTTCACTCTTTCTTCTCCTAATACTTAAGATAATATCCATATAGTTTAGCAATTTCAGAGGGTTCTTTGGAAACTTCTGTCAAACTCTTTGGTTTTAATTCTATTTAGTTTCACTTGATTGAACAAATGAACCAATGACTTGAAAATTTCCATATACAACATGATCTTAAACATTTCCAGTTTTTCAAAGACTATACCCATGATTGAGAATATTTTTTTTTCCATTGCTTCTTTTAATGGGTGTTTTTAAAAACAATCAAGTTTAGGATAACAGCAAAAGTGAGGAGAATTACAGAGAGTTTCCATACATCTTTCTATTTTTGATTTTAATTTATTTTATTATAATATTTTTATTTTAAAAATGTTTAAAGTGACAAAAGTATAAAACACAAATATTAATCTTCCCTATCTCTGTCATTCAGAATTAAACTGTGTCAATATTTTATTATTTGCCTGCATGCTTTTTTTTCTCTAGTTTTGTGGAAAAATTTTTTTAAAATTATTTTTTTCCACACATTTTATTGGTGCATTGTTGTTATACTACTGATATATTGGTTGTTAAGTATTCACACATACACACCGTGTACAAAATAAGAATATAATTTGGCCTAAATAGTCCCCTGAACTGCCACAACCATGTGCTATTTAAAAAGAAAACATTGTAGTTTCTTCTTTGTTTTTGTTGAAAAGTAATACAAGAAAACTAAAAAAAAAAGAAAGAAAAAGAAAAAAATATAAAAAGTAGAAATACAGATGTAAAATGTAAAATTCCCCAAATTTCAACATAACTGACCATCATTATCAGAATATGGACTTAACCCTGTATCTGTTCTTCCAATACACTAGCCACTAGCCATCTATGATTACTAAGAACTTAAAACATGGCTACTAAGGCCTGAGAAGGACTTCACTTCTAATTTTATTAATTTCATTAAGTATTCAATTTATATTTGCTAAAATTTCTTTGAAAAAAGTGAAATTTAAAAGGGAAGAATTATTGATAATGAAATAAACGTCTACTAACTACAGGATGCCCCTTCTGATAGAGCTCACCACAGTTAAGAACTTTTGAAAAGAACCAAAGTTCATTCTTGTAAGCTCTGCATTCGACTCTACCAAGAAAAATAATAATATCATTCATTGCTTCATTCTCAAATCTCCTCTGATCTGTGATTTTTGTTTCAATAATGTTATTATTTTAATATCATCTAAGTGATATAATGTATATTCTGCTTTACATCCAGCAGCAAATTTTTAATAGCATCATTATTTTTAAATAAATTCAATGCTCCTCAACAGTTGTTCTTACCACTATTTCTCTATTTTTAAAAAATCTAATTCAGTCTTCTTGGATAGCAGTTTTATTTAGAAGTATTAATAGATGTTGTGTTTCTTTATTTTAAAGGAAATATTTGAGAAAATCTTTCTGTTGCTCTTAATTTTTTTAAATGGCATTGTGGTTAAGTACATTGTTCAAATATGCATTTGCTATATAATCATGAAAACCATCCAGCTGCATTAAAAAATGTAAAACTCAGTGTAATACTGTGGGAAATATTTTTTCCTCATCATTCCAGGTATCAGGAATGCAGATAGTGTGTAGCAGGTCAGCTGCTCTCTGCTCCAGAATATCTGGTTCTTAACCTGAGATTTCAGTTGCTGGGTTGGAGCACCAAAGATGGGTTTCTGGTTCATGCATCTGGTGAGCTGATGATGCATTGTCAAGCCTCTCTCTCCAACAAGTGTTATATATGGAGAATTACCATAAAGAAGAATGACTTTATTACATTTGCCTGTAAAAGGATGGATTGGGAGACTATCATGATAATTGAAATAAGCCACTCCCTAAAGCCAAAGGTTGAATGTTTTCTCTGCTGTCTAGAATTAATCCATAAGAAGATGGGATTTAAAAAAGAATAGAAGATCAGTTGGGTAGACAAAGGGGAATGAAGTGAAGGAGGAGGAATGGCATAAGGAAAGACAGTGGAATGAACCTGACATAGCATTGTTATGTGGGTATATCACAGTGAAACTCACAATCATGTGCATCCACAAGAATCAATTTTAAAAGATAACTATGGGTAAATGGCAGAAAGATGAGCAGAAGAGTGTGAAGGGAACAAGGAGTGGGGAGAGAGGAGGGATAGGAGGGTTATTGGGGACTAATTAGAACAAGATGTATTACATGGTTTTATAATTATGTCAAAAGGGACTCTACTGTCATTTTTTATCCTTAAAATTAAAAATAAAAACAAATTAATGTGCATATTTCTCTGTATTCTGGAATTCAGAATGTTCATATATCTGCATAGAATTATATTTGTTATACCCTGGAATTTCTCATGGGTTTTTACCTTTGAATATATCTCTTCCATTCATTGACTCTCTAACATAGACAACAGTACTGCATTTGTGGATGCTATCTCAAAATGCTTTAAAATTACGTGTGTGCTATTTATTGTCTTAATGTTTTCCTATGTGATTCAATTGTAGTAATGTTATAACCTTAATCAATAATTGTATATTCATAGACATTTGACTTTGTGTTCTTTTTCTAATCTTCCTCCTTTTCTCTTTCTGCTGTTTCTCTTCTAAGTTCTCTTCAAATTGAGTGTATGTGCTAATTCAATCACTCGCATTGTGTGATGACATAAAGTTACCTTCCCTATATTGAGCTTTGCTTTTGTCTAGTCTTTATTCTTTATTGTCTATAGGAAGAGTGTGCTACTTTCCTCAGCCCAAGCATTCATAGTTACCCTTATGGCTGTTTATTTTCATCATACTCAAATTAAACTCTTCCCATGGTATCTAAGAATATCCCCATATCCACCCCTCAAGCTGTTGTTTAATAATAATGTATTTCTTCTCTACCAATTTTCTGTTGCTTGAAAAACAAAACAAAAAAAATGAGAAAGAGAGGAAACTTGGATGACGTAGTTTACAATATTCTTTCATGCAGACCTTCCTTCTTAGACCCCAGAATTAACCCAAATTATTTGGCACATATATTTTTTCAGAGGCATATTCTTGGAGTTAAAATCATGTTCCTCCTTCATTCCATAATCTTGAAATTATCTCCATTGTGCATAAACTTTCTTTTTCTGTTTCACTTATGTCTCTTTAGAGCCTTTCCTACTACCCCTATGGGAAGTGTAAAAAAAAATCTAGATAACTCCTGAGATGTAAGTTTTATTAGTTTTCATGTATAAATGAGAATTATCAATATTATATTGACTAATTAGTATAGACTTTGAGATTCACAGTTAAATTTACTATTTTAGAGTCATGCTGGTGTTACATCTGATTCTGTTCAGCCTAGACTGTGTACCCTCCTCCAATGCAATAAAAACAACCACTGGCTTTTCATTTCTTTATCTAGCAGTCTAGCACAGTGTTCAGTAAGAACATCTTAGAGCAGGTCCTGCCTGTGTCTGGCCCCACCCACTGCATCAGTAGATTTGAAATCTCTCACTCTCTCTCATTTCAGTTCCTCTGTGGCCACCTCTTCTGACTACATGGTAGCTCAATGGGGTGACCAAAGAATAACTCAGAACAGGTGGGCACTAACTTTGTTCTACCATCTGCCTTTGAGTTCCTTCTTTGAATCCCATATATATATATACCTTAAATTGTAGATTCCCAAAGATGAGGATTTACCTAATAAGATTCCCTTGTGAAAAGTCTACAGTCTAAACTTTTATACTAATTCAGGTGTTTAAAAATATCAAAATTCTAAATACATTCAATTTAATATAAGCCAGAATGTAACAATATTGATTGATTGATTGATTGATTTCCTGAGCACAGTAAACCATCTAAAGAAGGAGTCTCCTCAACTTTAATGCTAAAGCACTCTTCAGGATTACAGTGGAAATCTGTCCTCTACAGTTCACATGCCTGACCAAACCCCTAATGCTAATACCCAGGTGGTAGCAGAAAAAAAAGAAAGGTTAATATTATTTTTTTGTGTGTTCCTCTAATTGCATTCTAAATTTTCTATCCCTGTACTAGCCCAGATAAGAATCACAATGCTGTTTGTTTCTTTTTACTTATCAAAATAGGTTCCTATTTCAGTAAACCCACTCCAAACCCCAGACCTCAAATGTGAAAATCACTCTATATTTTTTGTTCTCTCTACCCATTAAACATCTCTAGACAGAAAAGAAAGAAAGAAAGAAAGAAAGAAAGAAAGAAAGAAAGAAAGAAAGAAAGAAAGAAAGAAAGAAAGAAAAAAGGAAAAGAGAAAGAAAGAAAGTAAGAAAGAAAGAAACTAAAAATCTAGCAGCAGCTGCAGCAGTTTCCAACCAGGGCAGTTGGACATTTATGAGGAGAGAGCGTGCTTTCAAATATGTGAAAATGCAGCAGTTAGATATAATCTTTGCTCTGCTGACTAGGAAAAAATGAAAAAGCTTTTTGTATGATTTTAGAGCTTGGCTATAATTATGCACATATAGATGTCAGACAGAATAACCCCTGTAAGTAACAATAAATGTCTCTGAATCATTTTATTAACCTTTTTTTTATTTGCCATTTATTGGAAAAGTGACCTTTCCAAAGCTGGTTAATTCATTTAAGTTATCATAACTGAACAATACTTAGGAAAGAGAGCTGTTTTATTACTCTAAGATCATCCTGTTACCAATCAAACAATTCTCAGGAGAAATTGTGTAGGAATAAATGCTGTAACTGACAGTCCTCTCTCTAGTGCTGTTTGGATAGCACAAGGATTTTCTTAGAGGCACCCTGTTATCCTTACATAATTTTTCACAAAATCATAAAATCAGAAATGACTGTGAAGATGATCTTATTTTCTCACTAAAGGAAATGAAATGATATCCAAATAATTTAACACAGTTCAGTGGGTTGATGTCCCAAGATCATGAAGGTGCTTTATAAGATATCATGACTGGAACCTACAAAATCTGATATACCATCTAGATTTCTTTCCACTGAGTCTAATCACCTTCCTAAAACCTCAGATTAGAAAACTATTTCCTATTTTTATTGAATATTGGTGGAGAACACAGGCTATCTAACATTGCGAGTATGACTTAAAAATCTCATAACTCAATCTCCTTAGCAAAGGAGACAATAATCAAATTTACTACACTTATCCTTAAAAATATAAGAAAAATCAAATTTAGTAATTTTTGCTAATTTTTCCTTATGTCTCTTGGTATATCAACCCCTTTATTTTACCAAAAGACATGCATTTATTTCACATTTTAATTAAACGAGGCAGCACCCTCTTTTTCTCTAGATATATACTTCAGCAGAATTATTTCTCCTTTCTTTCATGTATGTAGGGCATGAGTTATGTTTTGGAACTTGATCATATCATTATTAATTATTTTTTTTACTTTTTATGCTTTGTCCTATTGAGGTTTTCCTTGTTGTATCAATTTGATATTTATGGTACTCTCTACCATGATCTTTCCAAAATAATTTGAGAATTTTCAACAAACAACTGAGCAAAAACAAAGGGTTTAAAGTTCTATATATTAACCATGAGGTTATGAGGGTTTTTATCTTTCTTATAGCTAACTTAAGAAATTTTTACTCTTTATGTGTCTATTTTAAAATATTCCGCTTATACTTTGATGATGAAATTTCAATTTATCTCCAATCCTTCTGCTTTAACTGTCTTTGCCTTGTTTAATTCAATGCTCAATTGATGCCTGATCTCTCAGTAGCATTTTGCACTGTTGCTAAATCATTTCCATCTTATATTTATGACAATTTATTTCAAGCTGATAACAACTTAAATTCAATTACATGCAGAATTCTACATTTTCACTTCTTCCTCCTACACTTGCAGTTTATGCTATTGATGTCACAAATTATATATTTCTATGTTGTTTTGCCATGAACATATTTTATAGTGTAGTTGTTTATACTTTTGTGTTTGAAGTTCTATACCATAATTAGGAGTGATTTGTATACTGCTGTTTCAGTATAATGGTGATCTATATTTGACTGTATATCTACACTTATCAGGAAGTTTTGTACTTAGATTTGCTTGTGTACTGCTATCTGGCATTTTGAGTTTCGACTTGAAGGTTCCCTTGGCACGTCATATGAACACTCTAACATTGTGCTTTTCTGGAGACGTCTTTATCACTCCATTTTGAAAGACAGTTTTGATGGATATAGTACTCATTGGAGACAGGATTTTTTTTTTTTTTTTGGTACATGGGTTATCCCACTTCCTTCTGATCTATGAGGTACTTGCTGATAAATTTTCTGAGAGACTTATAGGGTTTCCTTTATATATATGAAAAGTTGGTTTTCTATTCCTGCTTCCAAATTCTTCCTTTGTCTTTGACTTTTGTCTGTAAGGTTCTTCTCTATCTCTACGGAGTCTCAGTTCAACTTATTTGAAATCATCTGCTCTTCTTTAATCTGAATGCTCATTTCCTTTCCCAGGTTTGCAACTTGTTGGTCCCCTATGCTCTCTGTTTGTCTTTTCTCATCTTAAGCTTCCACAGTGCACATATTGTTCCCCCTCGACCTTTTGTTTTCTTCAGTCTTCTATTCTTTCTCCCTTTTAGCTTTTCTAACTGGGCAATTTCAAACAATCTGTCTTTCAGTTTTCAAATTATTTCTCCTTCTTGATCAAGTCTGCTCCTAAGACACTCTAATGAACCTTCAGTAATGTTATTGCATTTTTCAGGTCTAATTTTTTTTTGTTTTTAAATATTTTCTACACCATTGTTGAAATTCTGATTTTGTTCATCATTTTCTCCAGCTCACCAAGCATTTTTGTAACTAATTTTAAATTTTTTGTAAAGTAAGCCATACATATCTCTTTACGTAGAGTCAGTTTAAGGATATTAATTCTGTTCTTTTTTCCTTTACTTACTTGTAACTTTGTGAGGAGGAGGGAGAAGAAACCACCATTTCTAGTTTTTCTGGTTCACTTCACTTCACAGGGGAAAACTTCCAACAATCAGCCTGGCTGGAGATTCATGGGACTTCTCAACACTTTTCTTTGTTGGACTTGTCTTACATGGACTTGTTAGGTACAGAGATTGGCCTGTTTTAATTTTTCCCTTTTATATATTCAGGATATCATAATATCTTGGTCCTTTGTTTACTGTTATCTATTTCACAGGTCTTCTGAAGCAGCAGCGTGACACTCAGGCCCTTTTTGTTCTTTATTAGCTCCCATTATCATCCTGCATGGACCAGAGAGAAACTGCTCCCCAGGAAACAGCCTCAAAGAGCTAGAAATTTCTATGCATGCTCCACTCTTCTATTTCTCCCTCAGGGAGAGGTGGCTGAGCTGTTCTGCCCTGTGTCTGCTGCAGCCCTGGCCGTCGGAAGAAACACTGCGCTTCCCAGGAAACACACTATTTAACTATAGGTAAAACTGTTAAAATCTTTAGAAATTACCAACATTTTCATGACATAATGATATAACATAAAAATGGCTAAGAAATTGTGCACGGGTTAAATGCATAGAACAAACAATCCTCATAAAACTTGTGTGTATTCAAATACAATCTTCAATGCATATCTCAAAGTCAGATGTGCATAACAAGTCATAGGCTATTTCTCTGTGTTTTTATTTTGTGGTGCTATTTCATTATATATACTGTTAATTGACTATCATACAATAATTATTTTAAGGTAGGCTATTAAAATTGAAGATAAATAAAAGAGAATGTTTAATACTGCCCTTTGGAAATTTTGATATATACTTGGAACTCTTAGTAAAGTCATGCATTTTATCTGATGTGATGTCACCTGTTTGATCTTCTGTCACAAGTCCCATGATGAGGTAAGGTTGTGCTAAGGGAACTAAAGACTCTCCATGTATTTCTGGCATAAAGGTTCAATACCTATTAGTATACTGCTTTGAGAGATTGTGAGAGTGGAGATAAATGAAGCTGATTCCAGCTCAATACATTGAAGACAGTAGATTTTAGAATCTTTCCTGGAAGCCGCTAAAGGGGTTTTTGTTTATTTGTTCTTTTTAGTTATACATGACAGTAGAATGTATTTTGACCTACCATACATACTTGGAGTATAAGTTCTCATTTTTGTGATGGTACGTGATGTGGCGTTTGACTGGTCTTTAATTCATTAAGCATAGGAGAGTTATGTCCAATTCATTCTACTCTTTCTCATGTCTGTCTCTCCTCCCTACCAGCATTCCCCACTGTCCTATCCAGTGAACCTACACTCCTCCCTTCTCTCTGCCTATTGTGAGTCAGCATTATATATCAGAGAGAACATTCATACTTTGTTTTTTGGGAATTGGCTTATTGCACTTAGTATGATAGTTTCCAGTTCTAATCATTTACTGGCAAATGCCATAATTTCATTCTCTTTAAAGGCTGAGTAATATTCCATTGTATATTCATCTATTGAAGGACACCTAGATTGATTCCATAGCTGAGCTAATTTGATTTGAGTTGCTATGAGCATTGAAGACAATTAATTTTTTGAAGATTTTTGAGTGGTTTCCAGTGTCACTCTAAGTCTGCAGTGCCAGACAGGGTGGTGGTTTCCTGAGGATTGGAGGAAAATAACAGAAAATTTTAAATTTGCCTCCATGTCTAATAGCAACTGCTGGTGGAGCAGTTGCTATGGGTATTGGTTTGGGATACTGATAACAATAACTGAAATTCCTGAAAGGCTATGGTTGTGGTACTAAACTGACAGCAGGCAATATCCACATGAAACCATAATGCTGGTGCCATCTATTTTCAGGCAATGCCAGGCAGTTGGGAAACAGAGCCTATATCAGGCCTCCTCTATCAGCACAACATAGGGGATTCCCCATGAATCCCTAATTGTGTGGTGAGGAAGAGACCATGGCAAGGCAGAAATAGGTGGGATAAAGGCTTCTGAGTCATCATTCATGCAACTTTGTCGTGCTCTTAAGAACTGAGTGTGTGCCTTTTGGTTTTTTTAAATTTTAATTCTTGCACTTTAGGAATCTTGTTGAAGAAGTTGGTTTCTAAGCTGCAATTCTGGAGAGTTGGGCCTAATTTTTCTACTGGTAGGTGCAGAGTTCGTGGTCTAACATCTAAGTCCTTGAACCACTTGGAGTTGAGTTCTGTGCAGCATGATAGATATTCAATTTCATTTGAGTACATATGGATTTCCAGTTTTCCTTGCACTATTTGTTGAAGAGGCTATCTTATATCCAATGTATATTTATGGTGCCTTTGCCTAGTATAAGATAACCATATTTATGTGGCTTTATTTTTTGTTTTCTATTCCGTACCTTTGGTCTTCATGCCTGTTTTGGTCCAATACCATGCTGTTTTTGTTACTATAGTTCTCTAGTATAATTTAAGGTCTTGTATTGTGATGCTTCTGTATCACTTTTCTTGCTAAGGATGACTTTGGCTATTCTGGGCCTTTTCAAATGGATTTTATGACTGTTTTTTGATTTTTACAAAGGATGTCATTAGAATTTTTAATAAGAATTGCATTAAAATTACATAGTGCTTTTGGTAGTATAGCCATTTTGACAATATTGATTCTGCCTATCAAAGAACATGGGAGATTTTCCCATCTTCTAAGTTTGTCTTCAATTTCCTTCTTTAGCATTCTGTAGTTTTCATCGTAGAGGGCCTACATGTGTTTTGATAGACTGTTACCCAAGTGTTTTATTTATTAATTTATTTAGAGCCAATTGTGAATGGGATACTTTTCTTGATTTCTCTTTCAGCTGATCCATCATTGGTATATGGAACACAATTGATTTATGGGTGTTAATTTTATATCCTGCTACTCTGATGAATTCATTTATGAGTTCTGGAAGCTTTCTGATGAAGTTTTATGCATCTTCTAAATATAGGATCATGTTGTCAGCAAATAGGTTAGTTTGAGCTCTTTTATTGCTATTTGTATCATTTGATTTATTTCATGTGTCTGATTGCTCCGGCTGCGTATCCAGGACTATGTAGAATGCAAGTGGTGAAAGAGGGCACCCCCATCTTGTTAAAGTTTTGGAGGAAATGTTTTCAGTTTTTCTCCATTTTAAATGACGTTGGCCATGGCTTTAGCAAATATAGCTTTTACAGTGTTCAGGTATGTTTCTACTGTCTCTTTCTAGTGTCTTGAACATGAAGGTATTATTATTTTTTTTTTGGTTTGGCTTATATCACTTAGCTGAATATTGTCCAATGCTTTTTCTACATCTATTGACTTAATCATGTGATACTTTTCCTTAAGTATATTCAAGTGATGGATTACATTTATTGAGTCCCATATGTTGAACCAGCCTTGCATACCTGGAGTGAGTAAGTGGGTGTATTTTGTAAATTCCACTTCCACTAAATATTCTGGCTATAAGTATTGAATAGTTCATCAATTTTTCAATCTTTTGTTAATGTGTCCTCTTTAAACATTCATGCAGTAGATATTTTTTGACATATTATACAAACATGGAGTGTAACTTGTTCTAATTAGGACCCCATTTTGTGGCTGTACGTGATGTGGAGTGTCACTGGTTGGGTATTCATACCTAAGGAGAGAACAGTTATGCCCAATTCATTCTACAGTCTTTCCTACCCCCATCTCCCCTCCCTTCGCTTCATTCCCTTTTGTCCAATCCAATGAACTTCTGTTCTTCCCTCCACCCTCACTGTGTGTCAGTGTCATGGTTTGGATGTGAGGTATCCCTGAAAATCTCACAGGTGGGACAATGCAAGAAGTTCTGTGGAGAAATGATTGAGTTACAAGGGCCTTAATACAATCAAATAATCGATCTCCTGATGGGATTAATTGGTTGGTGACTGAAGGCAAATGGCTTGTGGCTGGAGGAGGTGGAGCATTGGGGGCGGGGATGTGGGATATATATATTGTACCTGGCCGGTGGAGCTGTCCCTGTTTTCTGAACATCACGAGAGCGGTTTCCCTCCACCACATTCTTCCACCATCATGTCCTGCCTCACCTGGAGCCCCAAGGAATAGAATCAGGTGTCTATGGAATGAGACCTCTGAAATCACAAGCACTTAAATAGACTTTTCTTTCCTTAGAAGTGTTCTGGTCAGATCTTTTAGTCACAGCCACAGATAAACTGGCTAAAACCATTAGGATCTACATATCACAGAGAATATTTGGCTTCTGTTTTTTTGTTTGTTTGTTTGTTTGTTTGGCTTATTTCACTTAGCATGATAGTGGCCAGTTCCATCCATTTACTGGCAAATGCCAACATTTCATTCTTCTTTATGGCTGAGTAATATTCCTGAGTGATATGGCATATATATTTCACATTTTCACATTTTCTTTACCTATTCATCTTTTGAAGGGAACCTAAGTTGGTTTCATAGTTTAGCTATTGTGAACTGAGCTGCTGTAAACATTGATGTGGCTGCATCACTGTATTATTTTAAGTCCTGTGGGTATATACCAAGAAGTGGGATAACCGGGTCAAATAGTGGTTCCATTCCAAGTTTTCTCAGGAATTTCCATATTGCTTTCCATAATGGTTGAACCAATTTGCAGTCCCACAGCAATGTATGAGTTTAACTTTTTCCCCACATCCTCGCCAACACTTACTGTTACCCTGAACCTAACAGAATCAAATTTAGGCTCAACTGTCCATCACATCAGCTTAGGAACCAATTTTCACAAGAATTAATTCAAGAATTAATAAATTGTATGGTGTCAAACTAAACTGTTTTTTCACAGCAAAGAAAACAATCAAGAATGTAAAAACAGAGCCTACAGAGTGAGAGAGAAACTTTGCCATCTGTACTTCAGGGCATTATTCATCAGGACATACGCAGAACTCAACAACATTAGCAACAGAAAACCAAATAACCCAATCAATAAATGGGCAAAGAAACAGAAAAAACAATTCATAAATGTTGATTTAGAGGCTTGAACTATTTTTCAAAAATAAGTGGATTGGAAGAAAAAGAATCTGGTATTAGAAATCACTGAGATCAGTTTGTTGAATTCTGAAGATGGGTTCATGATACCCTGAACAAAGTGGTTGTCAAAGTTTGCCTTGAAATTTCTAGAATTTTTGAATTCCTCCAAGAATCTTCCAGCAACTATAAGTATTCCACATGGATGAAAAAGGTGATCTTAAGAGATGGTTTGGAAGATGCTCCAAATTTCTTATTTGTCAGTCTCTGGCTGAAGATGTGTATAAAGAACAACAGCATCTACCTCCTTTGCTTTCTGCATCTCGCACGCTTTCCTCATTGGCACACTCTAACCTAGAGCCGTGTACACAAGCAGGTTGTAGAAATTCATGTTTCCAGCATTTGAAGGAAGTGATGGTGACTTTCAGGCCATTCAGGACAGAGAGCACCTGTTCTGTGTACCAGCTTTACTGCAATTACTCCAACTACTCCTTTATCACTAGCAAAGGGTACCTAACTATTGTAGTGCTTTTTTTAAATGTACAATTTACACTCTGAACATCATTACTTTTTTATATTGCTCAGAGATCTGTAGAAGTATATATAGTTTAATCTTTGCAACATTATTACCTTTGAAAAAGCATGTTAATGAGACTACCTGGAATATTTCCTACTGAAAACACTGTTGTTTAACCTCTACAAAATTTCTCTTAAAGCTCTTTATTGTCTTTAAAGTCATTGTGAGAGCAATTTGGAATATTTTAAAATCTCAAAAATTATTAAATAATTTAGACCATTCTAACATGGTCTTCAATTGAGATACACTAAAATACACTTCTATTATTTCACTGAAGAAAGTACTAGTATTTATTTTGCAATACTGTGTAGTGTAAACTACACAAAATTTTTATAACAGTATATCCAATTTAGAGACCAAAGGTAACACAGAGTGCAGAATATATTCATAATTTTTTTTCAATTTTGGTAATGATAGTAGATAGATTTTCCATAAATATTAGAACGTGAAAAGAGTATTGAATATGATGTAATATCAAGTCTATTTTTTTTTCATTCCTCAGACAAAATAGCCAAAACAGAGGAACAAGGAGCATTATAAAGTGGTAGTAAATTTTTGCTATTTCAATGTTTAGTAAACTGATATAAATTTTACTCCTTTTTGGTGCATGATTGCATTTACTTTTTAGTGAATAGCATTTAATTAGCAGAACAAGTGGTATACTTTGGATAGTGTCTTGTTCCATTCTCTACTGCTAGTAGCATAATACCATAGACTGGGGCTGTTTTCCAGGAAAGAAATTCATTTTGGCTCATGGTTCTGGAGGTCCTGCATCTGGTGACAGGTTTCCTGCAGAAGGGGTCCCGAGGCAAGGGATCACATGGCAAGAAATACAGGAGGATTGAATAAAAGTCTTCTGGCCTCTCTTCACTTTTATAGAGCCACCAGCATTCAAGTATGGGGCCCTCCTCTGACGACCTCATCTACTACTAATCACTACACAAAAAGCCCCCACCTTTAAACTCCATGGTCAGATTAGGTGTCTATATTCATAACTCACAATGGAGGAGGGATAAATTTCAGCACATGAACGTTTGGAAGACACATTTAACCTTATCTGGACTGTAACGAAAAGCATTTATTTAAAAATTTTTAAAGTTCATTATCAACATCATCATATCTCCTGTGCAGACATTGAGCAATGAAGTTGCTTTCTACTCACCAAGTAAATTTGTCCTTCTAGATATGGCAGCAACCACGTTCTTCTCTACTTCAACATGGCAGTTTCTAGTGTTTTTACAGAAGAAAGATGCATTTCCAATTTTCCCAGGTAGAGACATTTGCTGACCCATAGCAAATGAAAACTTTCAAAGCCATGTCAGGCATGTGGCTTCCAGGCATGGCCTTTAAATGTCCTGCCCAAAGCTCCAATCAGTTCCTCTCATCCCTGTGAAGCCCAGCCAGACTTCAATTTCACTGAGAAATATTCTCTGAATGATGAGGCTTTGTTATTTCAGTATTCATGTGCTGTGTCTGACAGCCTAGGCTATCCTGATCAGTTTAGGAAGTAAACAGGCCAAGAAACATTCATAGCATTCCATATCAGAGTTGTAATTATTGATATCTGGAGACAATTATTTTTTGTGGTATCAGGCATGAGTCTAGATGAATTCCACCACTGAACTACATCTCCATTCCTTTTTTAAAAAATCTTTTTGTGATAGGGTCTCACCAAGTTAATGAGGCTGGCCTGGAACTTATGATACTCCTTTCTTAGCCTCCTAAGTTGCTGGGTTTACAGGCACAAACCAAGATTTTCTTCTTAATTGGTGTTACCCAGGCAATTTGAATTTCCTGGAAAAATCTGCAAAAAAGAAGAGGGGAGGATTCACTCATGCTATATATAAATTAATTAACAAACAGTTCTCAGGGAGATGTCACATTCTCTTGGAAATTTTAAATTTTAAAAAGGCAAATCTATTTTTCAGGAAACCATTCCATTCTCAAAATGGTCTTACTAACATTTTGAGAAATCAATCCCAGTAAACTTGGAGAAATATCATGTTTTCCAATAATATTCAGTATTTATTTATTTTTCTTTTACGGAAGAAAGTAATATGTTGACCTTATTAACTGAAAATGGAAAATTAGTTGAAAGCATTTACTTGTCTACCAGAGACAAAACAGAAGGTATATCTCATTAAAAATACCATTTAATATATGGAGAATATATTTTATTACTAATAGAACACTTTTAAAATTTAATAATTCATTCTAACAACAAAAAAAATTAATAATTCATTCTAACAAAGCACCGTCACAACACAACCGCTTGCAAAGGCGAGCATTGTAGATATAAAATGTAGTGACACAGTTACAGTAGATTTCACATGGTTTTGTGGGAGGACAAAATCAATATAACAGTAATAATTTGTCTTTTTCTGCCTTTTAAGAAATCCACAATTTACACATCACTGTTATAATATGAAGTAGTACTTTTAGGGTTTCAAAACCAGAAACTACTAGGTTTGCATTTTACCTCAAGTATGTTTTAGAGGAAACAATCAACAACTTATTGTTACATAATGACAATGCTTATCTAACCTGCTAAAAGCAGAGTGTATGTTGTAAATAATAAAAATTGCTACCATCCACCATTCTTCCCCATATTCTGCAACATGCTTCCTTGCTGGTGGCTGCTGTCACAGACGTCTGTAGCTGCTTTCCTGCATGTTTGAGTGGTTCTCTTGTGTAGAAAGGTAGAGAGAGATGACACCAAATTTAGTCATAACAAAATGACAGCTGCCCTTTCCCAGGGCATTTCTTCAAGACTTTTCTATAATGAGAGCTCCTGCCCTGTGATTGGATGCATAGAGCCAAGCTCTCTGCCATGAACTCATCTAAAATCCTACAACCTGCTCTCAAATGATTAAAAAAAAATCATATGGAACAGGGATAAATCCTATAATGGTGGTCTCTAAAGACTCTTACATAAGAATAAAATTATCCAGAGGACAAATATATTCAGTTTGTAGATCTTGCATATAAGACCTAAATACCCATATAAAATCTAATGTTAATAAGGGAATCAGAAATGTCCATGTGCTAGTACTGGATCTCGCCCCACATGAGTTACCTCCATTCAATTTTTTGCTTCTAATTAATTTAGATAATT
The DNA here is from genome assembly GCF_001458135.2 of Marmota marmota marmota. NCBI lineage: Eukaryota > Metazoa > Chordata > Mammalia > Rodentia > Sciuridae > Marmota > Marmota marmota. The sequence goes on from NW_026000037.1 coordinate 11,647,651, forward strand.
TGGAGTCAGAAAACCTTCAAATCAATAAAAGAAAATAAAGGAATAAAGCATCTCTCTCTCTCTCTCTTTCTCTCTCACTAGCTAGACTTTGCAAGTGGTTGTATTGTGATGGTGTTTGATATTAATGTTAGAATGAATTATTACATTTTAGAAGTGCTCTATTAGTAAGAACACATAATCTCCAGGGCATTTCTTCAAAACTTTTCTATCCTGAGAGCTTCCAACCTGTACTCACACACATATTTTGAAAGTATGTTACCTAATTTTTTTTTTCGAATTATGAGGTTAATTTTGCCTATAACTCCTTCATCAAGGTGTTACCCAATACCTCCAGGTCATGCCCATATACAAACTTACTAAGAGCATATAATATTTTTTTCATGGAATTTCAGATTTAAATGTTTAACACACTGCCCCTGTGCTAATGCCTTAGAACACGTTCTGATTTACCCTCCATATTTTACATTCAAAGAATGGTTTTTCTTCACTGGGTCACCACACAGGAGAGGCAAATCTGATTTACATTTTATTTAAAAAGTGAACATGTTTCGAATAAGTCTTTCCTTTTTGACCATGGTTCTTTCCAAAATAAATTTTTCTATTACTTTTAATCTGTCATAGGCATCATTGGATTATGGAAAAGCTCTATATGGATTTTGTTATGTTTTATTTGTTTTTCTTGGTGCTTATATAGCTCTGGCTCATGGAAAATTTAAGAAAATTGCTTTATAAAGGTTCAAGAAGTTGATTAAAATTATTTTTTTTCCTGATTTAGGTCAGACTCATGCTCATAATCTCTTCCTTTTTTTTTTTTTTTTTGCCATGTAAGAATCCATGTTTTCTTTTTTAAAATTTATTTATTTTTGCATTACAATTCTTAATACACCATTCTTGTATGTTGTTGTACCTTGGACCAAGAGTCCACCTGGTAAACTTTGTCCCTGGGATGGCATTACTGTAAGGTGCTATGGAGTAGGAGGTGTATTGAAGGAAGGCATTAGGTAGTTGGGCACCTGTCCCCGAGGACTGTGGGACTCCAGACCCTTCTTTCTCTCTTTGCATCCTGGCCCTGAGGTCCGCAGTTTGCTCCACAACACACTGCCTGTCGCTGCCATCCAGTGTCCCTGTCAGAGACCCAAAGCGATGAGTCTGTCCCATCTTGGACTGAAACTTCTACGACTATGAATTCAATAAACTTTTTCTCTCAAAAGCTAAGTATCACAGATATTTCATTATAGTGATGAAACACTGATGAAGACACTGGTAACACCACATAGTAAACAGGATACTGGTTTAGAACATGGATTCTCTCTCAGGCAACTCATGTGAAACAAGGCTTATGACTATTGTCAAGGTAGATCTAAATAAAGCTAGAGATTTTAAAGTTAAATTAATTCTTACATTGTATCATCGATTTCTGAAGGCCTGAAAGAACACATACATCCTCTTAAGAATCTTCAACAGACTGAATTCATCTGCTTATTTGTATCTACTAAACTTTCTTACTTTCATTATAAAGTTTTAAAAAATCTTTTATTAGTACTGTGTTTGTTTCCTTTTCCTCCAATTTTATTTGCAATTATATGGCATTTTTGTTAACTAGTTGATCAATGAACAAAAACTGGAAACCATACCTACTATTGTCTCCATGTCAAGACACATCCTAAATTCTAGTCACCCAATTCATGAGCAGTTAGAAACACAAATCCATGGCTGGTTAGTACGACCATTGGGTAAAATGTGGATTTATTGACATCGTCATACATTTAAGTTAAATTTATGAGCCCCCAGATCACCTTGCTGTTTCTGTTTTTTTTTTTTTTTTTTTTTTTTTTTTTTCTGTTTCCGTGGAGTGTTTATGGAACATAGACTGTCTGATTCCAGGAACTTTTTAAAGAAGAGAATATTTTTCTAGAGAAATTCTGTAAATGTTCAGGCAGAAAAATCCACTTAAAGCAATTAAATGACTTCTATATATTATTTGGTTTCCTTCCCCTCTAGAAGAATAATCAGGCTTTTGAAATTAAAACATAGACATACACACATCAAAATGAAGTTCCAGGCAGTATATCATTAAACATAATATATTAAGAAATATTTGTTTTGCCTCTGATGTATTTTTCTCCTGAATCTTTGAAACAAACAGGAAAAGGTTATAATTAAAGCTGCACTTATTGGACACCAACATATGCTAATTCTGAATTTATTCCCAATGCATCCTAATTAAAATAGCTCTTTTATCTTCAAAGGGAGAAAAAAAATCAGAGAAAAGGAAAGAGTAATAAAATATTGAAAACATCATATTGGCATTCTATTGAATTATTTTTAATGCAAAGAGGAATAGTTAATGATAATGAATGTTTAAGAAGAAAGTATTAATTTTTTCTGAACTATTTTTTTTCTTCATGCTTTATTTTCTGCTCTGTGAAACCCATTACTAGTTTGTAATTCTTGGATTATAACCCAGAAGGATTTGGTGTGCTGTTATGTAAGTCTTTTCTGATGTCAACTTGAAAAACACAGAAGTTTGCTAGAACACATAGTTTGCTAAAGGAAGACAATCTATGGATAGATTCTCATCTATATTCACAAATGCATCATTGACAATGGAGACAATGTGTAGACAGGACCTAATGGTGGGTGATGTTCTGCAGTATCTAATTGAGCTAATAATAAGAAAGATTTGTGGAAATTAAATATATAAGCTGGAGAATGTTGCTAAGTAGTTTCAGAAGCAAATTGGCATCGTGCTGACTTTGACCCCAGATGGATCAATAATGCCAGTGAAAACACTGTTATTTACAAAATTCCATTCTGGTTTGGGGAAAAACTGTTCTTTCTAAATTCAAGTGACATTTGTACAACTATATTTTTTCCAATTATTTTTAATTTATAATTTTAAAAAAGAAAACATTCAACTAATGAATTATAGTGAATTTGAAAACTAGATTGTGAGGAAGAGGCTTTGTATTCAATGCCAACCCATGTGCTCCAGGCTCTTGACTTTCTCTGAGTTTGAGTTATTTGTCTTCAGTGCCCATGTTGGTCTCACATTAGAAACTCCTTTGATCTACTGAAGGCTTAGCATAATTTAATTGCATTTTTCTTATTCAGAGGATATTATCTACCAATCTCACTGAGTATGGCATCCCAAATGACATTTTAGAAGATTTTTCCTTTCCCAATTACAATATCAACTAACTGATAATTTCCTCTATGGTCCCCTGTCATTGATGCAGGCAACACTATTCAACACTTACCCAGTGATTTTAATTTTTAATGAGGGTTACTGAGACATCCCATTATTAAACAAAATTACAATGTAATATGATGACAGTTTATCAATCCATACCTCTTTCTCTATTTTCATTTCCTTACCGGGGATCTGATGTCATTTCTCAATAGAAATCAACTCTGAATGGCAAGGTGATTACATAATGGCCTTGCTTTGGTGGTTTTGTTTTCTCAATTAATTGCTTTGAAATACTGCTAATGCATTCTGCATTTCCTCATTTGCAAATGCATTCTATTAACAGTATTTGATGATTGTGTATTCTCTAGGCATTGTGCCTATTGCTGTGGAAGAAATGAGGTGCAAAATCATTAAAATAAAGAGTCTCAGAAAGAGTGATTCCTTTTTCCAATATGTAAAATTCTAGGTGCTTTCATCAGATATGAAAAAGTTAAGGAAGTTGATCTGTTTAAAGTAAGATGTTAAAACAAATAGCAATTGTAGGATAATTTGAAATACAAGAAACTTCAAGTAGCTATGGATAGTTCTACATCTCAAGGGCTATGAGGAATAATACCCTGGGGAACAGATCAACATTTTTCCTCTTGATAGGTCCTCGGGAAGATGTTCCTGCAATATATGAGAGTATACCTCTATCCTTCTGAGTTAAGTAGAGGTGTTTAATATATGGCTCCTATTTGTTCTTGTACTTTAAGAAGTCAGTAAATGTGGCCAAGTTACTATAAGGCATATTTTTTTCAAATCTTAGTTATATGTATTGTAAATGATCACGGCTACCTTTTGAGAGTTCCGTAGTAGTCTCTTGGCTAATGCAATATAATACACTCCATAAACTTTCCAATGACAACTAGATGATGTGTTAAAATCTGGAACCAAATTTAAAACATCTTGAAATTATGAAAAATAGACACAGTCAAACAAAAACAACTTCAGAAGAAAGAACAGCAAGGTGGTTCTTTTTTCTAGATAAGAAGATGATACCGGTAAAATTTGTGGTTTAAAAAAAAAAACAGAAGAACGGAATATCAGTTCTAAAAATAAACAGAATGTTAAGTGTATTATTTATTAAGCATAAGTAGATGATATCTAAATAAGGAAATCTGAAGTGTGTTGAGATTAATGTTTTCAATTGTCAAGTATTTTTTAATAATATAACCAACTTGTTTTAAATATAGTGTTAGAATTATATGTCTACTTCTTATTTTTATTTAGCACAGATGTTTAAAGTTTTTTTTTTCCGTTGGTTAAAATTTGGCCAATTCAATAATTTTTCTGAAGGTGGGGTACAACTGGATTCAGAAGATAGAATGTCAGTCATTGGCCAACATAGTGGGGTGCTCAAGTTTTAACTGCTCCTTTATGACATTTCAGATTTCCCTCTAAGTCTGGAGCTTATGCATTGATATATGCCACACTAGAATTTTGATATGCCCCATTATTTTTGCTTTTATGCTTTTATTTAATTCTAGCTATATGAAATTTTATCAAGATTTATTCTTATCTCATGGGTTTCTTTAACAATTATGGGAAATTCCAAACATTTGTATCTTTTTAGTATATTCTGTATTGTTTTCTAATGAAATTTTACTGAGTTTAGAGAATAATATTCCTTATTATTATTTCAATTATTGATCAACTTTGAAATATATTTTTTTGGTTTAGCATATTATCCATTTTTTAAAATGTTTCATAATCACCTGAAAAGAATGTATATTGTTGTCTATTTTGGAAAAAGCGGGTATAGTTTTTAAGTTTCTTTCAGTTTGAGTTTCTTCACCACAAAAAAAAAAGGAGCTTTCCAGTGAGGGTAAAATATTATGCCATGAGATGCATACATCTTTTCCTCCTTAGCCTAAGAATAACAAAGTCTATTATTTATTATGTTGGATTATTTAAATTCTCTGGGGAAGAGGCCTAGTTCAAAGTAAAATATTATTTTATGATTAGAACTTAAAATGTTCCAACATATTTTAAAAGACATGGAAACATTTTTATAACATTTACCTTAAAGTGTTTAATTCAATATTGTGGAATCATTTATCAGCACAATAAATAAGAACTAAGCAGGTAATACATCTTTACCTGACTATATATAACTTGTGCCACTTTTCATTTTTATATCTGAGCACATCTTCCTATTAACAGTCGGTGTTGTAGATGAAATCATGGTGAAATTTTGTTCCATCTTCATTGAGGGCAAACTTAAGTGTATGCCTGAGGATATCTGTGTGTGACATTTACTTTTCACCTTCATTAAATACAATGTTACTTCTAAGATGAGTTATTTATTTTTATTGACAATAATTGGCACTTACTATGGCCTTTCGTATTAAAAGAAATAAGTTTTTCTTTAAAGCACATTACTTTTAGGAATGTTGTTTCAGATACCTGGTGCTTCTTTTCTCAGTTCATTTTGATAGAAGACTGATTTTGTTTACTATTCTTGACTAAATGTCAACAATTTGATACGCTTACAGATTCATTAAACAACAAATCCTGCTATAGACAAGCTCTTTTCTGACTCTGCATTCCTTCTGGTGTCTCCTATAGTGGAAAGATTTGGTTTCTCATCTTAAGGAACCTCTACTTCACAATATCTTCCCTCAACTAACACTGCTCCAGAAACCCTGGTGTAGGGACTTCTTGATCATAATTCTTTTTTTTTAAAGAGAAAGAGAGAGAGAGAGAGAGAGAGAGAGAGAGAGAGAGAGAGAAAATTTTTTTAATATTTATTTTTTAGTTTGCTGAGGATCGAACCCAGCACCGTACACAAGCCAGGCGAGCTCACTACTGCTTAATCCACATCCCCGGCCCAAACACATAATGCACTTACACAATGAATACAGAGAAATAATGGTGTTAGAATATTGATGGAATGCCAAATTTCATAATCAAAATTTACCTGGATTTTATCACTGTTGGAACATGTGTTTGACTACTGTAAGTAACAAACTAAAATAATATAAAAAGAAAAAGAGAAATCCCATCAAATTCTGGAAGTAGAAGGGCTTAGTAGAAAGAAGACCAAATTAGGGGTTATGAAACAAAAGTTTAGCTTTCTTTCAGGCCTTAGGTAACTTCAGAAATTGTTGAATTTAAGAACAGCTGGTGAATTTTTAAAAATCTATAAATGTATATGCATATATAAATTCAGTCATAATCATCCAAGTTGGAGATGTACCTATATCTATCTTATCTAACTCATCTATTTATGTATTTATACATCATGTTAAGCATTTTGCCCAAATTACATAAGGATATAATGAAGAATGGCTAAATTTTGTAACACCCAGTAAACACCTATTAATCTCTTTCGGTGCTCTTTCCTGTGTTATACCTTCACATCTAATGTTAGAGGTATAATTTCTCATGATATTTTCAGCTGTATGAACACTGAGTTTACTTATTAAGCAAATGCAGTGTTGGCTTACAAAATGCTTTTCATAGATGAAGTCAAGTGAGTACTACAGGCACAAATACAATGTTTAATTATTGATTTTATTGAACTTCCAGTTAAGTTCTACGAACATGTTTCCGTGTCTTGGTAGACAAATGAAATTTCCATGAAAGTTTGCTGCTAATGAAGTATGTTTTCTACCTTCCAATGAAATTCATATCCTACATTGCTAATTATTTGTTTCCATATGGATTTCAGAAGCTATTTATCCAAATTACATTCTCTGAGTAAATTTTTGTAGATATGCATTTGCTATTTTGCTTTTCAAATATTTTTGTCTGAGTTTGTTACTGAAAAAATTACATTGTATATTAATTGGATATTTCCATTGTCTCTCTAAATTTCTGATTTGTTTTTAGCATCTCAGTTTTATTTACATTATTTATTTTATGTCTGAAAATGCTCTTTTAATAATTTGTACTATTACTACTTTTCTCACAGAGCTTTTTATTCAAAGACAACTTCATATTTGCAGATATTTTCTCCTAATATTTTCCTGGAGTGTATTTGAATTAAAGCTGTGTAATACCAAGATAAATATGTCAATGCTCCTTCCCTCAGTACATGAAAGTATTAACTGTTTATGGAAATACTGTCATTTAAATATCTTATTTTTATTTAATTTTTAAAATTTATATTCTTTATATTTTTACTTTTTATATGGAATTATTTCCATTGCTGGATATTATTTTTTTTTCTTTTCCAGTTAATGGCCTTTCTGTTCTTACTCACTAAAACACTGTTTTAAGTATTTACTTCCTTGTTAAACTTTTGTGCATATCAAATTCAATAAGCACCAATTCAAATTCAGCTCACTGCCTTCATGTTCCCAAAGCTCAGCAGAGCCTTTCACTCTGTCAGGGACATGGTAGGCTCCAGCCCCAATCCACAGTGGAATACATAGGTCTCTGTGCTGCAAAAAGACCTCCATAGGTTCTGTTCCTCCTCCGTTTGATAGGCATCGTTATGATTCAGATTTCCCACAAGGCCATCTTGAAAAACGGCTTTCTCAGTAGCAAGCTCTCCTTGAACTTTCAGAGCTGGGTCAAAACCACAGATTACTAAGAAATTATGGAAGATAATGTGTGACTGTATACTTTAGTGCAGCATCTTGAAATTATAGCCGTTTGTAATTTTTTGAACTTAACATAAAAAAACTTGCAGTATCTTTTATGATTTATATTATATTTAAACAGTGAATATCTCTAGACATTATTCCATTTCTTCGACTCTTGCCATATGAAGAGAGAAGTTGTTTTTATAATTTTACCATTCCAAAAAAATTACAAAGTTTTCACTAAAAGTGTTTTCTCTTTACCTGCAAGAGGCAGATAAGGAACAAAATAAAGCCTATTACCAATTAAATTAAAAGTAATTCTAATTTGTCTCCATCTCTCTCCATTTCATGGTAAAGTCAAATATTATCATTTAGTGGCCCACTAGAATGACCTTATACTTAGGTTTCTGCAAACAGTGATCTTAAAACAAACAAAAACATCTGAGCATCAGCCATTCTTTCCTTAAGGTTCTACATTGATTTAGAATAAAGGCTAAAATAACTGGCCCTGACTGGCACTGCAATCTCCCTTGAATTGCACTCTAGTCAGCCCTTCACATATAATCTTTTGCTAAAGTTCTTCCCTTCTTCCTGTAAAGATTCCTCCTCTTTCTTCATCAGTTACTTCTTTTATTTCAGTTTTACCTGAAAGCCCCAGTAAAGCCGTCTCTGTATTTTAAGGCATATTTTGTCATCTACTTTTGTTGAACCAGGTTCCATTGCTCTATTCCTCTGCTATCAATTTAAAATTAAACATGCAAATCATCATTTATTTCATCAGTTTTCATTTTCTCCTCCACAAATCATGGTTTGTGAAGAAAACATTGGATTGTGAATTGTGAACTTGAAATTGAATACCCTTGGTTATTGACACCATCTCCTCCAGGGACAACTCTTGTTTTCCTATTTGATTTTTGTGTCCTGAGAGTTTGGTTTGACTTTCTGCCTATTGCGAAATGGTATTGCTAGTACACACCTGTAGGTAGCCAACTATCATGTTGGGAGGTCCTAAGGACCGTTGGTTGTACCCCATTTTAGTGCATTGGTGCTGCTGTAACAAAACACTGTTGAAACTGGAGTTTGAGATGAAATTAGATGATCTGATTCACTATTTTCTTCTGGGTTCCTTGACTCACAAATTTGAAGAATAAAATCCACAGACAATAAGGCAAGAGTGAACAGAGTAGGATTTCTTTAAGTGAAAAGAATAGAGAACTACTGTAATGCAAGAGAGGAACTTATAGCAGATTTTTCCACGTGAATGTGCTAGTGTAGGGACTCTCAACAAAATCCATGCTAAAAGATATCAGAAAAGTGTTAAGGCTATTGGCTTGGTCCCCGACCCTCAGATTGGCTGTGTTCCTTAACCCTTGAGTTTGAACTTCTATTTGGATTCACCCCCACCTTCCATTTTCCTGCAGCTCCAGGACAAAGGAGTTGGTTTTAAAATTTGGAATACTTCTACAGATTAGCCTCATGAAGTGGTCTTCAAATTTAAAGAAGAAACTTACTTGAGCCATTATGCTGATTGCCTGATCATTTAGTATTCTTATTTGCTATAAACCAGGAAATTAAGAGAAATCATTTTTCAGAGTTATGAAGGCTGGGAAGTTCAAATGAAAGTGAGTGCAGACTTGATGTTGGGTAAGTTTGCTTTCTGGGTCTCATAAATGCTTCCTTCTAGCGGTGTCCTTATATGGCAGAAGGGCAAACAAGCTGCCTTGAGCCGTTTTTATAAAGGCCCCTTTAGAAGAGTTGTTTTCATCTTCCCATCCATGAGAGCTACTTTGCCCTGATGTAATCACTCCCAGCTCTCACCTTTCTATACCCTTCCCTTGGGGGTGAGGATGGAACACATAAACATTGATAGGTCACAGACATTCAGACAAGAGCACATGCCATTTGTGGTTAATGACATATTGACCTACTGGCCAGTGCCTGCTCTTCAGGGAGGACTGGGTTGGGGATAGACGGGAGTAGGGTGTAGGGGTGGTCTAAGCCTTTCTTTTGTCAATCTTTGGAAATGGGTCAGAAACCCTTTTTGGATATGGCTCTCATGTCCATGATTAAAGTATAAAAGACTTACTGGTTTGGATTTTGAATCACTTGGAATAAATATATGTTTGTGTTTCATTTGTTTATGTTAAGGAGTACAATAGTGGCTGAAATAGTTACCTTTATCTGGGCTAAAACTCATTAATAAGATATTTGAAAAGATTTTTAAAAAAATAAATGTGTGGTAGGCAGTTGGTCTACATGGAAGTGATATGTGAGCCTGACAGGAATTTTAATGTGACTCTTGTCACCTCTTCTATTTGATCCTGATTTTCCCACAGTCACTGTTCAGTTGACTAAAACCTTTGTGAGTCCAGATGGCCTGACTCTGTGTCCTGCTCACTCTATCCACTTCTTTCTTCCCGTTAAGTCTCCTTCTCCCTTCTCTTTTTGCCACTTGGTCTTTCATTCTGTTCCCTTGAAACCTTTGATATGTTTCCCTGCAAGCCCCTCCTTGTCTGTCCCTTATTTCTCACCATTCCTGGCCCCTTCAAAATTCGTGAAGTGTATTTATTAATTACTCTTATTTCCATTGCAATAAGTTATTTACATAAGTTTTTTTAAGAATGTTTTTCTTGTTAAAAAATGTATAATTGAAATCATTTACCAAGTTTTGATTGAATGTCATATTTAAAAATAATGTATAAAGTGTGACGTGAGCAGACTGATTTAAGAAACTAAACATGATTTTCTGAGGCTAATGCTTACAAAGCCCTCTTGGAAAAACTTGGTCCAATCTTTGGTTTATAGGATTCTCAGCATAACAGTTCAGGTAGGACTTTCTGTAAGGCTCAGGGACTTTAGCATAAATTGAGAACTTATATTAGAGGAGAATTTAGCCAAATCCATTGGTACTAAAGGTACAGCCTAGTGACAAGCTTCCAACTTGACTTACTAGCCTCAAGGTGGTTTTAGAAATCTAATCTGACATTCCTCTCTACAGTTTTAGCAAAACAGACTTAAGGAGGTTTTGTGACCAATCACTATTCTTGCTGCACTTAGGTAAATAAGCAGAACAATCTATCAAGACCTGTCTCATTTTGCAAGCAAATTAGTCTTACTTTCATTATCTTTCAGTGGGCATGAGGGTGACTATATAGAGAAAAATTCTTTCAATGGAAAAATCATCACACGCTCTGTGGATTCTGAAACTCTATCCCTTCTCATAGTTGCTGCAGTTGTGGTGTCTACCTCCACACTGGACTGGACTCTTCTCATTTCTAGCTTTCAGTAATTTATGATGAAATTCTCTACATCAATGCTTCAAAGTTTTCTCTCACACTCTTTCTTGACATGGCACCACAGATATCTCTGATTGCCCAGATCCTTAATGGGAATGTCTAAAACAGTGAAAGTGAAGTAGGATAGCTGGTAATATAAACTTCAAAACTTCACCAAAATTGATCATAGACAATCTTTTTGCTGAATGTTATTCCTGCTTCTGTTCCTGTCATGAGTATCCAGTCTGAGCTACTCCTACCCCAAAAAAGAGATTATCGTTGATTGAACATATAGCAATGTGTTTTCATTGATTCAACATGTAGCAAAGAAGATTTTTTGACCTTCACTAAAGCAAGGAGAAGTACTCATGTTAGAGGGCTCCTCCCTGTACATGGAGGAAAGAAACATCCTTTTCTTCAAAAATGGTAGGAAGCTGGGAGAATGTTGCCTCACAACCCAGAAGCCCTGGATTCAATCCAGAGCACCATGTAAAAATAAATAAATAAATAATAAATAAGGCATGCCAAGAAGAAACTAAACTAACAGACTTTACTACCCTAAACTATTGCTCCTTACATCGTGTCATGTTTTCCCATGACTCCCCACTCTATCATAGTATAAGAGGTTTAATTGTTTGTTCAGAACTTTCTTTCCTTATAAATGCTCCCATGTCACATTTACCTTGTATTAAATGAATTTGTATGTTATTGCCCTGTTTATCTGTTTTGTTATGGGGTCCCGGCCAAGAACACAGGAAGGAAGAAAGAAAATATGGGGTCCCAGACAAAAACCTATGAAGGAAAATATATTCTTTGTTCTTCACACACTCATCGTGGGGAGCATTTTGGATAAGTGTTACCTATAATTATTTAAAAGGCAGACCAAATGCTTACCAAGCTGACAGTTCTAGGAATAGTGGTGAATATTGACAGAGAGATGGGAGGAACACATGGAATACTGAGGTTTTAATTCAACAAGAGTTTTTCAGCTTAGGTTGAAACTTTTGAATATAAAGAGTAAAGAGCACGTGGAGAACTCAATAAAATGCACGTATACTCTTGAAGTGCAGATAGGCAAAAGAAAAAACACCCACAAAAAAGAAAATGGCATATCTGGGACTCAGCTCTTAATGGAATTTTCATAAACACAGTAGTGTAAACAATGAGTATTACCTTGGCCACAATTCCTAACAACAACCAAAGAATATGGAGAAGGCAATGTTGTGAGAGAGAGTGAAAAATACAACAATGAGACAGAGGTCAACACAATTAACTAAATTTGCAGAGTGTTTTAGACAGCTTTTTCGCTGTCGTGGCTAAAAGACTGGTCAAGAGCAATTTTAGAGGACAAAAATTTTAGTTGGGGTTCATGGTTTTAGAGGTCTCATTCCATGGTCAACTGACTCCATTGCTCTGCACCCAAGTTGAGGCAGAATATCATGGTGGAAAGGCATGGTGGAGAAAAACAGCTCAGGACATGGCCATCACAAAACAGAGAGAGTTCTGCTTACTAGGGACAAAATATAAAGCCAAAGGCACACCCTCAGTGGCCTACATTCTCCAGCTGCACCTGTCTGCCTACAGTTACCATGCATATTAGCCCATACCAGTGGAGTAATCCACCAATTAGGGTAAGGATCTCATTATGCAATAATTTCACCTCTGAACATTCTTGCGTTTTCTCCCATGTGAACTATTTTGGGGACATCTCAAATCATATCTCAATCACAACAGAGAAAAGGAGAATAAATATATAGCATGCATTTTAGAAATGTGAAAGTAAATGATAGAATAATGAGGCAAAAAATGATTAGTTATTTCAATCAACTGGTAGGAATGAACATGTAGAGAGTAAAATGAAGGAAAATTTTTCTATTGTCTTGTATTATTTTACCAATTAACTTTTGATACATAAAATATGTAAATATATTGTTTTCCTATTAATACAATAAAATAAAGTACTTATATTAAATTAATAGATTTAAAGAATGTCTCTATGACTTTAAAAATTGGGAACCCTTGAGTCTATTTACTGAAACAAGAATTAATTTTTTCATAATACCCAAAAGCATGTTTTACAACATCTAAGAATGTCGATGCTTATGGGAATGGTTTCTACCTTCAAATACATTTGGGAAACTACTGCATTTCCCTCCTTGAGAGACATAACTCATTTTAATACATTTAAATGGTTTGGGAAGTCCATGGCAATAAAAAGGATTCCAATTTCATTTGACCCATTTTCTTCCTATAAACACATTTAAATGTAGAACATTTTATTTTCCTTTAGCTTCAATATTATTTTTGTCAAACAGTGCTTCATGGAACATGGTACTAGAAATCCTGTTTTTTTGCATTCTTCTTAAACCAATACATAATATGTTCCATGTAATTTCAAATAATATATAAAAATGTCTGAGCCTTGAAAATGAAAGATTTTTTTCTAAGATTCTAAAACCTTATTATATAGCTCTGATTGCCTAGGGATAAAAATAGACTAGTGCTATATACAAGGAATACTGAAAAAAGTCTACCTTTCTTTATCCATAGACTATAAACTCAGGAGCCAGGGAGAATAGATTTGGGGTGTTCACTATTTAAGATTAAGATTAAGAATTAGATTTGGGGTGTTCACTATTTATCATGCTGGTAAAAACTGAAATTCCAGATCCGAAGTGAAATAAGTAAATAAAATTAGTGCTGTATCACATCAGGGTTACCAAGGAAAGGAAAAAATAGTGCCAAACTACTAATCTAGCAAATAATTAGAATAACATATATGTAGAGTGGTGCTTCTTTATCTTCTGGGAATATGCAGTTACCAGTAGACAGGCAGCCATCTATGTAGTAGGAGTGCACTCAAGAAAGAATGTTAGCCACACCAGGTTTTAATATACTACTTATGTAGTGTTTGATTCTCATTTGACCCCTTAATATTTTTGAACGATGATTGTCTGTAACCATGAAAACTGAAACCCTCATTAGGGACTGAATTGTAAATAATTATTTTAGTAATATATTCTACATTTCAAGGCTGGAACATGCAAATTGTATCATTCCCTGAAAACATGTGATAATGTTTTTGAAGTCCTGCTCGTACCACTTTGTTGTCATTTTGCTTTTTATCCTATTTTAACTACTTTATTACAGAACTATTTAAAATATTCAGTACAATTTTTAAACAATACCACTATATTTTCAGAAGCATGCCACCATTACCATCTAATTTTAGAACATTTTTCTAATTCCAGAAACAAATTTCATACACAGTAAGAGTTACCCAAAGGAAACCAATATCCTACTTCCAGTTTCAATGCAGGTGTCTATTGTGGGCATTTCAATATATGTGATTATGTGAGAGTCCTTTTTCCACTTGCATAATCTCTTCAAGATTTTTTATGTTGTAGAATGTGAGTTTTTTTTCATTTTTATCTATTGTCAAAAATATCTCATTGTATGGATATGCCACATTTTAAAAATGTATTTTTCATTCTGAACATTTGGTTATTAGGAGAATGCTGCTATAAATATTGGGGTATTTTTAAAATTTTTCTTGTATATAAATTTAGAAATAAGATTCTTGGGTCATATGGTAACTCAATGTTTGACATTTTGAGGAACTATGAAATTACTTTCCAAAATTCATTTTTGCCATTTTTCGTTGTTACCAAGAGCCAATAATATGTGGGTATTCATATCTCTTTTTTAATATTTATTTTTTAGTTACAGGTGTACACAATATCTTTATTTTATTTTCATGTGGTGTTGAGGATCAAACCCAGTGCCTCACACACACTAGGCAAGTGCTCCACCCCTGAGTAACAATCCCAGTCCTCACATTTCTTTACATACTTCCAAACACTTGTTAATGTTTGTATATTTTATTAGAGGAATGTAAATTCATATCTTATTATAATATTGATCTGAATTTCCCTAGTGACTAATCATATTAAGCATTTTGTTTATATGCTTATTAGTCATTTGTATATTTTCTTTGAAAAGAATGTCTATTGAGAAGTTTTCTCCTTTGAAAATTGAGTTGTCTCTATCACTGAGTTATAAATGTTCTTTATACATTTTGGTTAGAAACATTTTGTGAGATACACAATATGCAAATATTTCTTCCCAGTCCAGGAGGTAATTTTTAGGTTATAGCTATCCTAATGATTCAAATTTTAATGTCCATTTCTCTAACAACTGATAATATTTAATGTTTTTCTGTACTTATCTGCCATATAGATCTTATTCATAAAAACATTTTTTAATTCTGTGATCATTTTTATTATTCAATTTTGATAAATGGTTATACATTAATACTAAACACAAGTTTCATGTCAGATATATGATTTATAAATATGTTCTCCCATTCTTTTAACAGTCTTCAATTTCTGGATGGCATTATATGAAGCTCTAAATTTTTAACTTTGATCAAATGCAATGTATCATTCTATTTTTTGCTTTTTTCTTTTTGTGCATTTAAAATCATATCAGAGAAACTTTTGCCTCATCAAGGTCATACAGATTCGTTGTGATTTATTCCTGTTTTCTTCTGAGCTGTGGTCCATTTGAGTTTGTTTTGTGTGCATCCCAGTTTATGTTAGAAACTCCTTCTTTCATATGTCAATGTCCATTTTCCTTGTATCATTTATTGAAATGATTATTTTTACTGATTTGTCTTATAATTACAATAGCTTTCATTCATGCTTTTAGAGGGTATATTTCCTCTCATTTCATTTTCAACTTTTTTGACTTTAAAATATATCCTTTGAATGTCCATACAAGTTTATCAGTATTTTTCCTTTAACCTCTGGCTTTCCATTGTCATTGGCCTGCTTAATTCATTTGTATATAAAATTACTGATAAGGTAGAGATTTTTGCCTTTTTAAAATTTCGTGTTGTTTGTGAAACTTTATTTTTGATAACTGCTCTTTTTTCATATAAGTGGGTATTTTCCATTGTGTTATTTTAATTCCATTATTTCTTTAAATATTTATTTGTGGTTATTTTATTAGGAGTTGTTTTGGGTTTTATAGCCAGCATTTTTACAGAAAACAACCTAGCTAGTCCTAAATTTCAAGAGTGTACAGAAAAATTCTCTCTAATACTTGCATTTTTCCTACTTCTTTTGTACTCTTATTTTTAGTTATCTTTATACTTTACAAGTCTATCAACACTGTTTTATAATTACTGCTGTATATAGTTACATTTTAAATCAGAAGAAAATAGTTATAAACAAAAATGCATTTAAAATGTATTTTATATTTACCTATGTAATTATCTTCACCCATGCCTCATAACATTAGGCACAATTTGAGTTAACATATTCTATCTTCTCATTTTAACCCTTCTGTTAGTGTTAGGGTTTTCTGTAAAGCAGAACTACTGCCAATAAATTCTCTAAATTGTTGCTTATTTTAGAATGTCTTAATTTGTCATTCAGTTTGGAGAAGGTTTTATTTATTTATTTATTTATTTATTCAGGATCTTTCTTTCAACTTAAATAAAAACATGACTTGTACCATGTCCTTCACATTTTACAAGAATAGTTTTCAGTGTGGGCTACGCATCAGAATCCCTTGTGGATATTTAACACTACTAGGGAATCAAGCTGCATTCCAGACCATTTGAATTGTACTCTCTGGGACTGGCATCCCCCATACCACACCAAGTTCTCAGGTAACTCTAAGGAAAGCCAGGGCTAAGAACCACTGGCTTATCTTACAAAGATGAAGATTGGAGGAGGTTTTTTTCCTATATGTGGAATTATTTTTTTACTAGTATTTTTTTTAAATTACTTCATATATACTTCATATATGATCCTATTATGTTCAGGACCCATAGTTGCTGGTGAGAAGCCATTGGCAAATCCTATTGAGAATTCCCTTTGTGTTGTAGGTCACTTTTCTCTTGGTGTCTAGATTTTTCTCTTGGTCTTTTATGCATAACAACTTAACTGTGACATAGCTTTGTGTTGGACTCCTTGAATTGATTGTACTTGTAGTTTGTTGAGCTTTGTAATGTGTACATTAACGATTTTGGACAATTTTAGGAAGTTGTGGCCTCAGTGGTGCACTAAGAATCTCTGATGCTCTGTTTTTTGGTTTTTTTTTTTGAACTCTTTTTTTTTCTTCTAACCCCACAAATTGTACAATATCTTCTGGTTATTTTCTGACCAGAGAATATCTTTTCAGATCTATTTGATAAAACCCCAGGGTGAAACCTTTAACTGTTTCAGCATAATCTTTAGCATTTTTCTTTATTTGTTCTATTAGTTATACATGACAGCAATTTTACTCAGACTTTTATTGCTGATTGAGTAGTCTTATCTACTAAATCCAATATCAGGGCTCCTTTAAGGATTGTGTGTGTGTGTGTGTGTGTGTGTGTGTTGCAAGCTTCAAAATTTTTAGTTAACTTTAGCATTTCAGTCATGATCAGTTGTTGAAAACGGAACATTTCATATTGTATTTTGAAACAATTCTAAATTTGACGTGACAAACTCAAATGTTGTTGTGGCTGTTGGTTTTTTATAGCTATAGTTTTATTTTTATTTATTGTTGCTTACTTTTTAGAGATTTTTCTGGATTTATGCTCTGGATTCTCTTTGTACTTTATGGGTTCATTCTTGGAGGTGTGCCTGGATCAGTGTAATTTAGTGATCAGCCAATAATCGGTCTGTTAAATGCCTTGCTTATGTCTCTCCCATTTTGCAAGAAAGCCAGCCTTCAGATTTCAGGTAGTTTACAAGGCAGCCTTGGTTAGGGCTTCAAGTGCAGCCAGGTGGAGAAGGATCTTCCTTTGCAGGTTTTTTCCTAGACGATGTGTGCACATCGTCTGGCACACATACTCAGCCTTTCAGATTTGTGAGAATGTCAGGGCTTAGAAAGATTCACTATAGTCAGCACTTCCTCCTAAATTCCAAGGCAGACTCTTTTGTTTTTCCAAACTGATATCAGAGCCTTGCCTTATGCATCTGTGATGTGACCTGTAGATGGTTGTTGTTTCATTAGTGCACCAACGTCATTGATGCACTGAAGTAGGGTTCCTTCACACTCCTGCCGCTGGTCTGAGCTCTGCAGTGAATCCATTAACCACAGCTCCCTGAAAAAAAAAATATTCTATGTGAAGCCAGAAGTTGGCATAAGATAATGGCTATGGAATCTGCATTGAGTGGAGCTTCTAAGAAATCATTCACCTGCTATCTTTGAACCTGTCTGCTTTTCATAACTAGACATCACTGTGTTGGACAGGAAAGAGGGGCAAAAATGCCCCAAAAGAAGTAGCCATGAAAAATTGTGCATTACTGAAGTTTAGTTGTTTCTGTTGCATAGCTTTTAATTTTCATTTTGTTTTGTGGTTACATTGATTTCACAATTTTTGATATGTTTAGTTTTAGTTGCTGTGTCTGTATTTCAGTTTTTTGGGTGTGTGTGTAAGAGCAACCCATAAAGTCCTCACTTCACTATTCTGGAAGTTATTTTGTTTTCTAAACAAAATATTTTTTTTTTTAATTTCAGATATGATTTATTGCTTTAGAATTTTATTGGTATAGTCAATCACTTCATAACACTGTTTTAATCCTTTCAGTTGTTTAATCCAGTCAGTCATATAAAAATAAATAAATGAATAATACATTCCCAGAAAAATAAAAGAATATGTATTAACAAAATAATATGCATTCCAGTTGCACAATTTTGTAAAAATGCTTGCAGTCTTACAATTTGTTTGCAAGAGAAAAGAGTTGCAGTCTTATTATAAAATGAGCAGTATTTTGAACAGGTTCCCTATGGTGTTCTCTTAAAGCTCTGGGATTTTTTAAAAGGTCAGCAACCAACTGGCTTGTCATTTGATACATAGGTGACTTGAAATAAATCAAAACAAGGAATGGGAAAATATTTTTAAATGAGAATTGTATAGTGGACATCCAACAGAGAAGCCTTTATATACTTTAGATTTCTGAAAATATAAGGGGAGGGAAATGTTTTGAAAAACATCTGTAGGGTGCTGAAATATAATACAGTACAAAAATATAATTTGTAAAATATTACACAAAAGGTTTATGTAGTATTCATAATGTGGATCTTTATCTTATGACCAATTATCCAAGGCCTAGGGTGTTTCTCAGAAAGGAAAATGTCCATATAATAGGACCCCCTGTTGTGTTGTCTGAGAAGTGAATTCTGCTAGGATCATGAAATGAAAGTAAAGCAACTTTCACTTGGAACCCTGAAAAAATTAACTTCCTAGATTAGTTCTTTTTCGTTCTATCTGTTTACCATGGATATGAAGAATAAAAAAAAAAAACAACTTAGTGGGCTGCTTTAAGAATATATTATTTTATCAATGTTAAGGGTGAGATATATGCCTACAAGCGTGTCATTCATTCCTTCAATTAAAAACATAAAGAAAATGTAGTGTGGTCATAATGCACCTGATGCTGCAGAGACAAGAATGGAAATATTCACTTATACTAAATCAGGTGCCCTATTTAGAGAACTTTCAATTAGTTTTGCAAAAGACTGCTTTTTAAAGGATATAAATATTGCAAATACACTATTCTAACAATAAAGTTTAATCACTACTTCAAGTCCCCCAAAAAATAGAGCTTAAAAGTCAAAAGATTGAACACATTTAACTGGCTCTTTTAGATCTCTTGTCTTTCCCTACAAATTCTAGGTAATTTATCTGAGGTATAACTCTATAACACAGTGATACTGATTAGCAGAGTCCTACAAAAACAATCAGGCTCTATTCCTACAATTTAATATTTTAAAATTGCAGAAGACAAATCATCTTTACTTTGGCTCTATGAGTTGACTTGAAAAAAAAAATTCAAACTTCAGTGGCATTGTTACCCATATAGAATAAGGGTATGTTTACCAGGACAAAAAAAAAAGATAACAAAATACACAGAAGACAGGATAAGAAGTGAAAGATCAATTCTGCAACCATTCAAATGTCCCCACTAAATGAAGATGACTCCATATTCAACTTTTTGTGGTTTAGTTCTGTCAAGCCACTCAATTCTCATTTATTTTGCTTAATTTAATCCAAGATGAATCTTGTCAGTTAAAAGGGAAAAGTTTCTAATTAGTACAAACAAATATTTTATGATTTTCTCATGTGTTTATCTCATGACTTATTTCAATTTGCATCAGGTAGGTATGAAGAAAGACACTTTGTTCTAATATTATACTTCACATTTCATCATAATGCACTAGCTATACCAACATCAAGTGCTGCTTAAGTCAAAGTTATGTTGTTATATAAATACATGGAAAGTTATTATTTGACATTTCTTTGAAGATGATTTCTTAAACTGTGGTGCTTATGCAAGAATGTAATTAATATAAATTTCACCTATTTTCTAAATTACTTGATGACATAAAAATTCTGTGCAGAGAAACACATTGTTTTTAGGCAATATGGTTTTTCTTCATGAAACTTGACAATCATAATAATTGGGTAAGGGACAAGTCTGGAAAGAATTCGTCTT
The DNA here is from genome assembly GCF_001458135.2 of Marmota marmota marmota. Taxonomy (NCBI): domain Eukaryota; kingdom Metazoa; phylum Chordata; class Mammalia; order Rodentia; family Sciuridae; genus Marmota; species Marmota marmota. Next base: position 11,668,190 of record NW_026000037.1, read on the forward strand.
AAAAATAGTATTATAATTTACAGTATTGCATTTCTACATGCCAAGATGATCTATAAGTTATTATTCCATTTTTAGCTCAGAGCCATCAACATGTAATCGAGAACTGGACAGAAAGACTGGATAGTTTGTAAAACTGTGAACTCACCAACATTCCAGTTTGGCCATTCAAGAGAGAATTTTAGAAAGACAATATTCTTACAAATGAGTATTTATTAAAAAACTGAGAACTGGAAAATTTAATTTAAAAAAACTGGGAGAACAGTTAATTCTGTTATTAGTGCCACATTCCTGAATTCTACCTTCAATTGTTTACAGACCCTAAAAAAATGGACAGATCCTGGGGCTGGGGTTGTGGCTCAGTGCCTAGCATATGTGACACACTGGGTTCCATCCTCAGCACCACATAAAGACAAAATAAAGGTACTGTGTTCACCTACAAATATATATATATATAT
>NW_026000037.1:11669296-11731302 GCF_001458135.2 Marmota marmota marmota
ATGTGATTCTGCAATCTGTATATGGGGTAAAAATGGGAGCTCATAACCCACTTGAATCAAAGTGTGAAATATGATATATCAAGAACTATGTAATGTTTTGAACAACCAACAATAAAAAATTAAAAATAAATAAATAAATAAATAAATAACACTCTGGTCATTGGAAACTTTGGAACACACAGTCCCAAGCTAGGGAAGGTCACTCTTGAGATCCTTGAGGACACTGGCATGAGGAAGACAAGGATCCACAGACAGGGTGGTGGTGTTTGATTTCCTATTTCCTGCATTAAAATGTGTTCCTTAAGATTAAGGACAACCTTCTGTTCCATGAATTGGTACAACACATTGGTATAACATTCATTTTCCAAAACACTGCTGCGATTTAGTTTAGAGTCCCATATTTACTCTAGTAATTATTTATATTTTAAAACTTTGGTATTTTCCATAAGCTTTCTTTGAGAAAATTAATTTGCTATCATTAGGAAAACAAGACAAAGAGAATTAGCCATGTGCACTAAGATAGTGTTTGCTGTCTATGAAATTCAAAGTTAAATACACACACACCTCAAATAGAAACACTTTCAATCCACTAACTGCATCATGTCTTAAGCTCAGATGATAATTGAATTTCATGGGCTTTAACTTTCTCTTGGATGATGAATATTTCATACTCAGAAATAATAATTATAAAGTAAATGAAATAATTACCTAAGCTGAGCACAAATTGATTTAATTCCCTTTTGGTTTAAATGAACATGCCAGTATACATATAAGCCTTTATAAAGAGAAAGTTGCTGGTGTGAAAAAGGAATTTTTAAAAACAGAATATTATTGTGATTCAAAACAAGGAAATTATTGGAATAATTTTGAGAAAAAAATTTAACTCAATTTCTATGATATTCTCAAACTTGGAATTTATGTTGAAAAAATTTTAAGGTCATAATTTGCATGTGTTTTTAAAGCTTTTCTTATTGATTTTTGTAAAAGTGTACAATCATTAGAAAGAAGTGTAAGACAGAAAATAGACTAAGATTTAAACATTTTGAAAGAGGGCAAAATTATGTTTTTAAGATGACTTCCTAAGGCACCTTTTCATTTTCTTCATATTCTAAGCTTCATTTCTATATTGAAATGCCTCCTGAACATGTATCTGTTACTATGCTCTTAGAAACTAGTTTTGCAATATTACCTGCACAAAGTACTATGCATTTTGTTCTTTTTTATAGACTTACTAAAATTGTGCTTTCAAGATAGCAATTTGCATCCATGCTTTTTCTTTATCATAATCTGTTTCTTATTCCAACACTTATTAGTACCTAAACAAGTATATTAAACTAGGTGCTCCTTATCTTATGGCTAACAATGGATATTACCATCATCTGCAATGGACAATGTTAGTAGACCAGGAAATAATCTCTGGAGTGTTTCTCTTTCTTGATTGAATTTAGGATAAGTAGGCAGTCTTCGTCATGGATTCACAGGAGTATATTTACACATTTGGGATTTCCTGACATTCTGACTTTAAGTAATAAACAACAAGAGTTAAAGTTATATGATTATATTTTTAATTCAAGATTGCAAAACAGGTATTTTTTAAGGATTAGCAATCCTTAAAAATCCTCATTGTCTAACTCTAGAATGAGAGCATATATTAAAACAATAACTTTTTAAAAAGGGTTAGCAGAATGAAGTAAAAACATATATGCATGTGCATGACTTTACACACACACACACACACACACACACACACACACACACATGTATTTACCCAGAACAGTATCTTGGCATATAACCAAATGGGTGCTAAAGTTCATCAAAATATCTAACAAAATGTTCATAAGATGTTTGTAATATTCAAAAATTGGGAAGAATAAAATGTCCAGTATCATTAAAATGTGTTGTAAAATAAACATATAATAAAATAATACATGCCAGTGAATATATGAACCCTTTTCCATATTAATACATTTTCTGCATTAATTCAGATTAGAATACTCCTTATGGTTAAGATATTCCAGTGCTTACCAGATTAGGCTATAGAGTCACAGCAGTGTTAATCAAAATCCTAGCAAGATATTTTATGGATACCAGCAAAGTGATTCTAAAATTTACATGGAAAGGTAAAACAATACAATTTAAAAAGATCCAACATGATACTGAAGAAAAGAACAAAGTTGGAAGCCAGGCAATACTTAATTTTAAACCCTTCCACAAAATTATAGTGATGAAAAAAGTATTGAGGTTTTTTTGTTTTTGTTTTTAATATTTATTTTTTAGTTTTTCGGCGGACACAACATCTTTGTTTGCATGTGGTGCTGAGGATCGAACCCGGGCCGCACACATACCAGGAAAGCACGCTACCGCTTGAGCCACATCCCCAACCCCAGTATTGAGGTTTTGTTGCCTATAGATGATGTTGCATAGTGAGGTTGGCAATTCATGAACAGAAGCACTTATTAGTGAAGTAAGTTTGGGAAGCTTGAGGTTAAGCAAGGGTGCTTAAGTTGCCTGTGTAGTAGAATAATTCCTTGCATTTAATATGGATACAAACTTTATAAATTCTCAATTTAGCATATTGCACACAGTAACTTTATTTATTTTAACTTTATTTAACCACCAACTCCTCGGTATGTCATGGGATGCTCTGTGGAATCCACCTGAGAAGCAACAATACAAGACACATCACCCTTACAGGAGAAGTAAAAGCCTATTGAACACTCATCCATTTTTTTTCCTTTTAAAACTCCCAGAAATAGCATTTAGCACATTGCTTAAATGCCCTGTTATGAATACTCCAGTTGTTATCCAATTGTGCACCCTTTCTTGGATGTCATTTCATAATGATTTTCTAAAGCATATCTAGTAATTTAATGCCTCTGTATATTAACAAGTTATAAAATAATTTTTTCAGTATTACAAAATCTCAATCTGTCCAAAAATGTTGATTTATAAAAAAAATAATGTGATCTGTCATTAAATGCCTTAGAATTTATTCTAGCCAAGTTTGTACAGAATACAATGTCTCCATTATTTAAATGTTTAGCTGTGTTAGCCTGTCATCCTGGAATAGATGAACATTAGACCTTTGCCTTTTAAACCTTCATAACAAAAATGACTTTAATGCCATATTCTTTCCTCTAAAAAGGTAAAACTTGCACCATCTTAATATATCTTTTCTGCAGTTATTTTGTTTGGCAGGAAATGAGCTCACATTTCCCTGTGCTGAAAAAAGCAATTTGTGCATCATATACAGTTTGAGAAAAGCAGCACCATATTTCAAAAGATAAATCATATGACATTGTTATGCTGAATGAATAAGAAAGCATGGATTGAGAATAGATTAGATGATTGCATTATAAAGACATCAAAGTAAACCCATCTGAAGGGTATGCTGTGAATGGACTAAAATTTGAAGATATTTCATTGCTACCTAAGTCTATGGGAATCTAATGAAGAAATGCTGATTTCTATTATAGACTTTCTTGAAGACTGAGAATTAATGTGGGACCCATTCTAGAAAACCTTTTATATTTTTTGTCCTCCTTTTATATGGAATAATGTGCTCAACTAAACAATTCAACCAGGAGGATCTGTTTTAAAATCTTCTCACCTTCTCTATTAAGTGATTAAATAGAAAAAAAAATCACTATTATTAGGTATTATGTTAGTTTCCTGCTGTAATAAATTAACACAAACTGGTTGACTTAGAACAAAAGAAAGTGTATTTTCTCACATTTCTGAAGGCCAGAATCTGAAATCAAGGTGTCATTTGGGGCGAGCTCCCTCTGCAGGTGCTGGGAGGTACCTGTCCCAGGCCCCTCAGCTCTGACAGTCCCATGGCCTATAGCAGCACAGCTCTAATCTTTGCATGAAGTTTTCCTTGTAGGTAGGTGTCTGTCCCTGTGTCCAAATGTTCCACATTGTAAAAGGAACCTGTTATGTTATTTTCCATTACAACCCTCGCCAATGACTTCATCTTTAACTGCATTGTACCTGTTAAGACTTGTGTTCAAATAACATCACACTCTGGGATCTCTCAGTTGGTACTCCAATATATGGTTTTATTATTTTTTGGGTAGGGGGCATAATTCAATCAACTCTAACAAATATTGTTTTCAACTTCTAGTTATAACAGTGAAAGTGGCCAAAAATTTCATGCAATAATAAATAAGTTTGTTCTAGTTTTTAATTGAAAATTTGAAGAAATCACCAAAGACTGTAACACATTTTTTTTTAATGAACTCTCTAATACTTCTACTATTCAGAATTTTTTAGGATGGTTGCTCACTGGCTTCTGAAAGTACAGTAAACACCGTTTTAAGGAAGTAAAAAGATGAAGAGACCTTCAGTATCTTTTTATTAGGAATGAATAGTCCATCTCAGATCCCCCCACAACCCTCACCAACTGGTTTCCCAGCATAATTCCTCTGGAGTCCAATGACCGGGGGCTGAAGATAATGCAAAGTGATTAGGAAGCATGAGTTATCCTCTGCTTTTGAGCAAATTGATTTCTTTTTAAAATATCAAGTTTCTGCTAGAAAGAAAGAATGAATGATGTCCACACCGGGTCTTAAACTCAGAGTATTCATCATGCCTACAGTGAAATAGTTGTAACCATGAGAATTTGATGGAATCTGGAAAAATTGGCAATCCTTTTTTTGGTGCTTACACCTGTAAATTTATCATAAATGGGATTTAAGAAGAAAATGAAAAAAAGTATATATTAAGAATTTGAGAGGGTCATCCTTATATGTGAATAAATCATATTTGATAGAGCAGTTAATTCATCAAGACATATTTTAAGTTATATTGACTTTTACAAAATGTTCACAGGCAAGAAGCACCATACTTTTTCATAAGCATATTGTTATAATAAATTGAATTTTGTTTTCTGTTAATGCATTGAAGCACAACTCATTTCTTTTTAATATACAGGAAATACAATTGTTCACATATTATACAAAGAAACAAAATGTTCTCAGCAAAAATAATTTTGATTTAATATTTAATAGACTCATGAAAATTTTTATCAGTCTTTTTTACTACTCTTGCATAAGAATAGGAGAAATTTTATTTTTTAAAAGTTTGTTCATATGATTTCATGCAGAACAAAATTATCGCATTAACATTTCTGTATATCACATCAGTTTTTTCCATTTTAGTGTATTTTTGTGCACTGGGTGATAAAATATATTTATGCTAACTTTTTGTCAGGATAGAAGTGAAGGAAAAAAAAAAACATGCTGGTAAACTTGAAACAAAACAAAACAAAACTGTCAGATGACTTTATGCCAAATAGCAAATAGAAAAGAATCCCTTCAGAGTAGACAGAAGTAAAAATAAATGGCATTAAAGTTAAACACAATAGCTGGAAAGAGAACTTAATGAAAACAGTGAATCAAAAATAAGTTGTCTTGAGGGTAGTAAAATGTCTGAGATAACTTAAGGCTTGTAACTTTGGCTTATATTATTTCACATACATCATATAAATGGTACTTCCTGTTCTAAGAAGAACAGTAAGTAATACTTACAAAAATAATATTTTTCAACAAAGACAATGTCTGGCTACAATCAAACATAACATATCTCGATGGTTCAGCAATTCAATAAAATTGATTGCAAATAATTTGAAGCAAGTTGTACCAGACAGAATAATTCACAACTAGAAAGAATTTTCACAAAATGCTTCTACAAACATAAATTTAACAAAGTACAATAAAATATTCACCAAAATTTTAACTATAAATATCATAAATTTGAAGTAAACTCTTTTATGACATTTGACACATCATCAATCTTTCATATTTTTTTTTCATTTACAAAAATGCAATGTTCTATTCAAACAGCTAAAACCGACATCATTACTTCAGCTGAAAGAAATGTACCCCTGCACAACATGGAAGTTTTTCCTCCAAATGTGACACTTACTCTTAACATTCATTTTCATTTTGAGTAAAGAAATAGATGATATTCATAGAAAATTATAAACCAACTTTGCTCAAAAGAGACATGTATTAAATAATTCTGAAGTAAAAAATATGCATAGTTAGCTTATTGATAGTTTATTGAAAAGTTACAACTCAGGTATCATAAAAATACATTTTGCAAAAAAGCATCTTTTATTCTATTTTGAATGACTCATTCACACCAAGATGTTAATATTTAAATTCAGTGGAATTTTCATTGTGTTGCTTATTCATTCTTACTCCAGTCTAGCTTAGAACTCCAAATTTTAGATCCAGTTCAGAGTTTGCTTACTCCTGTTTTCACAGCCCCACCATTGTTGGAATAGAGAAAGGGACCCTTACCTGTCTCTGAGACACCAACTCAACGCAGATCCTCTGGTGTGGGTCAGAAGGGAGTCAAAGGAAATGTCAAGATCCTCTTATACTGAAAAGTATTCTGAGGGTTCTCACAAACTCGAAAGTGAAGTCAACTTAAAATTCTGGACTCTCATTCCACAAAGCAGCCCCAAATCTCAAAAAGGGGATATCCTTGTGATCAATCTTTTTTTAGGGATTTACCTGAAAATACTCCCTGATCAATTCCTATGTATAGAACCATGTTTGATAGGATGAGGACGGGACACTATGATCTACATTTCACATTTTAATAGTCATCTAATTGTTATGCTATGTTACTTTTAATACCATCTAACATTGGTTGTCACACAGTGATATGATACTTAAAACCACTACCTGGGACATTTAGAATACTTTTTCACATCATTTCATGGATAATTCCACGTTGTATATTTCTTTGTCACTGCTTCATATTTTCTACTCTTCTTAAGGACGTCATTTAGTACATCCTTCCCTTGTCCCTTGGGTAGTTGGTGTGGGGGCAGAACTTTTCCAGGAGTCCCTCTTCCAAAATATCCTCTGGTGTATGGCAGAAAGGGGTCAAAGGAAGGCACAGATCTTCTTATGTAGCCTGTCATATGTCAACTGCATCTCAACCATGATACACCAGAGATTTTACAAATATTTCATTTTCTTCAAAAAAGTTTTGAGAGTCTAATGAGGTACCACAGTGACAGAACACTTGGCTAGGGTGTGTGAGGCCTTGAGTTCAAGGCCTAAGACCATAAAACAAAACAAAGCAAACAAACAAAGAATTTACAAAACCAATCTCTATATTGTTTTCTCGTGAAAAAATTTTGGATATTCTTAACTCAGAAAGATCTCTAGATAGTAGGTTTATCCATAAACTGTTTCTCATTGTTGCTATTTTGAACTCATTCCTTTACACATAGTTGGCAAGAACTAAAATATTTAGAAGTAATTTCTTGAGATACCTAAAAAATGGTTTTACTCCTTTTTTTTCATTTTTATTGGTGCATTATAATGTTTCATATTGGAGGTGTTCATTGTTACATATTTGGATATGCATGTGAAAGAACAATAGATTTTGGTCAATATCATTCACCAGAATTTCCCCTTTTTTCCTGTTCTTCCTTTCCTCTGGTATCCCTCTGATTTTTATGAAATCCTTTCCCCTTTCTTTTTCATTTTTGTCTGTACCTTCCACATAAGAGAGGAAACATAAGACCTTTGACCTTCTATGTTTGACTTATTTCACTTAACATGATGGTCTCTACTTCCATAGAATTTCCTGCAAAGATATAATTTTATTCTTCATTATTGCTAAGTAAAACTCCATTGTGTATATATACCACACTTTTTAAAATTCATTTATCCATTGATAAATATCTAGGTTGGTTCCATAGTTTGCTGTTGTGAATTGTATTGCAATAAACATTGGTATGCATATATCACTACAGTATTGATTTTTATTAACAGAATCAAATTCTTTGTAAAGTATTTAAATAATATTTTAGAGCTAAATTTTGATACAAGCAATCTATACTAGGAAGGAGTTCCATAATATGGGACAAATAGACCTTAATTCAAATTCTGATTCTGGAAATTTTATAATACATGGTCAAAATAAAACCATTCTAAACATCACACATTACAACTTTAAAGGTGAATACTATCTTATACAGTGTGTATGACAAATTAATTTAGATTTTACACATGATCTGACAACAACCTAGCCAATAAAAGAGACATGTTATGAAGTTAAAGTCTTTAAAATTATGATTGAAATTTGTTAGTTGAGAAAGCTTGAGAATTTTAAGAAAATTAAAAAAAAACTTTCATAAGATTCTAATATGTGAGATTTCAACATCAGAGTTTGTACTCAGAAAGTAAGATTTATCAACTGTAGTAAGCAAAATTATTATCTCCTTAAATTACTATAAAAATGTTTTTTTTATTAAAGTAGGGATTTTTTTCAAGCAAATAATCAATTATATAAACACAATTTTTCAAAATTGACTGCTTTCTCAATTGGTTTATAATAACATAACTTAGGTATCTATGTATAAGGGTCTCATTCCAAGTCTAATTCAAGGAAGACATCTGAAAAATTCAACCCTTTAGATTTCCTTGACAGGTATCAGAAATGATGCTAAGCATTTTATGTGTTGGCTCCATGGGTTTTGCAGTTAGAATGCCAGGGCTTAAATATACTCTAGGGAGTCCAGCTAAATGGTAGACCTTATTATTACTTTTTGTTCACTGGCTGACTGCAACTTGTTCATCAGGTGAGGTACACAATTATGGTGATTTACACACACTGTATTTTTTTAAAAAAGTCACCCTAAATTTATCATTTAGTTTTATTAAATATCAACACATTTTTAAAAGGCAGATATCCCAATAGCTTTAATAAAAATCAACTTAATTTCAGTTTGTTTGAATAAAGCTTCTAGAATAAATAAATGAGCATTTAAATTATTTAAGTAGGAGGAGGACACCAACAAGCTGTAGACCCCAGGCACTGTTTTGCTTAAGTGTTTTAGTATTCATGTAAATATGTATTATTATTTAGAATATTAGCATCTGAACTAACTAATGACTTTTAATTGAAACCAAGTTTCCAATTTAATGTGAAGTTTCCCCATATGAATATACCCTAGACTCTATTCCTCTTCACCAAATGTGAAATAATTGTGTCATTATAACATTTCACAGAAAGATTTTAAGGTTCTAGCACATAAAGTATGTCATTTCAGTGTGACAATATCATAATTATATAAAGAAAATATTTAAAAATCTCTTCTTGCAACTTGAGCTCTAAAGATTAATAAACAGAGTGTTTCATATTAACATAGTATTAGAATATTATATCACCTCCTAACTTGATACTTAGTTGTATTTGTATAAAGAACACACAAGTCTTCCATATTATATGATTTCTCAAATGAAAATAAATGAACTTAATATGCTTATTTGATATCACTAGTTTTCTAGATTTTTTTGCTCAAAATAGCTTTTAATATAACTTTACAAAAGTTATATTAATCGAATTAATTCAAATAATAGTTTCCAATTAAATTAACAGAGGCAGCAAACACCAGATCTGTTTTTTAATTCATGTCATATAAATGTGTCCATAAATGTTAATTTATACTTTAGACAAAAGAAAGTATCAATAAACAAGAGATATATCAATAAATAGGAATTACTTATCATTTGAAAAGCATGAAAGCATCTGCACCTGGGTAAAACTGTATTTCAATATGTAATATTGAAATAATATAATAATCAATTATTATATTAATAATAATATATAGTAATAATAATACATAATAATAATATATAGTAACAATAATATATAGTAATAATGTCATTTCTGTGACATGGTGCATAAATTTTTGGAAAATCTTGGTCTTAGAACACATGAACTGATGCAATTTAAAAAATTTAAGTATTAGATGAAACATCAAGACTTGTTAAAAACAGCTTCACATTCTATTTATTCATTTAATTTTTAGTACTATCAGTAAACACAAATGCGCTAAACAACAAATGTGGTAATAGCAGACAGTGTAATGAATGTTTATATTCACTATCTGCTTATCCAAATTCACTGCTGTGTACGTTTGTGAATAAAAAATCTGTTGAGGTACTAAAGTACCTTCCTTCATGATACCTCTTTTAATCTTGATATTTATTAGCATATTCCAAGTACTTGATGTTCATAAATATTAACAAAAAATTTTTACAGTTTTAAAATTCTTACAGTGAAATGCATTGACCTAGACACACTTCTCAAGATATTCATTTTGTAGAATTTAACATAGAATTTAACATAGATGAGGTTAAAATATACCTCTTGTAAAACAATTTTGCTGAAAAATATTAACTACATAATTAAATATACAAAAACTGATTTTAAAATAGCACAAATAATTTCTTACCTATTTTTCATAATTCACTGGTAACATCCTGGTGGTCCCAGGAGCAATGGGTTCAGTCACCTCCCGGCTATCATGTCTGTATTGCACTCTGTCCAACAGCAGCTCCGGTATGTATTCAGGAAGGGGTTTGCATCTGAGGAAGGGATGGTGGGTCTTAGCTAGAAAGGGATTCTATTTCTACAATCCCTAATCTGTTGACCAACACAGCTATTATGAACTTTTAAAGGAAGAGAGATAAGTTGTTTAAAATGTAGTATTTTTATTCCATAATAAAAATTTACATGACTACATTTTTTATAAAATTGTTTACTCCATATAATTTATATTTTGTGAGTGGAAATTATTGCATATTAATCCTTTTACATGTTTCCTATACTGATGAGACAGAGAATAAGAAATCCCCACAATCATTCTTCATCTTGTTGATTACTTTGTAATATTCACTCTTTACATAGTCTCCTTAAAGAATTTAAATTTACTAATTCCAAATCTTTATTGATCACTTTATATTTAAACTGAAGTTAATATTTTTCTCTAACATTTGACAAAGACTATTGCTTTCAAAATAAGTTTTAAAAAATAATTGGTTATTGAATACCTGTATTGGATTTTTGGTAAGCATTTAAAAATATAATAGGATCTAAAAGAATCTATTATCCATGAAAGGATAATTTTAAGCTATGTTGGAGTTGATTTGACTAAAAAGAAAAAAAAATAAAGTGCATTGGTTTTGGTAAGGGTATATGAATATTTATTGTCACTTCAGATAGCGCAATACATATGTAGTAAACATTCATATCTGTACACACATATACACAAATATGTGCACATACCACATTCATTTGTGTATTTTTGTGAGGGTGTGTTTGTGTAAGGGCAGAGACAACACAAATTTTGTTTTCTTTTTATAGGTAGCAATAATTTTGTTTAAAATGTGATTGTTGAAGTCATCCACCAAGAAAAATAGAATATCTTGACCACCAGACAAGAGAAACCATGAAGAGTAGAGAGATAACTGTATATCTACTTTAAACATAATATGCCAGTGATCAAAATGGATTTTACCATTAATTAAAGTGGTTTTAAAAAAGAAACAGGAGAGAAAAAAAGAAAGATGCAGCAAGGAAGAAATTGGATGTTTAAAAAAAATGAGCAGAAAACTGTTTATGATCTTGAGTCTCTTGTGTGACATGGTGCTGAAGTCCCTCTAACCTCTCCCAGCCCTCTCTCTTTGATTTTTTTTTTTAACCTGTGGAACTTAATTGCAGAGGGAGGCTTGCCCCCTGATCTGTCTGGGGAAATGTCTTCCAAAGGAGATTCTTCTAGTTTAACACCTTCTAACCCTTGGGAACTCATCAATAACCAAGAAATGTTAATCACTGAAGATGAGAACAGGTAAAAGCTGCCATCCTGTCCAGGCAGACTTTGCATCTATCCTTCTGAGGGCAAATCCTAGAAACCCCCTGGGATATACTTGCACTATAAGACAACCTCTGCTCCCAGAGCAGTTCTGCCTCTTGTCTCCCCAGAGCCCAGGGCAACATTGTCACAGACATTGCTTATGCTTTGGGTCCAGTAACTTCCCCTTCAGCCATTTCATTTCTCATGCTTTTACATGGCTTACACTCTTATTACCCTTTCCTCTATGAAGAAACTTATATACTTAAGTTTCTGAAGCCTGTTTGTCTACCTAGTAGTCATTCCCCCTCTGATGAGCCTGTGCTTATGCTCATTAAGGAATTTTATGCATTTTTTTTTCCTGTTAATCTGTTATGAACTTATTCTTCAGATTGGAACTTACAGAGGACGAGGGAAATTCCCCTTGTCTCTGAAAAAGGAAAGTAGGTATGGATTTTTCAAATATAAGAAGGAGCCCTCTATACATTTATCTCTGAGCTCTTAAATTATCTTCTTTACACTTTGCATTGTGAATGCAGATAGCATCCTGGACATGTCCATGCATACATCAAGAGCACATGTGAGGAAGATATTTTATTCCTAGGTTCATGGCCTATGTACCCTCTTTTATTACCTATGAGGATGAGATATATACTCTATATTCATTTTTAAAAGTCCATTTCAATGTCATTGCCTTTGTCATTTATAAGTGTCAAAGATCAGATACTTATGAGATTTATTTTGTAAAAATAGGCACAGAGTTCTGTGTAATTAATTTTTTAATGATGTATTTAAAAAAAAAAAAACAACCATACAAAGACTTGGTTTTTCTTTTATCTGTATGACAAGGATAATCATTTCTAACCAATTCTCTGCACAGGATTTTTGAGAAGTCCCTTCAAATTTTTTAAAAGCTATATATGCATAAGCAGTTTATAATGGAACATGACCTTAATTATTGTTTTAATTTTATAGTCTGGAGGATCCCTTCTCTACTTGCCTACCCCATCAATAAGGCAGAATATGGAATAAAGAAAAAATTGAACAATATTCCCAGGAGGAAAGTTGAGAACCACTTACAGCTAACAGAGGTCAGAAACGTGGAGTTGTTTAGGAATTAAATTCCATAAATATTCCTGTGCACAATTTTGATCAAGTTTGCTGCTTCATAAAGGGCAATGTCAAAGCCAAGGCACTGGTGTGATTCATATTTATTCTGCATTTCTAGTTGGATTCTAGTTTTTTAAATCATGTGTTGGTTTGTTTTCCCTCAAGGAAAGCTAATTTTTATTCATTAGAAAGGCATGTTTGCCTTTTTAGGCAACTACAAAGAAAGATCTATCAAAAGTTAAGAGGATCTAAGAGGCATTTGCATCTCCTCCTTTGTCTTCATGATGATACTTCAATCACTGTCTCTATCAGTCTAGAGTGACCAAACAAATGACCAGAAGATAATCTCCTACAGTTTCTAGCCAACACCCAAGAAGTGAACTCAAAAGAACAGAGAGTGGGAGAGGTCCTGGTCAGAGGAGGAGAAAGGACACACAGTACCTGCTGTCAAAGACCAAGCCCAGAACACAGCCTTCCTTCTGGCTCTCTGCACCGCCTCTTCCTCCTGATAAAGGCCCTCCTTTTGCCTGAGCTCCCTAAGATGGGTTTGAGGGGGATGATAACTCTCTTCTCATCTTCTCAGGGTGCCAGGCTTGAATAAATCTGTTTTCTTTCCCACCAGCTTTCATTTCCTGAGTATTGGCTTGTGAGCAGAAAGCCAAATTGTTGTAACAACTCTTTAGGTATTACTACATTTCATCTTCAACAGAAAGAATTCTTCTGTCCATTATAAAATACTCAGTCTGTCAATGTAAAGAGCTATGCAAATAAGGCTTCTCAAAGACTAAGGAAGTTAGAAAATCGTATATTTATGTTATAGTATTTTAAATAATTAAATATATCTAGGACATCACTTATATTTAAGAACAAGTCTCTTATCCATATTTAATACAGAGTATAAGAACTATACTAATATATAAGAATAGTACATTAACCTAATAATATATTACCAGGTATCTAATAGAATTCTTCAAGGGATTTTTTTTTTTTTGGGATAGCGAACTAACTTAAGAAGATTCAAGTGTATTGAAAGTCATGTTTATATTTATTTCCACCAGGTAGTTTAAAAGAATTTTCTTAAGAACTTAAAACTCTATAAACAATATTGCAAATATCATGTAACAGAACAAATAATTGAGAAAGTACAGAAAAGTAAGAAATATGCCAATCCTTGAGGGCAGGGGAAAGATTGTTTTAAAAGAGAAAATTAGTGCTCTATCTGGTGTGTGAGGGTGAAAGATTTGCTCTCAAGATGTAGGCTCTCTATTCACCTTACAGATTGATTTTTTTTTTCTGAGAAGAAACTTTTTAATTTGAGTCCACCCCATTTATTGATTCTTAATTTTAATTCTTGTGCCAAAGAAGTCTTATTAAGGAATCTGGGGATAGATGAATGGATTAAAAAATGGGGCATATATACACAATGAAATATTACTCAGCAATAAAAGAGAGTAAAATCATGGCAGGTAAATGGATGGAGTTAGAGAAGAAAATGCTAAGTGAAGTTAGCCAGTCCCCAAAACTCCAAATGCCGGATGTTTTCTCTGATTTAAGGAGGCTGATTTATAGTGGAATAGGGATGAGGACCATGGGAAGAATAGAAAAACTCTAGATAGGGCAGAGGGGTGGGAGGGAAAGGGAGGGGGCATGAGGTTAAAAATGTGATGGTGGAATGTGATGCACATTATTATCCAAAGTACAGGTATGAAGACACAAATTGGTGTGAATATACTTTGTATACAACCAGAGATATGAAAAATTGTGCTCTATATGTGTAATAAGAATTGTAATGCACTCTGTTGTCATACATAAATTAAAAAAATCATTTTAAAAAAGAGAAAATTAGACCCTCCCCCACAATATTTTCAACCCAACTCATAACAGAAGCCATGATGGGCAGTTGTGTAGAAGACTGACAGGGATTATAGACCTGGCAGGGAGAGACTGGATGCTTGAAGTAGATCAGCCTTGTTTAGACCAGGAATCACTGTTTTATTCAGTGCATGCTTTATGCAAAAACTTTTCTAATTCCCAATGTGGTGCTGCATGCCTCTAGTCCCAGCTACTCAGAAAGCTGAGAATGGGATGGAAAGAGATGGGCCAAATAGTAAGGCCCTGCCTCAAACAGATAACAAATAAATAAACACTTGTGTTTTCTAAATACTTGTATTAAATTATGAAATTCACTGCATTTTCATATGTAACTACTATTATTGTTTTCATTATAAAATTTATGGAACTGAGGAATAGAGAGGTGAAATAATTTGTCTATTGATAGAAACTCTGAGCTAAATATATTAAAGGAAATCACATAAATTAAATTAATTAAAATATGATTTTGTCTTCTAATTTACCTTGGTGGTTTATAAATATAATCTTTATTACTGAATAATTGCAATAAAAATAAATGAAAAACTCATAAATATATGATTATAATTTTCAATGATTCATGTGATATATGCTAAGAATATTTAATTTTATTTGAAAGTTCTTTATTATAAAGAACAGTGTTTTTTTTTTTCTGGATTCTAAGGTCATAGAGAATTTTATCCCATATTGGAGTGATATAAATTAATACTATATTTTAGATTTTTTGTTAAATCTGTGTATCTATCCAAGGAGTTTATGAAGATAAGATCTTTTCATGGACAGTGGGAGGGAGGCAACCTAACAATAACATAAGAGTCATTTGGCCTATTTTAAAACTCCAGCAGGTTATTGAGACACCCACTCCATCCCCAGTGCTGTAAATATGATCTCTCTGAGAGTTTTTTTTTTTTTTTCCAAACCAAATATTCTGTGATTTATATACTATTCTGGGGCTTCTTGACTTCAGGGTGTGATTGCAAGTTAATGCATCATATGATAGAAACTTGCCATAATGTAGTGATTATAAATCTTTTGGATTTCTGTTCATAAATAAAGATTTATGAGCAAGACTTACATTTTTCTTTTCTTTCATGTATAAATTAGCCTTAGGATTTTATGAATAATTCAAATGAAAAATATCATCTTTCAAAGATATGGTAAATAGGAAAGTTGTGTGCAACTTTGCGCAAGTGGGTCTCTGTGTACCAAAATAAAACAGATTCTAACATATACAAATTAGGAAGCCTTAATTTAATGTTATCTGAATTTCTGGATATTTGTTTTCGATTTTGTACGGTACACCTTGTGGTCTTTTAAACAATCCTATAAAGTAGTAAAACGTGAAATAAGCTCAATTTTAAACTATTGAAATAATGATTCATGTGATGCATATCTTTTCACAGGTATTTTAAAATTTAGAAAGTTTAAGTACATTTTTAAAATGATATTTTCATTTTAAATAACACTGCATTGTTTGAGTTATTGATTCGCAATGCTTCCAATTCTTCTGAAATAGAATATTTAGGATTGCCAAGATTTGAGAATTTATCCCATCACTTTAATATTCTCCTTAAAATGTGTTTGACTTGAAAGTTAGATTAGATCTGGAATAACTATAGACATTTATATAATGTAATAAAGTCCCTATCTTTGGCAAACACATTAATATACTTTCCAAAATTCTCACTACATATATCAAATGTTTGAATCCATGAATTTAGACATTTTAGCAGAAGATTAAAAATATTAAAGCATATTCCCCATTGCAATTTAATATTTGATTTGTCTAATAAATATCAATAAGTAGCAATAAATCTTTTTAAAGGAAATAAAACTTTTTAAAGGAAATTTTACAAAATGTTAAAAATAGTATGATTTAGGAAAATTCTATTACAACCAATTTTTGAGAGAGCATACCATGTAGACAATGAGCCAGGCTTTTTTTTGTCCTTCAGAAATCTTTAATTGGGGTACTGAGAAAATTTTCAAGCTCCCTTTCTTCATCTGTAAAGGGTAAATAACAATGATATGCATCTTATTGTGCTGATGGGAGAACAAAGTGAGACATGAAATTGTTTTCCATGATGGCCCCAAATAATTACCAATTTATTAAATATTAAAAACATATGCTTTGATAGTATTCTCCTTTTTCTGAAAAAATTTTCCAAGGTACACTTAATAACTCTTGGCAAAAAAATAAATAATTCAATTTACATCCCTGAACATGTTCTATTGCTATTAATAAAGGTTATAATTAGAATAATAATTGCATGATGGTGATATTTGACGTTTCTTAAACAATTGCTGTGGAAAAGTCATATTACCTGCCACATTGCTCTGAATAGTTAGTTGACATTTGTAGCAGGTTGTATCAGTGTCCATATTTCATGTGAGAAGAAGAGAATTTTTAAAATAATACAGCAAAAGACAGAGGAATTAGAATGGGAAACTGTGGAAGAACTCCCCTTGCAACCGGTTTTAACAACTATGCTAAATTGCTTTTGCTCATTAGTGATACAGGTGACACAGAAAAACACATTCACAGAAGTGCAGAAATGGAAGTAATTATACAACAGACTGAGAAAGAGCAGTGTGGTGAGCCGTTCTAATTAGACCGTGGCCGCCATTAGAAGATGGCGCCGGCTTCCACTGTGGCCTGTGATAAACAACTCCTAATATGGAAAATTGGCACGCAATCCCTTACCACCCTATGAGAAAGGTCCACGTGGCAGCTTAAGATTGGTATGCTGGAGGCTTTATTAAGCTGTGCTTGGGTGTGTCGGCGGCGGGCGCTAGAAGATGATACATGACTCAAGGCCTGAATAAACTGCTGAAAGAAGAATCCTGTGTCGTGTTTTCCCTTGCCGGCGAGGGGTCGAGACAGAGCAGGACATTTCTCCTTTGTATCTTTCACAATTACCTGCAGGACTCATTCCCTTTTCTCTCAAACTTTTGAGCTCCCGTCCTTAGCAGACACCTGTGAGGCTGGTAGATCTTGATATGCAGCTTTGTCTAATTTCTAATTTGTGTGGTATAGAGACACATAGTATGGCCAATGTCAAAGTGCGGAGAGTTGAAACTTGAAACAACTTGCAAAATTTCAGAAAACATAATTCCAAGGATTTAAATCAAACCAATGATATATTGTTACTGCATTGCTGTCCTTTACTTTCCACTAAAACTGTTACTATCTACTAACTTATATGATAATGACTTTAAAAAGATCTTATCTTCACACCTTGCACTAGTCTATAATGTATATTCCATGAAATGATCAAAAGAGAGACTTATTGGCCCAATGGAGTAAAGGTAAGCATTTCTGAGATTAAAAGTAGAGACTTGCCCTGTTTTTTGGCCACTCTATGCTTAGTATCTAGAAAATGACATAGCATATAGTGAACAATTGATAAGCATTTCTTCAATTAAAAAAAAGAAGAAATGGTCAATTGTTTTAAAATTATTACATAAAATTATCACATATCCTAATTTCCTCCTCAAATGTCTACCTGAAGTTACAGTGCCCTCATTATTTCATTCAAGGTCATATGAGTCTCAATATTTATACTTACTAACATAATTCATTACAAAAACATTAAGGCAGATTCCATTTTCGAGGTTTATAAGTAGAATCCTGAAAAATCACAATTTAATATAGTCAATCAATATTAAACAATTCTGCATCCCTTTGACAATGCACAACAATTTTTCTAATAATACATTTTAGTTTTATTTAAAGCATGTAGGTATATGTTGCAAAAACTACTCAAGACACATTAGTAAATTAGAATATCTGATAAATTGGTCATGACTTACATTAATGTATTGACTCATCATTTTAGTTGTGACAAGATTTATTATTAGACATGTTTGTTTACAGTTAAAATGTATGTTTGTTAATTTAAATTTATACAGAAGATCATGAGAAACTACTTTAGAGATTTATACTCAATAAGCTAAAAAATATTGAAGATATTGACAAATTGTTAAAGATATATGACCAACCCAAGTTGAACCATGAGGATATAGAAAAATTAAACAGATCAATATGAAGTAAGAAAATTGAAGTAGCTATCAAAAGACTTTCTAGAAGAAAAATCCAGGACCAGACAGATTCTCAGTTGAATTCTACCAGACCTTACAACTTCTTTCCAATCCTCCTCAAATTACTCCATGAAATAGAAAAGGAAGGATTACTGCCAAATTTATTTTACAAAACCAGTATCACCCTGCTACCAAAAGCAAAGATCCATAATGGAATGAACAGTTCAGGCTGATATCCTTTATGAACATAGATGCAGAAAATATTAATAAAAATTCACAAACTGCATGTAAAAGCATATTAAAAAGATAGTACACCATGATCAAGAGGGTTTCATTCCCGGGATGCAAGGTTTGTTCAATGCATCCCGGGATATCAATAAATGTAGTTCAATGCATAAATAAATTTAAGAACAAGAATCATTTCAATATATGCAGAAAAAGCATTTGAAAGCACAGCACCCTTTCATGTTTAAGACACTAGAGAAACTAGGTATAGATGGAACTTATCTCAAAATTGTGAAGCTATATACAACAAAATCAAGGCCAAATCACACAAAATGGAGGAAAAACTGAAAGCATTTTCTCTAAAACAAGATTATGACAAGGATGCCCGTTCTTACTAATCCTACTAAACATAGTCCTCGAAACTCCAGTCAGAGGAATCAGGCAAGAGAAGAAAATTGAAGGATATGAATAGGAAAAGAAGAGCTCAAAGTATCTCTATTTCCTGATGTCATGATCCTATATTTAGAAGACCAAAAAACTCTATTGAAGACTTTTAGAGCACAGAAACAATTTTAGTATAGTAGCAGGACACAAAGTGAACACATACAGATCAATGACTTTCTTATACTCCAAAAATGAATATGCTGAATAAGAAATTAGGAAAACTTTCACATTTACAATAACCTAAAACAAAACAAAACAAACAAAAAAAGAAAGAAAAGAAAATAAAAACACCTAGGGAATTAATCCAACGAAAGATGTGAAAGATGTTGACAATGAAAACTATAGAACATTGAAGAAAGAAGTTGAAGAAGACCTTAGCAGAGGAAATGATCTCTCATCTCCTTGAACTGGCAGAGTCAATATTATTAAAATGGCAATAATACCAAAAGCATTATACAGAGGCAAAACAGTCCCCATCCAATTACCAACAAGATTCTATACAGAAGGAGAAAAAGCAATTCTAAAATTCATTTGGAAATACAAGAGACCTAAAAATGCCAAAGCAATGATTCACTGAGCTAAAAGAGTGATACTGGAGGCATCAAAATGCCAGACCTCAAAATATAGTACAGCGCTACAGTAACAAAAACAGCATGGTACTGGCATAAACACAGATATGAAGACCAATGGAATAGAACAGAAGACACAGAGACAATTCCACATGAATACTATAATTAGGGTTAGGGTTATGGTTGGGGGCCAATACTTTGCTGTGGAAAAGATAGGCTTTTTAACAAATGGTGCTGGAAAAACAGGAAATCTATATGTAGAAGAAGGAAACTTGACCTCTATGTCTCACCATGCACAAAAGTCCACTCAAATTCCATCAAAAACCTCAGAATTAGACTGAAACACTGCCACTGCTAGGAGAAAATATAGGACAAATATTCTAATACATTGGCACAGGAATCAACTTCTCAAATAAGACTCCTAAAGCACAAGAAATAAAACCAAAAATCAATAAATGGGATGGCATCAAATTAAAAAGTTTCAGTGAAGTAAGGAAATAATTAAGAACATGAAGAGAAAGCCCACAGATTGGGAGAAGATCTTTGCCACTTGCTCCTCATGTAGAGCATTAGTATCCAGAATATATAATAACTCAACAAAATTAACACAAAAAAACCCCAAATAAACCAGTTAATAAATAGGCTAAAGAACTAAATAGATATTTTTTAAAAGAAATATAATTGGCCAACAAGTTTATGAAAATAATGTTCAACATCTCTAAAAACCGTTCAAATCAAAATTAAAATTACATAATGTCATTTTAATGCTGGTTTCATTTTTTATTATTTAGGTATTTTTGATTTATAGGTAATTTTAGATACCAAATCATGCATACATTACTGCATTAATAAATAAATGATATTTGAGAAGTTCTTTTCTTTGAAATGCAATCAAATCTAATATACATTGTGCTCTTTTAATGATGATTAGTAGTGTTACATATATACACCCAACATAAGTCAGTGCATGGAACAATGTATATTCTATTGGAATCTTAGTTCATCCAAATAATATATATGTTATAAGGCATATTAGTCAAAGATGTGACCATTCATGACTATGATTTAAATTATTTAATTTAATTCCTTATTTGTAAATTGTTGCTAGAATACAAGGTTATGAGACATTTTAAAATGATTTTCATTGAAAACAATACAGCAATTAAATGAGATGAATTAAAATTTGTATTTACATGTGGCTTTCTGGTAAGCCTATACTAAATGTTACTGTAAAATGTGAAGGAAATTAAGACCAAGGATACTTGGCAATGTTGTTTAGTCATTTCTATGTCTGCCTACTTTTTAATGTGGACATCAAAGTGGAGTGGAATTGACAGTGGGACTCATAAAAGCAGCAGAAATCTTGTCAACATACATGAGATAATGCTAGCCTGTATGTGAGGGATACCACCCGTAAATGCAAGCCAACTGACCCAGATTCTATATTTGATATTCTTCGTGGTCAAAAGCCTGACTTGCTAAAATCCTTAAACATTCATTTACAGTGAACAACAGTTTCACCATATAGGAAAAATGAAATGAAAAAAAAAGGATTGTTAATTTTATTCATGAAAGATTTCACAATGACATGTCAAACTCAGTCTTAAACTATTCACATGTGGGAATTAATGTAAATTGAATCTAATAATTTTGAAATGGACATAGGAATATTAAACTATTATATGCAATTGATCTTCTAGAGATGATAGCATGGAAAAACAATTTCTTGATGAAAACTAAACAAAATGTGGATTCTGCTAATTTCCATATCATTTAGTAGAAGATTTGTTCTTTTTCTACATTTTGCAAAGTCCATGATCAGTTGGTTAAATGAACTCTTTGTCCTCCACAGGACAGGAAATCTGCAATAAATTCCTACAAATTGTTTTTTTTTATATTTAAAAGTTAAAACACTACACACTTTTGAAGATAACATGTGTAGAAAAGATAGTTTCTAAGGTAGCTTCAGCTATAGTAGATTTAGTAAAATATAATAATACAAAACTAAAAATATTTCCAAATCAACATTTTAGCAACATGAATACTATATAAACAAGAAGGCAAATATATGAATAATTTAATAAATTGATTTAATTTTTATCATATATTAACGGATCTTAACCTGACTTAAGCAAAAGATTTACCATGGTTCCTGGCTCAAAATGAAGATAACTAGACTGCTGCATGATTTCATTCTTACTATCTGTGAAGTGACACTTTTAACAAGTGCCCCAGGAGATTAAGATGCAGGTGGCCCACAGGACATCCTTTGGAAAACACTGCCTTTCTCCACTGAAGTCAATCATGTAGAGAAAGATTGTCATGGTTGAGTGACCAAATCGTGTTAAGGGAAATTTCCTAGAAGATTTGATATTTATTTCGGTAGGAAGACCATTGCATGTTAAGTACTTCACCATAGAGAAGGAGAAAATGAGAATAGTATGTAAAATCTCAATGTAAATGAACATCAGGGCTTAGGAGTTTGTTTTAATATATGCAAATTTGCATCAATAAAAGTCTAAAAAAGATGACCACCTCATTCACATTCTGCATAGCCAGGGAGAGACTATAACTTTAATTATTTCTAAAATATTTTTGAAAGCACACACATGAGAGCTAATAATTTTGTAAGTTAAATCAGTAACTTAAATAATAAGACTGTATAATACAAAACTAAATGACAGCCTATAATGTAAGTAAATTCTAACATTGGATTTTAGATGAATACAATTTTAAAGATATATATGTATATATTTTAAATTCTTATAAGTGAGGCACTGTGTTATTTTAAAAAGCTGCAAATATTCTGTTATTTTATCATGTAGGCAAAAATCAGGCACTCTCATAAAAAATCATAGAGCTTATTCTGGAGATGCTGGTTAAATATAGCCACTGTAGAGCAAGCGGTGTAATTCAAGGTCTCCAAGATTCTGCATGGATGAATACCATTGCTAAGGTACATAATAGCTGTTCCTACAGACATAGCAAATTTAGCTACTAGATAAAAGATATAAATTCAGGTCAATGCCTTAGTATAAAAAAATGTTATTAGCAAGCTACCAATTTTTCCCTTCCCCACTTGAGATAGGCATTTCTCTCCTTCAGTAAATTTATATTTTCTTGAGGGTAGAATTTGTAAATGTTCATTCAGTACTATAATACAGTATATAGTTCCTCAAATTTCCAAGTCAATACAGTAAAGACCAATGGAAAACATATTCCTGAACCAAATAATTTAGAATCACACTTTTAATTTCTACATTTTGAGCTCCTTTGAGTTACAATGATTTAAATTAACATTTCACTCAGGATATCTCTTAAAGCAGGATAGGATCAATTATTTTTTTAAGTTTCTGTGCACTGTGCAGTTCCATTTGAATACGAACTTGTTTGATTTTTTAAATGAAGAGAGTCCCCAGGGCAAGGGGTTTACCTGCTTCCACACTTTTCTGTCATGTTGACACGACCTGGGTCCGTGGACACTGCTCTTACTGACCAGATGCCTAGGTGACCTCAAAGTCCTTCAAAATAGTCCCTAGTTTCTCCACTACCAGAACTGCATATAATTAAGGTCTAGGAGACACTACAATAAGATGGGAGCAGGGAGGAACTTACCTATTCAGAAAACATTGATTTAATTTGGTGATTTTGGGATGTGAAAATTGATAGCAGTGATCCCATTTTGTGACCCAGGCTCCTGGTGTGTGAGGGACCACCCTGTGAACTGTTCTTCTGCCAAAAGAAAGTTATTTTCTCAAAGAAACAACCTGAGGATTGAATAAACTTTCTAGGACAGTGTCATGATCTGAGCTCATGTGCTTGAACAATAGCTATAGAAATAAATCCATATTCTAATAAAAATCTTAACATACAACCATTTAACCAATTTAAACTTTTCTTTTTCTTCTGTGTTTGTAGTGCTGGGGATTGAACCCAGGACCTCACTCATGCTAGGCAAATGTTCTGCTATGAGATACATCCCCAACCATATTTTATTTGTTTGTTTATTTTGTTAAGACAGGTCTTGCTAACTTGCCCAGGCTGGCCTTGACCTTGAGATTGCCCTGTCTCAGTATCCTGAGTAGATGGGATTACAAGCATATGCCACCATGCCAGGCCCTATTTTTACTCTCAGAGGTACCTTCTAAACACATCCTTAAAATTACATGTTCTTGTTTCTGCTGGAATCTGTGATTTCCAAACTGCAGTTCTCCAAATAATCACTGTTTCACATGACAGATTAGCTGAGACGTTTTGAATGACAACCATGACTTGTTCTATGTGAATTTGCTTGTTCTGAGGTGACATATGTAAATGAAGATTGCTATAAGATTGTATACGCTGAACAAATCTTACAGGTTCTACCAAGTGTGTAGGCCATGAGAACGTACTGCTCACATCTCTTCCAACAGGCAAGTTCATTGATCATGGGCCCCACCTGCTGCTGTTTGCACAGAGGGTAGGACCAAGCTTCCACAGACTGCCCCCTGCCAGTGCTTCACTCTCACACCTTTATTCTCAATTTCCACCTCACTTTGAATACTCCACTCCTTCAATTATTTAATACTTAGAACCCATTGAAAACAAACTATTGATCCCAAACTTAAAAAAAAACAAATTCATCATATTTTCTTTGTCACTCTTATTCAGTGGAAATTCTGTTGTCTTATTTAGACCAACCCTGTATTTAACTCTTCATTCTCCCTGGAAATTAGTCATATTTACCTTGTGGAAATAGTCAAGAAAACAATAATGAGGAAACCTGCTGATATGTTATGTTCAGGTTGGTACAAGGTAAAAAACAAAACTATGTTACCCAAACTATCTAAATTTATAAAATTAATATCTGCATGTATTGTCCTAAATACTTTGAAATAATATTAGTAAAGAATAATACTCCAATGAAAACCTCACAATTTATTTCTGTGTGGGTATAAATCATAGATTTATTCATCAAATTATTCTTATAAAAATTGAAAAAAATACAATCTAGTCACTACAAGAAATATCCTTCAGAAAGCTGTTCCTTGTAATTAAAAATCATTAATATAGGTTGTCACCAATATTTTAGAGTCAAGTAAATGATAAGAACCATTTTAAGTAGACTGAGAAAATTTAATCAGAGAAAGGCAGAAAATATTTATCAAATAATAGAAAGGGATAACTAAACAGAGGCCCAAGTTTGAAGAATGAGAGAGTATTCAATATAGAGAAAATGATTATAAATCTGTTGACAATGATGAGTACTTCCAAAGTTTAATTTTGCAACAAGAGAACATTAATTACCATAGAGTTTTCTTTTAAAAAGCTAAAATTGTATTGATTGAAACAATAATAAAACAATTACAAACATAGATTATTTTTCAAGACAGTTGGTCATAAGGAGAATGAATATTATACTTGTGGAGGATCATGCAGGATGCAGAGCATTTATGATTGGCAGAGGGATGTTGGTTCAATAGCCTAAGTGGGAGATTTAATGAAGAGCAAGGGATTAAAGTGTTACTGAGTTACTTTGCTTAATTCCCTGGAAACCACATGATGATCTCAGTAATTTGATGTTGCTAGGGATTGAACTGTTAAGACAACAAGTATCTGTTTATCCCTGGACAATCCTCTTTCAATCCAGGGCATTTCCACATTGCCATAGTTAGTTTTTCTTCTGGGAATATATGTGATCGATACACTGTCACAGTGTTTCTACATGTTGCCACCACAAGATCCTTGTCTGCCATTACAAAAGATGATTTATAAAAATTACTACAAGGGAACAAAATAGAAGTGGCTAATGTACTTCAACAGTTTTGTGCTTCATTATCTGGAGTGGGGGACGTATGTACTTGGTTTTAAATCATGGCTCAGTTGGGGAAAGGCAACGTGGAGCAAGTCCTAAAAGAGAAAGTTCAATCAAATATCAAAGATATTGAAGGAAGAGCACTTCAAACGGGAGAACAAGTTTAAAGTTCCCAAGATAGAGACAAATGTCACAATCACAGAACCAAAAAACACAGTTCTAGGGAGAGTGGATGGGGTAGGAAGTGATAACTAAGAAGGAAAGCTGGGGACCAGATCCTGTGGGAACTTTTGCATCTTGAGTAGCACAGGATATGTGCTTCAGATCAAATAGTGGACCCTTAAGGGCTCTTAGGATGCTA
This sequence comes from Marmota marmota marmota, assembly GCF_001458135.2. Taxonomy (NCBI): domain Eukaryota; kingdom Metazoa; phylum Chordata; class Mammalia; order Rodentia; family Sciuridae; genus Marmota; species Marmota marmota. The sequence continues at coordinate 11,695,378 of NW_026000037.1, forward strand.
GTGTAGAGTCTTGTTTTTTTTTGAACTCCTCTGGGCTTTGTGAATAACGAGTTTGGAGGGGTGTGCTATATCATGTTCTAGGGATGGGGAGACAAATACATCAATCTCTCACAGTTCAGGAGGCTGGAAGTTCAAAATCAAGGCATCAACAGGTTGGTTCCTTCTGGAGGCCGAGAGAGGAACTGCCCCATGTCTCTTTCTCAGCTTCTGTGGGTCACCTGCGATCCTTGAAGTCCCTCGGCTTTGAGACCCCTCACTCCAATATCTGTCTCCACCTCCACACTGTGTTTTCCTCTGTGGCTCTCTGTATTCTTTTCTCTTCTTTTAAGGATGTCAATCAGTGGATTAGGGCCTTCCTTAAATCCAAGAAAATTTAATATTGAGACTCTTAACTGGTTACATATGTACAAACTCTATTTCCAAATAAGCTCCCATTCTGAGGCTCTGGATGGATGTGTGTTGGAAGGACAGTATTCAATATGCTACAAAAAAAGGGGTAGAGAAAAAAAGACTAGGTGAGAGGTAGTTTAGACATTCCCAAGTATAACTGTGATGATATTTTGGATGACAGTGTTGCCAGCTGACAGCTGATATGTGGCCACCTTCAGGACATGGAGAGTGAATAGAGCTTATAGGAGCAGTGGGAAATGTCAAGAGCAGATGCCTCTTGAGGCCCACCTACCAGAAAAATAAGAGTGAAATTTACTGAGTGTGGGGGGGGGGAAAGCTAAGATAAAAGTAGATTTGCAGAGATAGAAATTAACCCTTCTAATTTGTGCATATTAAGTTCCGATCTGTATTGTAAATCCAAGATGACATATTAAGTTAAAAGTTGGGTATTAGCAAGGCTGCTGTCGTACTGATTAGCAGAAAGAAAAAAGTGGAAATCAAAATTCCAGAAATTTATCCATTTCGTTCATAGAATGGTGACAGAAAAGACTTTTTTCTTCCTTTTTTATATAGTTACAAAATTATAATACTATGATACCTTAGTATTTAGAGTTTACTAAAATATATTCATCTTCATTGCCATTCAAAATGGTTTCTTTCCTACTCTACCCAAGGCAAGTCTCCTTACTTCTGGATGAAACCACCAAGCCACTTTGTGTCAAGAGAAGATCAAAGTAGAAATAATGAAAATGAGGCCAACACTTGGCCCCCTCTGTTTGTGCCATGCCACATAACACAAATGTGGTTTTCTGGAAGTCATTTAGTCTTTCAGAAGAGTCCCTACCTCCATATTAAGATGAGGATATTCAAAACACCTAATTTGAAGAGAAACTATATAAGATCACCAGCACAAAGTAGGCATTGACAGATGTTTGTTCCTGTCAAAACATTTTATTTCCCTCCTTCCTTCCTCCTTCCTTTCCTTATTTTTTTCTTTTTTCTTCTTTTTCAGACTTGGGAATCAAACCAAGTGCCTTACATATGCTTGGAAAACACCCTACCCCTAAGCTACATCTCTTGCTCTCCTGTGGTATTTACCATCAATATTTGTATCAAGTTTATAGATTTCCTTCACACTTTTTCCATCTAAAAGAAATAATATTAAATAAATTCACAGTCAGGTGAGGGGAAATTAGGAAAGCAACATATCAAGCAGGATTAGGAATAGTCTAAAACGGTATTCTGGTCAAGGGGTCAGAATCGAACTAAAAGAAGCTAACTTATTTTGTTACTCAGTTTAACAGCATTGTCTGTATGGAGACAAAGAAAGATGTTGTGATTGGATCCTTAGCATGCTATCCTGCATTTGATCAATAATGCTGCTGTTTGTCAATTTAGCATTTTTATGTCATAACTTCCTTGAATAATTAAATAGTGACATATGCTAACATTTTATTAATACACATCCTAATAGCATCTCTCCATTTCAGTTGTCAAACAACATCTTTGCCTATATATGACTTTTCAATGTTCACCACCTTCAGAAAGCTTTCTGCAATTATGCTCACCCACAATCACAACCACTAGACACATAAATCTTAAGCTTTTTAAAAAATAACCTAACACATGCATATGCTACTATCATGAAAGAAAAAAAAATCACTGGAGAAAAGAAAATTTTTAAAAAAGCAAACAAATAATTGAAGAAGAAAATTAAAAAAAAAAAACCCTCTTGTTTGATAAGAGAAAGTCAAATTTTCCTCCTGATTGGCCAAGCAGAGGTAAGAGAGTAAGCTTGGGGAAAAAAAAAAGAAGAAGAAGAAGAAGAAGAACAGTAGTATCAAGTCTGAAGTGAAAGGTACATTTATTGAGCAACCACTAAATGCCAAGCATTTTATAGAGGGCATTTCATTTTATCATTGAAACACAGAAGTAAGGGTATCATTTTCCACATTTCAAAGCTGTCAAGTCTGAGTTTTAGTGAGATTAAGCAGATTAAGGTGTTAAGGTTTAAGTAGTGGAGACGAGAGCCAAACCAAAATTATTTGACCTTGGTAAATCTAAAGTACAATCTATTATATTAAATTGCAAAGTGGTTATAGAAGAAATAACATGGAACTAATGTAGGACTTACAGTTAGCATATACTCCCCAAGTGTTGCTGATTTATTGTGGAGATAAACACATGAATAAGTAGTCAGGGAAAATGGATCTTAACAACACATCACTGAAAACAAATTATTGATCAGATTTTAATGCACTTAATGTTCATTCTTGTTTGTTGATTTTTTTTTTCTACAGGAACTTTGCATCACTTAGAAAACCACTCCTCTGCTCATCGCCATTTTGTAAAGTTTTTCTGTCTTATGTCCTGTCTTGGATTGATAGAATTTATGACTATAATAAATTTATATACTCACAAACTATGATAAATTTATATACTTACAAACTTAGATATTGCTATACTAACATACCATAGATTATAGCATAAATAAACTCTGATGGTGTCACATGATAACTAAAACAGTTTTCTGTGAAAAACTACAGTGTTTTGAGTTCCCATGCTATTTAGGTAATAATAGTGTGTAAAATAATGCCAAAATGTAATTTATATTATTAGAGTTTCACTTATTTATTTAAAATGTACTTTATTCCATAAATATAAAAGAGCTACTAAGAAGTTACAAGTTTAGAGTCAATAGAAAAATACAGAAACATGATGGTCCAAGGTGAAGTTTTCTTTACAGCTCAAATCAGAATTCCTGAGGTAGCTGAATCCCATCTGGGTTCCAAGAAGTAAAATAAAATGGTGAACTATCCATTTAAAACCATGCAACATTGCCAAATATTCTAAAGGATTTCATAGCAAAAATAAGATATAAAACAATGAAAACAAAAATCCAGCTTGCCTACACAGGGAAAAAAAGACTGACTTCAGATTTCTCATCTGAAGATATGGTAACATTTTATTAATACACATCCCAATAGCATTTCTCATCTGAAAAGCAATAGAACAGTAGTATCAAGTCTGAAGTGAAAGGTACAATATACGCCAATCTTACTACACTGAGAAGGAATTAAACATATTGAAATATGTTCAATTTAGCTATATTAAATGTAAAGCATTTAATCTGTAAACATTTACAATTGGAAAAGATATGTATATTATTTCAAGAAAATAAAAAACTAACTAAAAGGAAAGAATAACATGGGGATAAGAAAACAGTTTAGATGATTAGTATACATTCGAAGCAAAGAATTATTAAGACCTTGATTCTTATTCTTTATTTTTTTTGTAGACCTTCTTTGAGCAGAAGTATTTCAATTAATTGGAATATTTCATAAATTTGCAACTGCATTAAATAATAATCACATCATAATTACATTATGTTTTAATTCAAATTAAGAATTAAACTATAAAAACTACTTAAATATGGATACCTAAAATAAAGTCAATTCATTAAATTTGACAATTTAAAACTGTAACAGAAATGACATTCCAGATGGTGTTGATTAAAGGTGCCTGGTGTACTTTCCTCCACAAAAAGGGAAAACTGTGTTACCACTCCATAGTGTCTGAAGGAGACTATAAAGGGCAATAGGGATTTGGCAGATACACCATGGAGCTGAGATCCAGGACCTATGGTCCCACATCTCTTATGTCATAGAGGATTTTCCCAGTACTGGATTGACAGGCCAGAGTCCCTACCAATGCCACAGACACTAGGACTATTTGCTGGTTAGAGTCCTGTAGAACTCTCAGGCCCTGAGTCACGTTTGGTGAGCTTCTTTGGAATCTGTGCCATGGAATTACTCCAGAACACACAGCTAGCCCACACCTTCACCCATGTTACTGCTGCATAATACCATCTTGAGACCCTGCCTACCCACAGTCCCAAAAAAGCAATGGTCATGCCTGTCCACCTTCTGTCAGCTCTGCCTCTATTCAAGTAGTCCTATAATTACTGAGCGATTCACCCTAAGCCTTTAAGTCCACCCATGCTCTTGAAAACCAATAGGAGGCCTTTTCCACCCCCACCCCCCAAGATTCTGGGAAGCAGCCTGCTCGCCTCCCTCTTCTTAGTCCTCATAAAGACACCAGTGTAGCCTTCCACACATTAATAGGTACTATGTCTAGGCCCCCTGGTATGGCCCAGCAACACTACTGTCCTCAGATATTTACAAACCCCCAACATCAATGGCCAGCACTGTAACTCACCTTTCAGTGCCCACAGTGGTGGCCACAGTCCCAAAAGACCTGCTGCCAAGTGTGCCAAAGCCACTGGTGACACAGAGCTACATCCAAGCTGCTAAAGCAATGCCACAAATCCCCATAGCTAGGGCACTGAGACCTGGACAGACATTGCCATTGTTGACGGCAGCTGGAGAAGCTCCACCGAGTGTATGCTACCTGGAGTTAAAGGCAACACCTTTAACCATCACCCTTGGGTACATTGCCAGGAAAAAGGCTTAATGAACAAAGTCACTTTAAACAATAGTAGAGGAAACTGATCCAACTGATGAGTAAACATCAACAGAGAAACCCAAAGGACATGAAAAAACAAAGTGACATGAAACTTTTTTTAAAAAAAACAAAATGCTTTCTAGTGACAGAGTCTCCCAAAACAGAAAATTGACAGATTACCTGAAAAATAAATCAAAGTTATGATTTGAAGGATACTGAATGAAATAGAAGATAATACAGATGATTCCACAAAGTTGGAAAAACAATTCATAATATGAACACGAAATTCAGTGAAAAGTTGGAGATCACTAAAAAAAAAAAAAGCAAAAAAAAATACATTGGAGAACTTAGAAACTCAATAAGTGAAATAGCTAACACAGTTAATGTCCTCAAGAAAATTATATGATACATGTTTGAGTTGTATATCCTAATTACCTTGGTTTGTTCACCATATATTATCAATGTGCATTGAAATATCACACTGTATCCCCTAAATAAGTACAAATAAGAGAAATAAAATAATTTTCAGAAAACTAACTAACATAACAAGCATTTTATGTGTTTCTCTTTTGTTTTTGCATCAGAGTGTGTATAAGATAAGGGTCATTTACACCTGGAGTAAGATAACTCTATGCTTCTCTCCAATGACATCTGGAAATCTAGTACAGACCCCTGGTCACAATAAGAATGACAAGGCTGAGTGAAAACTTAAAATGTTCCATAGAAAGCTTGAAATTTCTTGGGAGATAAGTTGGACAAACTTGTCTCTGGTGTTTAAGGATATTTAAGCTGATGGTTTATACTGATTTGAAGGAATTTCGAGTCCTTGTTTTAGCTATGTCACCAGTGACATATAATACAGCCTGTACTAGTTTTGCTCAGACTTCCCTTTAATAAAGATACCTCTCACATGTCATGATGGTCCATAATCCAAAGACTGAGATGTGCTGTAGAATCTGGAAGTTTGAAGGGGTTGGAAGGATGAGAAAGTCTACTTTGAGAGATTTTACTAACTAAGCATTTTCTTTTGTCTGTTGCACTATGTTTTCCCTTTATTAGCGGTTCATGCAAGCATATCTGAATTTTTTAAATCCTTGCACTTTTGTCATTATGAAGTTGATACCTTTGGGAACTGTAAGGAAAATAATTGGAATAAACATTAAATCTATAATTTTAATTATGATTTAGGCTTGGTTTGGTGGGGAAAAGGATGAGGAAGGTGGAATTTTTGCTTACGGCTGTCTTTCAGATCGTATCTGGTGTGAGGTTGCTTTTATGCTTTGGATATGAGGTGTCAATGCGGGAATGTTCCTTCCGGGGTGAAGTGCAGGTTGGTCATGACTGGAGGGGTGGGTCACTGGGGGCTAGGATTGGAAGAATTCATCTTCTCTGCAGCTCTCCATTTCCTAGCTGTCGTAGGATGAGCATTGCCCTCTTCCATGCCCTTCTGCCATGATGCTCTGACTCACATCAGCCTCAGAGCAAGGGAATCAAGTGGCCATGAACTGAACCTCTAAGACTACAAGCCAGAAGAAAAGTTTCCTCCTCAAAGTTCTTCTTGTCCATGATTTGGGTCAAAGTGATGAAAACCTAACTAACACAATTGCTAAACTGCTTTGGTCACTGCTGAGAGCAAAAGCTCTAAAATAAGATACAGAATTGGAAGGTGCAGGGAGGGAGACTCTTGCTAATGGTCTCCAGAGGAGACACCAAACTGAGGTAAATAAGACAATAATAAGGTACTTTGGCAGCTTAGTTTGACTTTGATGAAACTAAAAGTCACTAAGCAGCCCAAATCTGCTAGATCTGGATTATATTTTGTGATTCATCTGTGTATGTCAGGATTATAACAAATTTGGGAGATACCTGTTTTGATTTTAATGATGTTCCTGTCCTATAAATAATTAATAGAATGATAAACTATGTATCAGGAGGAGGCTATCAATAGGTTGCAAAAATAGAAAGCATAAACATATTCAGCAAACAGATAATCATTCCATCCAGGGGCGGTAGGGCACACCTATAATCCCAGCAGCTCAGGAGGCTGAGGCAGGAGGAGAGAAAATTCCAAGGCAGCCTCAGCAATTTAGCAAGGCCTTAAGCAACTTGTTGAGACCTTGTCACAAGATAAAAAAATAAAAATGCCTGAGGATCTGGCTTAGTGTAAGCACACCTGGGTTAAATCCCTGGTACTAAATAAATAAACAGATGATTGATAATTATTCCAGTTATGAATTGATACAAACATCATGCCTAAGCAAAACTGATGTGTATTTTCATATAGTGGAAAAAGAGAGTTTCTATTATTCTTGCATTACAACTTGTCACGTGGAAGCCCATGTTTGGTTTTTCTCAAGATTTATGGATAGTAGCATCTTTTAGATAAACCTTCCATCTGGATAAAAGTGAAGGGTTGTATGTTCCCCTTTGGTGTTAAACTAGATGTTAAAGTGAATATTGAGACTGCTGAAATGTTGAGAATGCAAACAGCTGTCTTTGGTTTTATATTGACACTCAAGTACTTATAAACTCTTTGCCTTTGACCCAAATGAATATTGATGATGTGGAAAAGTCTTATTCCTGCTTTTTTGGCTTATTTATATGATTCTTGTTAGAATAAAACAAGTTGATGTGAGAATGGCTACCATGAACCTCAATAAACCTGAAATGAAATTGCATGACTGGAAAAAGTTGAGAATTATTGAAATATAAGCAAATAAAAAGAATAAAACCACTATACAGGAGAAACTCAGGGCAATTTAATGGTAAAATATTTATATATTCAATTAAAAATAGCATAAGAAATACGGAGGAGCTTTTGAAATTTTAAGGGCTTACTGTAAAAAACTACGTGTTTTGGCTATCACCAAATTCCTAATACTATGGAAAGATAAGAACAGAGTCATTCAATTATTTTAGCCTTGATGAATGAAAAAAATAAATAGATTCTAATGATTACACAACCGAGGAGTCTGCCATCCCTCAGAATTAGTAGTGATTAACACAGTGTGAAGTACCACAGGGGATTGTGACTCTGGATCACAGGATAGCCAGAATCTCTTGGCAAAACTCCCAGCTGGGGAAATAAGACTGTTTTCTTTGATGTGGGTAAAACAGCCTGTTGGTGGTGAAAAAAAATTATATTTGGATTACTGCACCCAGATGCACCATATATTGTCACATCTAAATCTGCAAGCAAAAAATGTATTGGCAGTATAACTAACTAGTTCAGGGGTATGTGATATGCAATTTTTGAAGAAATGTAAGAGTTATATGATAGCATCTGAATTTATTAACAAAAATTATCTACACTTTCGTAAACCAACAAACTAGAATGTATGATTTAAGCAGACTTAAAATATGAAAAAGGAATAGACTTCATTAATTTGTAAGAATATCTGGTAACTCTTTGATAAATTATATTCTGCTAATACATATTCTTTTGTGCGGAAATATAGAAACATTTTTATGGGTGACAACTTTTTCTACAAATAAGTCAAATAACAATAATTAATAAAAATCTATTTTTAAAACATTCTTTTTATAGGATGAGGTTCTATAATGAATGTTATTTCTCACTCATTGGGTTAAAATGCCAACCTTACCTTGAAGAAACTGATTTTGTAATAACTTTTAATTGACAATACCTGCTAGGTAGCATAATCTTGACAATACTTATAAAATGGAGAAATGTCAGATATTTTCTAGGGTTCTTTCTTGCTTGCTTGCTCTCAGTGTGTGTGTGTGTGTGTTTGTGTGTGTGTTTCTTACTAAGTTTCTGAGATAGGCATCAAATTTGGAATCCTCTTGCTTCAGCTTCCAGAATGGATAGGAGTATGGTTATGCACCACCACATGACCATATGATATGTATGATATGACATATTTAACTTGAAAAGTCTTTAATACTTCATGATTTTTGGCCCATGGATCACACCAATATAAAAGAAGTTTTATTATCTTTTATTATTTTTAATAATAAATGTCAGCAGAACATGAGAGCTTGTAAAATACTAGAATCTATTCTAAGTACTGTAGATGTATAAACTTATTTAGTTTTGACATGTGTACTTGAAATTGGTGCCGGTATCTTCACTTTTATTTGACAGATGAGACAATAATATATAATTATGTAAACTTTCCAACATTAGGAAAGATCCTATTAGAAAGCCAATTGTTTTTAACACAGGAGGTTCTCTGAAAATTTGTGTCTCTGACAATGGAGAAACTGTTTGCTATTTAAGGTAATATGATTTATAAATTCATTTAATTAGGCAAAAAATAATTACATTGAAATTGACTAGAAGGAATAGGCAAGTAAGGGAACCAAAATTAATCTCTATATATGAAGGGATTTAAAACTTCCAACATTTATGGTGACCTCTATGAAAGTATTAATATCTATTTTCAAATATCATTAAAATATGACTTTTCTTTTATCTTTTAATATAACTTTATATATTTGTTTATTGAGTGCCATTTGAGCATGATATTCTTTGAAACACTAGGGGTATACCAGAGAACAAAATGTATAAAGTGTCATATGGAACTCATATGACAGAGGACAAAGAAAAAAGCAAATAATACAATATATAATAAAATTATAATGTGTGTTGTAAGATATTGAGATTAAAGGGAAAAATGTATATGCAGAACAGAGTAAGTAGAATCAACTGGTGCTACTAGGTTGGATCATGCTGCTATAAATAGTCTAAGAATGTTCATGAAGAAGGTAATATTTAGACAAAGACCTGAAGGAGATGAAAGAGTTGTTCACATGTTATCTGTGAGAGCAACTTTCTAGGCAGAGCGAAAACCTGGAAAGGTGAAATACAGGTGTGATGATTCATGTGGATCATCAACTTGACTGGATTGAGAGATGCCTCAGACTGAGAGATTTGTGCATCTTTGGTCCCTCTTTTTCTGAGATTGCATCTTCTTAGACTGAACAGTTACTGGTTTCTTCTATTCTTGAGTGTGCAGATGGATGTTGTTGATTATTCAGAATCAGACCCTGTGTATCAAGCTAATAAGTCTGTTTTTTAATACACACCCACCCACACACACCCACACACAGCTCATTGGGTCTGTTCCTTTAGAGAACCCTAAATAATACAAGAGGTCTAAGCGAGGGAAACTTTTGAACACATTCACAAATAACAAAGATGCCATCCTTTGGTTAGCCTGAGCAGACTTGGACTTTTATCCTTTAAAAAAAATGGGTCAGCTGCAGATATTTAGAAGGAGTCGTGACATAATTTTGATTTTTATTTTTAAAGGAACATTCTCAGCTGCTCTGTGGATAATGCAATGTAGATAGGCAAAAGAACTCTGTAAAAGACAATTACATTAATCCAGATAGGAGTGGGGTTTAGTCAGCTTTTCCAATGCTGTCACCAGAAGATCTGACAAAAACAATTAGAGGAGGGAAATTTTATTTGGGGGCTCTTGGTTTCAGAGGTTTCAGTCCATAGATGGCTGGCTCCATTCCTTGGTGCCCAGAGTGAGGTAGAACATTATGGCAGAAAAGTGTGAAACAGGAAAACAGCTCAGGGCATGGCACCAGGAAGCAGAGAGATTGACTGAATGAGAGAAAGAGAGAGGGGCATGGAGAGGGAGAATATTCCCTTTACCAAAGACAAATTATTAACCTCAAGGGTGTATCACCAGACACCTACCTCTTCCAGCCACAACCTACCTGCCTGCAGTTACTACCCAGTTAATTCCTATTAGCAGATAAATGCATTGATTACCTTAAGGTCCTCATAACCCAATCACTTCACCTCTAAACCCTCTTTCATTAGCTCACATAATGAACTTTTGGGGGATACCTCACATCTAAATCAAAAGAGAGAGGTTTTAGAGCTGAGTGAAATATTTGAATTCTAAATATATTTTAGATTTAGATATATATTTTTGGATAGGGTCTACAAAACAAATGATGTCAAGGTTTCCTTATCAGGGGTGGTAAGGACTGAGCTGTTACATAATCAGACCCATTGTACTGTTCATAGATACATTTAAAAAATATATTTCAAGCAGCATAATTTCAATTTCAGTATATGGGCATCTAAGAACATAAAAGATAGTGAAAATGTCCTCCCAAAACACTACACCAACAATATATGCATGTACACACTTTATTACATTTAATTTGCTACTGGTAACATCTTAAACATGGAAGAAGACTAAAACAGGTGGTCAGTCCAGGGGATTAAGGATTTAACAAACTACTGGTTACCTAGGATAACTACTTGGAAGGTGTTTCATTGTGCTAACATTTATAGGTATTTTGAAAATCTCTGTTTTTTTTTTTTATAATTCAGCAATATGACCTCATCTTTCATTATTCTTGTAGAGTAACTCAATGCATTCTTATCTGATAATAAAATTATTCTATTTTTTCCTAATTCAATATGGATTGGTTCCTTTTCATATATTTTCTCCTATTTCAATAGGGATTTTTGTGAGAGCGTTAAATCCTGTGACCTAATCTTTTAAATGAAATTAGTGTTTTTATGATTCCCACTACTTTGTTTTGGGCATACTTTTTCCTCATTGTGATATATAATTCAAAATATATTGTTATTAAATATTATATTTATAGCAATGTTTTTACATTATATTTTTCTTTTATACTCATTTACCATGTAAAAATATTTATGTTGTATTTTCTCTTATTCTGTTGGTTGCTTACTTTCAATCACTTTATTACTTGAAAGAATTTTAAAAAGATACAAGTGTGTGTCTTTTTAAAGGCAGAATTTTGAATTGTTGTTTGTTATTGTTTTGTTATTATTTGATTTACTAAATAATAATACTTTACCTAAGTAATCTATGTTTGCTATGATGGGTATTTTAGTTTTTAAACCAAATCAAAAATATTTTTACATTATTGCAAATTAAGTAGAACTAATATTTTTATTTCACATCTTACATATGAGATCACACATGCTATCATCTTTTAGTTTTCACAGGCTTGACAGATTTAGTATTACAACTTTCCCAATAAGGTGGGAGAATGCTATAGTCCTGGGATGTGGGCAGGAAGATCATTAAATATAGAAAAGGTACTTTAATGTCATACCACTAGAAACAAAGTAGTCAATTTTTATATATTTAAGCATAAAGTAACAGCAATTTTAATGATTATTTTTATATTGACTCATTTAAATCATCTAATAGCCCTATGAAAATCATAGCACTGAATCTCAATATTAAAGATAAAGAATGGAGAGGATAGGCAATAATCCAAGAGGATTGAACAAGAAAAAGTAAAAGCCAGGATTAGAACCAGTACCCTGCAGGACACCATCAGTTGATTCTGCCTCTTAATGAAGGTTGACAAGGATGTGGCTCAGGAAATGGTTCACTTCCTCTGAAGTTCTATGGACTACCTTCTATGATGAACACTGTGACTGAACAGTGTGACTGATATATGGGCATCTCAGAAGGTCTAATTATTGCTGTCTGTGATCTTGTTGTGTTTAATGATTAAGATTTTCAAACATCTGACATCAGTACAGATGAGTTATTAAACATATATTCACTTATTCTTTAGAAGAACTTCCCTTAGCACTTTGGCTTCTGCAAAATATTTGAAACTTTTTGCTAACTCTTATCTATAATATTGAAATGGTTTTCTTAAATAGGGAGTTATGATCTTTGAGGCATTTGTTGTAACTATACTATTTATCTGCTATGTATTGTTTTGTAGATGTGAAAAATATTTAATCAAATAATGGTTTAGGTGAAATTTATTTTCTCAGGTGTAGTGTTGTTTATCTTTCTCATGACACAAACTTCATATTTCATTATATTGAGTTTTTGTGTTATAAATTGAGCAATCCTCATTGTGGGTCTGGTAAACAGTCTGATATAAGGCAAAATGATTATTGTATAAATTAGAATTGAAATGAGAGGGTAGGATGTTTTGTACATAAAACACTAATGATATTCAATTATTCACTCACAACAGGCCTGCTTTGTCTTCCCATGTATCCATTCATCACTGAGAATCATCTGTATCAGCACACTACAGACTTTCAGCACTAAAGTAATTTATGATGCTTAGAATCACTTGCATTGGCAGACTATTTTTACAAGTTTTAAACAGATGGTTTTATATCAGGGATTTTTATAAAGACAGAGAACAAATAGAAATAAGTTCTTCATGGCCAAATTGTCTTTCATTGTATGAATCTCTGCCAACTCAAACATATTGAGTGTATTTATCCCTAAAATTCTATTTCACAACTTATAAATGTATAAATGCCAGTTTCAAAGACTGTAATTGTATCACATTTTAAAAAGTTGATTTTTTTTTACTACAACCTATTTGTTAACATATTTTTGAATAAATTTTCAAGATAATTGTTATTGTTAAAAATAGGTTGTTAGAATTTCCCTTGGCAGCATCACTATGAAAGGATTACTCTTCAATGATAGAGTTGTAGGTTTATCTAGGAAAATGGGTTATTCTGAAGTTGTGCCTTCAATTCTGTGCTGAGCATCTAGCATCTAGGTAGGAGCAGTAGCTATATTAGACCTGTGATATGTTGTATAAAATGGAAAGATTTGTGTACCTTTGAAAGAACAAAGATACTATGACATATTATATAATCAAGCCTGGAAAAATTAACATGATGATGAGGTTATAGTTAAGCTGACAGCCTCACAAAGCCATAATCATTTTCATTTTTATAATACAAGGATGTAATATATTAGTGTATTATGTTAAATTTCAGTTTTTTTTGACCCATGATCTCTAAGAAACTGTAAGTATAGAGAAAAGGTGTGATTTCCTGGCCAGAAAATGTTGTATCTGTTTTTTTTTTTTTTCATTGTTAAAACAAGTGTTGACAGGATGTTTCAAAACATATAAAAAATGCTATTCACATGTAAAGATAGTTGAAGCTTTTAAAATAAACTTTCTTTATGAGTTATACAAAGTTTCCTTTCATAAAGAAAGAAAATTTATCATAAAATAAAAACTAAAACTTTTTTGGGATGTTGATTTTAAATTTAAGCTCATGAATAAAAAAGTATATAAAATGTTTTAGGTTTCTATCATCTATGCAGTATTATAAGTTGTATCTACCTTGATTGGCAAAAAAAGTAAAAGGTTTCACACAGAGAAACACTCTAGAGCATCTATGCAGGTTTCATGCATAATTGATTTGTACTGATATGCATCAGGAACCAATGGATACATTTGTATGTTTTACTCTAACAGGTTCAACGTAGTTTTTGAATAATAATGGTTAGCTCCATAAATTCAAAATCCAGAAAACAGATTTAATGCTTAGAAGAAAATAAAGTTAATTTTGACCATCTTAGCAGGCACTGGGGCAGGGTGTGTTACTGAGGTACAGGTGAAATTACCGTGAAGATTGTTTTGGGTGTGGAAGGAATAATAAAGTGAAGAAATGTAAATATATTTGTAGGGTTAATATACTTGATTAAAATCAAAGTATACTTGATTAAAAGTATACTTGATTAAAATCAAACTGAACAGCATTTCCACATCCACAGAAGGATGTCAGGAGTTGCTTCATTGTGTGCATGAAAGACAGTGGCAGTATCAAGAGACCCAGCAAGCCCTCCAGATGAGACAGGCTGCCTTTACACATGATGCCACTTCATACCAACCACATTGTTACATCATCTCGCATCCAGTGTGATCAAAATTAATTTGTTTTATTTGACATCATAATTTATTTAACATCATAATTTATTTATTTTATTTTTAACATCATAATTAATTTGTTTTATTTAGTATCATAATTTTAAGATGTTACTCACTTGTTTTAGTAATTTATTTAGTAATTATATAAATAAAAATTCATTTATAATAAAATATATACATATTATCTATCTTCATTTAGATTATTAAAAATAAAGATATAATATACATATACATAGTATATAATAGATACTATATATTCTATCACATAAAGTATATAAATTTATATTAAATATATATTATGGGTAGGTAATCATAATGCATATAGATAGATTCAAGGTCTAAATATTTTAATTTAATAGTTTTTTTTTCTCTTTAAACATCATTTTTATATTATCTATGCATAACAGAATAAAATATGGAATAACACAAACATAAACCAACCAAACCAGTATGTCATTAACCCACTTAATAAGCAAGTACCATCATGTCATGTATAAAAATGTACAAACGAGACCCCCTGAAATACCAAGAAAATGAGAGCCCTACCTTCTGAATATGTGTCCAGGAAAGATTCTCATTTGGTTGGAAAAAATATATTGTATAATTATATACATGTTGGCTTTAAATATATGCAGATTTTCAAGATTGTTATTCAAAGAAAAGAATATGGCTAGCTTATAAATATTCAAAATTAAAGCATTCCGATATGTGGATATTTAAGTTGCTGAAGGAATATGCTATCTATATATTTAAATATTTATTACTCAAATGTGAGATGTTTTCTAAAGGACTCTATATGGACTAAGAAAATTACATAGGAAATTCTTTTTTTCTCCCCATAGGATATTCTGTAGAAGCCACTTATACTTAGAAAATTCTAACTTTGAATTGAATATTGGAGCAAAAGACATTACATATATAAATAATTAAATATCTAAAAAATCTTATTTTTACCTTGTTGGAGAATCACCTTTGTAAAACATGGCAAATAAGTAAAATCTGGTGGTTTTGCCTTTAGTACATTAGATTTTTAGAGTTCATTTACAGGAAACAGGTTGAAAATCAAATTAAGTTATCAAAACTATAAGATGCTTACTAAGAAGGTAATAAAAAACATCTGTAATTCGTGTTGAAATTTGGAAAATCTAAGAATTGCTGCACAGTATGTCCAAAAGAAAACACCTTATATGCTATTATTACTGCCATATTATAAGTGAAAATTTTGTTTATTGTTGGAAATCCATGTAGATTAAAGTATAAGGAAACTAGGAGATTTAAAATAAAATACAAACATTAAATGATAAAAATCTGTTAAGAATTAAAATTTAAATTTGGGAGAAAACTAGTAGTATGCTATATCTAAATTAGAAATATTTAATGTAATTGGTTCAAAACCAATATAAATTATTTTATAGAGTAAGCACACCAAATTATGTTTATGTCATGAAAGTCTCAATGTCATTGTGTTTATTTTGAAAACATGAGGTAAAACACATAAAATATGGTTGGTTAATATAATGGTATATTAGAGATCAACACATTTTGATGTTTAAAATTCTTCCCAGATAATTCTATGAGTGGGGCATCTCTTCTCTTAGAGCAGTTAACTCACAAGTTTGCACTAAGTCCATGACTTGGACGTTATAAAAATATGAGTGCAAAAATACTATCTGACATACCCATATCTCATGTGACGAGTCTTCCATCTTCCATCCTGCTGTTTTTTGTTTTTTGTTTTTTTTCTTTTCCTAAATCAAGCAATGTAAAGAACACTAAGTAGGACGACTTTTAAACACAAAGGGAACTGCATGGAGTAGATAGAGCTTTAACCAGCATAGCATTTCATCCAAGAGGACTGCTGCAAGACTTCATTTAAAATTATCAGGGGCACATTATCTGGGTATACAACAAGAAGCAATTATTGGTTTAATTAGCCGGCATTCACCACATCACCCTCTTTCTCTTTGTTCGATTGCCAGGCAATTTTCTACAATCATTAAGCAGGGGACTAAAATTCCACAATGACCTAATCCGCAGCTCCTTCCTATCACACTGGAATATTTTAAAGTTATTTATGACAGTCCTCAATAAGAACTAAGTCCACTGGGCAGAAAACACTTCAGGCTTAACAAATCAATATGCATTGCCATATTCTTGATTATATTTAATAACTGACTATGCTTTTTTTTATTTTGGATGGATATTCGCCATGAAATTAGGTTAAAATTATTTGATTCAAAGCGAATATAGAAGATCACTTTAAATTTTTTTTTAACTCTTCTAAAGATTTATGTTTTACAAGGATTCATGTGTAAGAGTAAAAAATGTGCCACTAAATTTTAAAAAAAGGGAAAGAACTTCAAAATCTAACCTAATGGAAACCAAAAATAGATGAGTATGCTTTAAAATATTTGTGTCAGTTCAACTTCTGTAGGCAGTTAAGAAATTTTTTCCTCACAATGTTAACCATTAAGTTAGTTAAATTCCTAAAATTTTATTAATGATAACTTCCTAGCTGGGACAATAAGGGCAAGTTAAAAGAGAGAGAACTGTTTTTCCTGTGAGGCCTACAGGTATCTATGTGGAACAAGAGTATCCAGTAGAGATTCCAAAGGCACTAAAACTTGTGTTATAAATTAAACAATTTACGAAGCAGGATTAGGCCATGATTTGTTTTGTGTAGGTAATTTCTGGCATGATGAGGAGTCTGTTCTTTCTTCTGTCCCATAATTCTTATCCCATTCTGCCACATGGGACATGAATGTGTTTTAGAATACTAACATAGAGACAAATATTGAAGCACAACTTCTGTGTGGAATTCCCCAGTGTTGTATCAACCTTGCAATATCTATCAGCCTTCAGAGGCCAAACATCCTCATTCACAACCAATCCATTATCCCCAAAGATTCTTTTCTCAACTGCTACAGAGCATGTTTCTTTCCTGTCCTTATTATTACTCAGTCCACTCTTCACCGCCATATTTGTGAACCTCAGTTCAGGACAAAGGAGAATGCTCTCATTTCAGTGGTTTCTCCTGTACTGCCTGTCTGCCCCTTCCCCATGCAGAGATATTTATATATATTTAAATTTTTATTCATTGTTGATGGACTTTTATTCATTTATTTGTTTATATGTGGTGCTGAGAATCGAACTCGGGGCCTCACTCATGCTAGGCAAGTGCGCTAACACTGAGCCACAACCCCAGCCCCAAGCAGAGACATCTTTTGAGGGCTTTTTGTAGCTATGCAAAATTCCAACCTAGTTACAATGCATTCACTACAGACAAACAAAAATACATGGGTGTTATATGTAAAAGTTTTATAAGACATAACGGGCAATATACTTAAATATTTATGTGATACTTACTCTGGGGATTTTTATAAACCTGTTCATTCATGCCTGCTCAACTATTATTTAAGTAAAAAAATAGATCTGTACATTAGATTTCAAGTCTATTGTATAGATGGAATATGTTTAATCATTTCTCCTAAATCATAAATATTTGAATCATTTTCAAAATTGCACTGAATATATCTGTGCCTAATTTTTAGAAAAAAAAATGTTTTAAATTATTAGTAGCATCTTAATGCTTAGAAATGATCTTATAGTTGAGCATTTTCTACATTTTGTGATTTTTTTTTGCTTTAAGTTCAAATTTATGATATTAATAGACTACAATTTGAACTTTATTGGTTTTTAATTTTGGCACTTATTAAAATTAACCAATTTTTGAAATACCAGAAGAATGCAATTTTTGCTTGCTTAGTATTACATAATATATGTGATCAGGATTTGTAATCATGAACCCTATATATATTCTATATTCACATATTTTTGTTCTTATTTAATTTCAGCCCATGGAATATATTCATTTTAAGAAATATTCTAAAAATATGGTGATATTGATACTCCTATCATTTTATTTTATGTTTTCTATTATAAATGTTTTTGATATCTTATTTCCCTTTTTGTTTATTTTTTCCTCCTTCTTTGTTCTTCCCTTTAGCAAAGAATGAATTGTCCCTCTTCTTGCTTTATTTATTCAATAATTATATATTTAATATGTGGTCTTCTACTTGTTATCCTTAATTTTTTATTACTCATATTTGAAACAATAGATTGGCACCTAGTGTTAATAATTGTCAGGAAAACTAAACATATGTCAATTGTATTTTAACTTCTAGAATGACCAAGTAGACTCATCTTTATCATGTACTAGATGCATGAAAATCATGCGTTGGCTTTTGTGCCAACATTGAGGTGTTTCTTCTTTTAAGTAGGGATAGTAAGGTCCTATAGGATATAATGAAATTAAATGAAGTAATTTGGCCTAGTAAAATGCTGGGCACATATTTTGTTCTCAGTAATAAGTAGTTTCCATTTTCCCCACTCTCAACCAAAATCTGAGTATTTAGTCATAATAATTTGCACAAAAAAATAAGATTATGCATTTGTCATTCAAATACGTGTCAGATTCAAATTATTTTTTCTTAGTCACATGTATCTTTCCTGGCATTGAACCAACCTGAATTTTCCTGATGCAGTCATCTTCTCATGTGCCAGGTTTGGTAGCAACATGCCTCCAGTGATACTCAGAACCTGCACAATGGTTTACTCCAGCCTGACATCCAGTTGCCTTCTGTACCTCTTTCTGTGGGCTCTCTGGCCTCCAGACCCCATTTTACCACTCATGCAGCAGGCTCTGTGTGCTAGAGAAGTAATAGTCCCCCCAACACCTACATATACATACACAGACCCAATGAGATTTAAAGAATAAAGTAGCCAGGCTTCTTGCTCCTTAGGTGGGATAATTCTGATATGGGTGTTCTCAGGTAAGACTGTACTGCAATAATCCACACTGACAGTTGGGTTAATAATCCACCTGCTCTCGTCTCCATTCCTTTGTCTCATTTTCCAAATAAACTACTCGTACAGATTTTTTTTTTCTCTTGAGATCTGTTTCTAGGGGATACTATTTTCTCAGTCCAGACCAGTGATTGCCATGTATAACCTAGAATTAAAATTCCAGTTGCTGTCACGCATTTCTATTATGCAGTCAATTCAGTATTGAGGCTTGATTTCAAGCTTGTTTAACTCCCCCTCCAACCTGTCACCTGTCCTGCTTCTTTTCAAAGAATTTGATCCTGCAGGGAAACAGCATAAGAAAGGGAATCTGATTTCATGATTTTAGGCTCATTAAGACAAATTATGCAGGACCTGTCTGTGGTTGCAGCTTGATTTAGAGTGGATCAGATGGTCTGGATACAGCGCCTGTGGCAAGTGTGTTGTTCTTCAACAGCATTTCACCATAGAGGAGTATCTGCAAGACCTTTCCATTTATTGATGTATGTATATATTCATTTATTTATTTTCTAGACAGAGTCTCACTAGATTCCTGAGGCAGGCCTTGAACTTGCAATCCTCCTGACTCAGCTTCCTGTGTACCTGGGATGACAGGCATGCATCGCCATGTCTGGCTGTAGCAAGTTCTTTATTGTTTTATACTCCAGTGTGGCTGCTGTGTCTGTCTTGGTATCTCATCTGCAGTACACTAATATGTGATCCACCCCTTTGCTTTCTCATGTTCTACTACCTTTGGGAGCCAGGAATGGTGGTACATGCTTATAACCCTAGGGACTTGGGAGGCTGAGGCAGAAGGATCACAAGTTTGAGGCCAGCCACAGAAAATTACCAAGGTCTAAGCGATTTAGTGACACCCTGTCTCAAAATTTTTAAACTCAACTGCAAAGGATACATGGATTCTAACTACTTCCCAATTCTATTCCAAGAGAATTGTGTGTGTGTGTGTGTGTGTGTGTGTGTGTGAGAGAGAGAGAGAGAGAGAGAGAGAGAGAGAGAGAGAGAGAGGAGGAGGATGCTTCTTACTTTGCTTTCTCTGTATATATTTTCTGCCCGTTTCTGTACTTTTGTGGACCATCATACAAAATCAGCAGAATATCAACCCCTTCCAGCAGTAGAATATTTGTAAAAATAAGATTTGTTAATAAATTACAATACAAGTTAAAGAGCATTTTCATTCTGATATTTCTTGAAAAACCTAGTGATTTTTTACAACCCTTGAAATTATTTCGATAAGAAAAGAAATACCATATATATAATTTAAGATTATATATGTATACATATTCTTTTTATGCAAAGGCAAGGAATGATATATACATATATACATATACATAGATATATGTATATAAGTATGTGTGTATACACACACACACACACACACACACACATATATATATATATATATATATATATATGCACATGTGTATATATACACAGTCTTCTGTATGAAGTAAGCAACAAACACTTGAAAGTTAACATATCAGTAAAGTATAAATAATATCAATGAAATCCACTGACTATAGGAGAGAGCAGAGTGGAGTCAGGACAAGGGGTTCATTTGTGCAGTCAGTGTGTTATTTAGATGGTGCACACCATGCTGTACAGGACCCTGAGCTGCCCCTCTCCCACCTCCCTCCAACCTGTACTTGGACAGCACATTCCAGTCACTGTTCTCATTAACAGGATTCCTTCTTGGTTTTCACAAACTACCTCCTATACATATTTGAATTTGCTGTTGCTTCTGTCTGTAACTCTCTTTCAAGATGCATGAACACATCCTCTAGGCCCCTTCTTCATGGGTTAAATTCCTGTTTACATAGTGCCCTTCACCAGTCAATATCATCTCATAGTATTTATTTCACAGCACTCATAATAATCAAATGTTACACATTTCTGTGCTTGTTTATTGTGTTTCTGTTCTCATGAGATTATAAATTCCACTTGCTAAATTTATAGTGTCTAGAAGAGTACTTGACACATAGTGGAGTTCCATAAATATTTGATAAGGAGAAGGAATAATGAATACAGAGGACTTAAGCTAAAAGTCTTGTTAGATTTACTTGTTGCCCTTATTAGATTTGTTCATTAGAATCATTCATAGTTATCTTTTCACTTGTTGTGATACTATGAAAAGACACAAAAGATTAAAGTTTGAACAGATGAATTTCTTAAAAAACTGCAGAATAAAAGCAACATAATTTGTGCATTTTTAATAAAATTAAAATAGGAATTCATGAGATCCTTATTGAAAAAATTACAATTTAAGATCTTATTTTATTTCGTGTTAATTGACGATGTTCATTAAAATCCCAGTATTTTGTAATGATCTTGAAATACACTGCCAGCAAATACAAATCTGTATTTCTCAAAACTTCTATATAACTAATATTTATTTTGTAGAGTTAATGATTTTTCTAGTCCTGTAAACTCAGCTTTGTTGTTAAACCTTAAGAAAATAAGTTTGGTTAATTTTCTGGGTTATTAAAATAAAACTAATTTGTAGAAATTAAGCCAACTCTAGATTTAAGCATTTTGGGCTACTACTTTGAAAATAACTGAACATAGTGAATTTTACTTGGACAGCTTAAGTGTGAAGAAATTTAGAAGCATCTGAATTCATCAGGATAGAAGCGAATTTTCTTCTTTTTCCTCCAATTCTGTGTAATGCTCAATGGTGGAAAAAACACATTGAATTTCTTTGGTTTTTATTCATTTTTGTCATGTATTAGAAAGGAACAGTTATCTATCACCACATATAGAACCAAACAGACTCATTTCTGGGTGTAAAAATGTAAATAAAATGATTTAATGGAAATAGGTATTCTCATTTTCACTCAGTCTTTTATTCAACAGATGCTTGTTGTACAATTCTTTTTAAGATCTAAGACACAGCAAAGAACAAACCAGAAAAAATATCTGATGGACCAAACAGGGGACATTAAACAAATAGACAATTTAGATAGTGATAAATATTGAGGAGAAATTGTAAAGCAAGGAAAAGATGACTTGTTAGAGGAGGGGGATGGAATCATGAATTACAAAATGAGGAAATACAGAATACCTGGAATGTAGAAACTTTCAGATTACACTTTGTCTAGATTGCAGTTGGAATGTTTAAAGTTCACTGAAATAAACTTGAATATGTTTCAGATCATGAATAAATAGAAATGACAATTGACTTTCATTGTTGATAAGTTTAGAACAATCAAGGTAATAAAAGATATTTATATAATAATTTCATGACTTCCACTTTTGTCTTTTCTTTATAAATATTCAGAAAAATTTCAGAATATTAGAGATTTGTATGAATGACATTGTCTCCAATCCTCAGCAGCATTCCCAAAGGAATTTGTGGTGGCTAATTTATGGTGTTAAACTGACTACATTAGGAATATCCAGATACTTTGTTAAACATCATTGCTAGGTATGATGTGAGATTGCTTCCATGAGACATGGGTCTTTCAATAAGTAGACTGAGTAAAGAAGACATGTTTTTATCTATATGGATGGGCATCAACCATTCTGTTAAAGGGGTAAATAGAACTTTAAAAGCGGAGGTAAATTTACTCCCAATTTTGCAGCTGGGACATCCATATTTTTATGCCCTTACAAATCAAGATTCCAGTGTTGTCAAGCCTTTGGGGTATGGCATTATACTAGTGGATTCCTTGATTCTCTTACCTTCAGGTTTGGACTGAGATTTACAGCGGTGGTTCCCCTAGTTCTGAAGTCTTTGGATTCAATGACTGAATTGTACCCCAGGCTTCCCGGGTTCTTTAGTTTGCAGATGGTAGATTTCTTGGTTGCCATAATCATGTATTCCAATTTCTGTAATTTACTTGTCTGTCTATCTATCTATCTATCTATCTATCTATCTATCTATCTACCCATCTATCCATCATATTGTTTCTATTTCTCTGGAGAATCCTTTCTGATCCATAATTTTACAGAATGGTAATATGAATCTATAAAAATTTTGTGATTAAAACCATGTTGTGGACTGAATACCTTCCCCAGGATTCATATGTTGTAATCCTAAATACAATATGATGATATTATGGGGTGGGGATTTAGGAAGTAAAGTCATGAGATTGGAGTCCTCATGAATGGGGTTAGTGTTTTTATAAAAAGAAAAAATAGCTTATTTACTCTCTCCATGGTATTCACCATTTAAAGATAAAATGAGAAGACAAGATGTGTATATAATGCTGAAAGAGTCCTGCTGTGATTTGGATTTGGAATTTTCCCCAAAATTGATGTGTTGAAGTTTAATCTTCTGCTCAGCATTATGGAAAGGTGACAGAATCCTTTACAAACTCAGGTCTAGTGGAAGGTATTAGGTACTGGGTATATATTTTTAAAAGGGATTATGGGACCCTTGGCTCTTCTTCTCTGTTACTTGTAGCCTTGAGGCAAGGGCTTCCTCACTCACATACTTCCTCACAACAGGCTTGAAACCAGTGGATAAACCACCAAGACATGCATCTACAACTGAGCCAAAATAAACATTTCCTTATATTAAATTGATTATCTCAGGTATTTTCTCATAAAAATGATAAGCTAGAACAGGGCCCTTACAGAAAACTGAATCTGCTGGCACTTCAATCTTGGATGCTTCATCTTCATGAATATTAGACATGTAGAGACTCAGGAGAGGATTTTCTTATGATTATTTTTATTTATTTATTTTGTTTTGTAAAGTCATTTTTCCTGAAGAATTAAAAGCATACCAACTACAAAAGTGCAAAAGCTGATATAGACTATTTTTCTGTCTCTCTGTTTTAGGATATTAAAATAAAAATATAATTATGACAACATTTAAGAGTAAGGATATATAAATTTGTACAACACATTGGGGTGGGAGAAGTGGTAACAGAACATTTTTGTTATTCTTCAAATAATTCATTGCTATAATGAGAGGAACATTTACCATTCTGTAACCCAGGGTACAGAGTTAATAATTGGCAAAGACTAATAAATGCTTAGTCTATACCATAAGTCCTGTCTTGAGGTTTTGACTTATTTTATCAATTAGTTTGAAACTTCTGACCCTGGAACCTGAAATTCTAATCATTAACATGATCAAAATAAATTCTTCTGGAGTCAGTTATTCTTATTTACCACTGGGTTCTTGGCACAAAATCTCTATGGTTAGATAAATACTGCTTAATTAGAATTGGTGGTAATGTGTCCCATTTCCTATTATATATAGTAAGGATAAATAAAAATTATTTAAACATAGAATCATAAAATCTCAAGGTTTGACAGACATAAAGGTCATCTCATCCAATCATTCTGTAAGACTTAAGACATATGTGCAAGTAAATCCAAGTTATATTAACATACCTGGCCTTTGATTTAAGAAATAGCATGCTTTTATTTGACAAGAAACTTTTAACCTTTACCAGAAGAAGTGGATGGTTTTAGAAAAATATTTTTTCATAAATCGAATTAATATTGCTTCAGGAGGAAAGATTAGTATTTAAAAGTAATATATAAAATGAAACATTTATCATTTACCTATTATATTTGGGAAACTGCTCGGCAGTTGGACTCTCATTGTGCATGCAAAATTCCCACTTGCATTTCCATGGTATTTGCTATCTAACATGTTATGCTATAGTAAGCTCTGAGCCCATGATGAAACTTAGACATAGCATCAACAGACTGGTGAAGTATGTAAAATATACCAAGTCTTTCAAACTGAGCTCATTTCAACTTCATGTCCCTTAAGTATACATAAATTGTGTAACTTTTGAAACTATTCTGTCTCTTAATATAACTCATTTCATTTTTCTACTTTTCTTAAGACATTGAGCATCAAATCCTCTTAACTTTTAAAACTGGCAACTCCCTAAATCCAGTAATTATTAATGGAGAATGCTTATTTTGTTTTCTATAAGTAATTATTTTCATATGATTTTAGAAATGAACTTCTGTATTATTTTTAATTTCCATTTTTCCCAATTAAATGAGCTCAGAAGTCTAGGTCGAGAATGGGGTGATTGGGGTGTCTTTATGCTTGGCCATCTATGAGAGTTTCTCCAAATCATGTCACATGGCTGCTTTTACCTTCTACTTTGTTGACGTCACTGTAGCATAGATTGTGTCAGTATTTACTGTTCTATGAAGTAAAAGAAAATTAGGCAAATCATTATTAGGCAGATGTTTAAAAACTTAATAATCCTGCTCCATTTCATATATATAGTATTTTGTAAAAAGTATTCAAAATAACCAGTTATATCAAACATAACTTCATTTTTTCAACTTTGCTAATATGCTGTCAAAAAGTAAA
Source organism: Marmota marmota marmota (assembly GCF_001458135.2). Taxonomy (NCBI): domain Eukaryota; kingdom Metazoa; phylum Chordata; class Mammalia; order Rodentia; family Sciuridae; genus Marmota; species Marmota marmota. The sequence goes on from NW_026000037.1 coordinate 11,721,074, forward strand.
CATAGAGTCATTCAAAAGTCACTGGGTGTAATTCTGAAATTATTTTGAAAATTTGCTCAGTAATGCATTTTATACACTTTAAGACACTGTAAGAGAGCTGGGGTTGTAGCTCAATGGTAGAACACTTGCCTTGCAACAATGAGATATTGGACTTAATCCTCGCACCACATTAAAAATAAAAAGCAAAAATAAAGATATAGTGTCCATATACAACTAAAAAAAAAAACATTTATAAAAAGATACTGTAAGAATCTCATGAGTTGTATATCCTGATCACATGATTAGTTTTAGAAGTTTATATATTTTTAATATTAGTTTATACTACTGATATTATAGAGATGATGTCATTTTTTATTCAGTCTACAAAGTTGCCTTTGCCAAAGAGTGACTTGAATTTGCTTTATTGTATCTTTGACTAAATAGTGTGGGTGTGTGTGTGTGTATATATATTTTGTATAAATTAACAGGGGATAATTCTGAAGAGACTATTAAATTTACTAAATATAGATTTTAATTTAGGATTTGATTATAAAAGTAATAAGCTTTTGATACTTCACATGTTAATGAGGGTAGATATTCATAAATAGATAATATATATGGTATAAAAAAATAGAGAATCAATTTCAGAAAAATAGTAGTTTTATGTTACATTTTACATTATAGATATATTTTAAGATATCCAAAATATTTATTAGATTATTTTTAAAAAGATCTAAGGGATATGATTAAACATGATGAATTGTACTATATTCCACAGAATTTTTTTGAGCCATCTAATACAATAATTTGATATCCATCAATGACTTCTTTAAAAGCAATATCTACTACTCATTTTTTTCATTTTGGAGATAGTGTTACTTTTAGGATAGAACTGAATTCTAAAATTTCTAATGATTCAGTCATTGCACCTAACTTGATTTGAATTTCCTTAACACATTCTACTCTGCCGTTCATCAGGTTAGAAGATTATAAATCCTATCTTCTACCAACATTTTTGATAAAAATTAGAATATATGTTAATCATAATACAATGGATTCTGAGAATAGTTAGAAAAATAGACCTTCTGGTATCTGAAGTACTCAAACCTTCTACTTTTCTTATACTAATTAAAATCTGTTCTTCATAGCACATATGTATATGAGAAAATGGGAGTGACATGGGGAAATGAATTAATGAATTAGCAAATTAAGTAGAACTTATGAGATAGCCTCTGAAATTGCTATTTTAAATATTGCAGGAATTCTGAGTTACTAGAACACATTCAAATAAAATAGTAACATACATATAAAACAGAAGCTTCTTGTCTGTATTAGGTTTCAAACAGACAGGCAGAAGGAATGAGAAAATATATTCATGCACACTTATATTTCTACACATATATATGTATTAATATGCATGCAAAATGTTACAAGGAATTGACTTTTGTGCTTCGGGGTCTGGCAAAGAAAGCTGGAAATCATGACATGCCATCAACAAAGGTCTCTGTAAATAACTCCAAGGGAATGAGCCAAAGATGTTGGCCCGAGAGAATTTTTCTGTACCTCAAAATGTCTCATACTTTTCAGATCTGCAATTTTATTAAGTCACATCTATTATAATTAAATTGATAATTGTGTATCTGATAACCTCTAAATTTTATTGGCCTAAAAGTTGATTAAGAAAAATTTGGACAACTTTTTATTAATATCCACTAAAGCCAAATATTTTCTCTCCCCCAATACTCTCACATATATTATATATTATATGAAGGAGTGCTATTTTTTATTAAAGCACATATCCAAGGTCATTCATAACAGCTCTATTCAAAATATTTCTATAAACTACTGAATTATAACAGTAAAATCAATAAAAAAACAGGGTGTAGTTATAAAATCAAATATGACACAGCAATAAAAAAATAACAACTGCTGCTGCATAGAAGGCTATGAATGAATCTCATAGGCATAATGATAGAGAAAATAAGCCATACCCAAAAGAGCATTATATATTGTTTGTTCTGTTTTATAAAGTTCAAGAGACAAAACTAATATAAGCAATAGAAGCCAGAATAGTGGCTATCAAAGTAATTAAATGTCAAAAAGTTCTATACTTTATCAAATTGTAGATTTATAGTTGAGCAAACTTTTGCAGAATCAGGACTACATTATTGTTTTCTAATAATGCATAGCTCCAAAAGAGACAAATATGAGAAAACACTTGTATGTATAAATAATTGCATATAGAAATAGTTGTATGTGAAAATAGTTGTATGAGAACATAGTTGTATGGAAACATTAAATTTGAAATATGAAAAAAATACAGATACAAAAGTTATTTATTTGTAAGTTATGAAAAGATAGCATAAAGAATTTGACATGCCTTAGGCAAAAAATGGAATTCACCTGATGATTACCACAGACTAGTGAGTGAATGACAGTTTGGATATAAAGGCTTTGAGAAGTACAGGAGAGAGGAATGCTCCAGGGCTGGGCATAGGAATCCTATCAAAGACCAGGTGCTGGGACATTTGTTCACAGCTCTGACTGTCCACATTTCCTCTCTTCACTGAGTTAGGACACAGTGGGCATGTGTATGGGGAGCATGTTCTAAGAAATGTCACAGGGCTAGAACCCCATACTTCATCATGTCCTCTCACAGTGGGGACCAAGCTCAGGGGTGGATCTGGTGCCTTACACCCTGATCTCCTTCTAAGATCATGCACATTCATAAAAGTCAAGTATTTACTGGGAAAAGGTATTTGATGATTGAAATCCCCAAAGTAACAAATGTTCACCACCACCAGAAAACAGTGGGAAACTTAAGGGAGGAATTAAGCTGACAGGTTAAATAAATCTTCTGTTTGGAAACTCCTTTCTTTATAATGGAAAGAGGTCCTGAAGAGAAATACACGATTATGGGGAGAGCTGAGTCAAACTAAGAATTTTACTTAAGATGATCACTGTTGCCTTTTACAAATGGAAAAGAGCCCTCTAGGTATAAAGTGTTGAAATGATTATTAACCACTGAAAGAGAAATGGTTCATTATTCAATGTATTGACATTTATCTACTTAATTAGCCTTGATAAAAATAAATTAAGCACTGCTTAGTTTTATGATGTTTCAGTGTTTTCTGAAATATGTAATTGAATTGTCATTCAGGTATGTAATATTTAATGACACAGAAGACATTCATATTATTTGTTTATGAAGGCTATGCATTACAGTTCCTATCTCCTGGTACCATCATCCTGGTGATTGGTTTTCAAGCGCGGGAATTTCAAGGAGATGCAAATATTCTGACCATAAATATTAAGCAATAGTAATACCCAAATTTGCAATTTCACCTATTCCTCTTCTAAAGTGTGCAGGAAACGTAAACATTAATTCAATAGTGGAAGCTGAAATATTAGTGTGAATCTCTGCACTTAACCCTCACACTGCTACATCAGAAATCTAAATAAATGGCCCTTCTTTCATAAAAATAAAGCACAAAAAGAACTTATCATTTTTTTATTTATTGAGGAAATAAAGGTAAATTAGTTTTCTTTGTTTTCTACTAGTTACATTCAGTTAAGGAATTTTTTAAAAGATGAGAACAAATAATTGTTATTGTCACTTGCCTGTCATTTACTAAAAGTAAATGTGATTTATGCAATCAATATGTTAGAATTTTACTGTTCTCAAAAAATGTATAAATTGGTAAATGAAAGCAAATATCTTAACACCAATAATACTCCATTATTAAGGGATTCTTAAAATAGTGCCCATGGTTCTCATGGGCACCAGTATTAGCGATTTAGCTGAACTGCTAATTGCATACATGAAATTAGGTCATACAATTGTTCATTTAGTTAATCATATAAGCACAATATTGAGTGCCATATTTTGTATTTTATCAAGTTAGCATCTTGGTTATGATAGTTTGTACCTTTAAAAAAGTTTTATTTTTTTCTTTAGAGGAAATTTTATACAGAATTTAAAATTAGTATTATTTTTATAGTCAAAATTCTCATTTGCAACATCTATAAATTGTACTTCTCAATTTCTCTTTTAAAAAAGAATAGAAATCAAGATATGTATGTTAAAGTTAAATTTTACTCAGTGTTGAAAGTAAAATGATATTATTATTATGACACAAGAAGATGTAATATGATCAAAATGTGTTTAACTTGCTCTTATAGCCAAAAGAAATATCATCGAAAGCCAATTTTACCTTCAATTTGATAAATAAACTCAGTGCATATATGGCAGGAGACAGCTACGTTTAAAAACAAAAACAAAAAATTGTGAAGACTCATAGAACCTTTGTGTTCTTTGCATGTATATTATTTCCACAGAAATGAGATTTGGTCAAATTATTTCAACAAAATAAAAATTCTACTTTTATATTTATTTTATCTTTTTGAATAAGACCACAAATTTGAAAAATAAAGTTTGAATTATCTTGTTTTTGTAGTTCAGAAATTTTAACAAGGCTTTAATTTTAACTAAGATCAATTTATGTGCTGTATTTTTTACTGAGTAAGCTTCATTCTCAAAAGGAATTATACCATTGAATATTAATTTTATAGATAAATCAAATCTTACTATTTGGTGGCTTTTGCTTGTGATTTAATATCATGGAATTTAAATGATATTATACAAAATTTTTATCCCAGTCAATTTAGGTTTTTCTTTATTTTTAATGTTAAAAAGTTTTAAAATTTATGATTACAAATTTAACTCAAGGTTGTATGATAGGATTATTTATTATGACTATAGAAATATTATTTATTTTACAAATATAGTCACAATTAATTTAAAGTATTAAAAATTGAGAACAGGATATAAAGATTTGAACACAAAATTCAGATGGTTTATAATTTTCAAAAACTTAGATCTATTCTTATGTAAATTGTCCATGGTGAGTATATAAAAATCACAGGAAATGGTACTTTATAACCTATATGCATATCTCTTCAAATGAGAACAGTTCTTTTAAGCTGTGTTCAGTTATTTTTTTCAGTAAATAAAGTGGAGACATGGGTAAAAAAATAAATATCTCCTCTTATGAGTAGTTGTGTAAAAATACATTTATTTTATTATCTAGAATTCTTGAGCTTTTGTAACCTGATTTAAAACTTGCAAACTGAACTCTATTACTTCTTATACCAATGTTTTTATCTATGAACACAATACTTTGTAGTTTTCCTGTGAAGATGAAAATAAACTAAGACTCTTTTTTTAGGTTAATATTTATTTCACAAGAAAGCTACATCATTAATATTTTAGTTATTTTTTAAAACAGACTTTATATTTAGGTCTAATTTTTTAGTTTGGGGTTATTAGAGATATCTATGCAAATTTAAAAAGGAAAGAAAGTATTATTCAAGCACAGTGTAAGTACAGTACAGAACAGTACAATAAACATATAAAAGAAGTTGTCAAAGTGTTTTTGAAAAGCACATACAATTTTATAAAGAAATCAAATATTACTACTTGGGTGTCTTTAGTTTGTGACATAATATCATGAAATTTAAATGATATTATACAAAAGAAATTACTGACCAATTTATACTATTAATTTACCATATAATTCTGGGCTAGTAAATTAATTTCTATGACTTTTAGTTTTCTGTCTTACAAAAGACTTAGAATATTGCCTTACTTGATTAAAGAAGATTTGATTAAATACCATGGAAATACTTTTCTGAACAGCCTACTCTAATTTTAATCATGATATCAGCAAGGATAACACTGTACATGACCATTGATACTATCATTTGTTTTTGCACTAGTAGTCTCTGTCCTTCTACCTCTATATTTACCTAGCACCTGAAAAAATTAAAAAATAATTGGGAAAAATTCTAATCACATGCTTCTTTCTTTTTAAAAAAATAATCTTATAGAAATTATTTTTGTCATTGAAGCACTGTGGGAACACAGCAGGCTAATCTTGCTCCCATTCTCAAGATACATCTCCCTCACGTTTTGTAATCACTTTCTCCTTCACATCATTAAGTCTCTGTTAAAAATAAAAGCGCCCCAAGGCGATTCCAGGACAATCACTCTAAAGTTGCTCTGACCCCCAACCCTCTCCCTTGCTGGCTACCTACTCTGCTTATGGCGTCCTAGCATCAGTGAACATTAAATTTATTTGTATTTGACCACTGACTTTCATCTTCCCTCTTTACAATGTAAGCTTTATAAAGGAACATGTTTTGTCTTTGTAGCACATTACTGTATCTCAAGAATTGAGTCAGATACGTAAGCAGCTAAGCATAAGTTGTAAATGTGTGAAAAATGAGTAATCAGGAAGAAAAAGGTCACAAACTTCCAGTTCATTCTGCTAGTTAAATATTCCAAAGATCATTCAGATTCACATCTCTAAATGTACCTCTGAGTCTTGGCTTTCATGATGTCTTCTAATTTCCCATTATTTTCATTTTATATTTGATGGAAATTTTTAATGTTGCAGTTGAAATATGATATCACTCAAATGCTATTTCTACTGAATTTATGAAATTATTTATTTAATAAAGCTTAATGCACTTGAAAGAAATACAATCATTAGTTTATGGTAAGCCACTCAAAATAACATAACAAGTATGCCATATTGTTGTGAGATTTAAAACAAAAGTAAGTGGTAGAATTTTCTAAAATATCTAGAAAATATTTATTATTACCTTAATCTGTAAAATATTTGCAATATGATCTTCACAACTAGATTTATGTTTAAAATTATGTGGCATTTCTGTTTGATAATATCAAAACTTAGATGCCTGAGAGAATCCCTCCCTATAATTCCAATTGCTGCATAAACTCTAACAAATACCATTTCAATTGAATGGTTAGAAGTGATATTCATAAGGCTTAAAAAGAACAAGACATAAAGGAAAGAAATCTGACACTGGCCTGAGGACATTAATTGGTAGAAGACTCAGCCTTAAGGTACAAAGCAGTTAGCAGACAAAGATTTTTGTGTGAGTTCATACCTGGAGAAGATGAAATGAAACTGAGAACTTTGCCCATTGAAAGGTGCCTTGGAGAAATAATGTCAGAAAAAATGATAATGATAGGCATAAATCAATAAACAAACGAACATACAAATAAATAATTAAATAAAAACCAGGTAGATTCTCAGAATTAGCTCTGCACTAGGAAAAACATCCGCACTTAGAACTTATAAAGTTTATTCACCATGTTCACTTATTTATTGTTTTGAATTGTATTAACTGCAGAGAACATAAAACATCAAATTCAGAAGTTATAATCAAGAGGTTTAGTTATTTTAACTTCTCAGGACAATCGCCTAAAGCAAAATAAAATCACCTGTCTAGGCACATGCCCTCAACAACACCATAAAAGATACACCTGCCAGTCATGTACACATATGTCAAAATTTAAATTCACAAAACACATAAAGAAACATGACACCTAAAATCACTTAGCAGAAGTAGAATTTTATAGGACATTATATATATTTATATTTTCAGTTTTAAAATACAAAAGAAAACAAGGATTCATAAAACTAAAAGAAGAAATTTTTTAAAAAATTAAAGAAAATCATCATGGTACTAGGCAAAAATACAGTAATATAACTCTTGAAATATAAAACAAACCAGTTTGCCCAAGGACTTGTATAGACTCTTGTGTATACTAAGTATAAACAGCCTACTCTTTCCAATCTTATGTGGAATAATTTTAAATGTATATATTCAATAATAAAAATAATGATTTTCAAAGATAGTATTACTAACACTACATTTTATTAATGCCATACAAAAAGATAAGTTAGCACATTTTAGACAATACTTGCAAACTTAGATGAAAAGGACACTTTCTTAGAAATAATACATTCTAAGCTCTGAATGTGTAGTTATATAAATACAGTTGACACACAAAAAATTATTAAAATATAAAACTCTACAACAATCACGAAAATTTTTTAAGTATGTAAAAGTCTATCTGAAGATACTAAACTCAGAGTTTTATTTGTGACTTGTAATAAATATTCATAAAATGTATAATTCTCATTATAAATGCATTACTCTAAGGGGGAAAACAAGAAGGAAGATTGGAATTACCCCCTTTCCCCATAATATTTAAAAGGTAATACACATGACTACAAAGTATAAGGTGAAGGTATTAGAGAAAGGTATCAGGCAAGCTTTCTTTTGAACCTATATTCAAAATATGTATGTATATATTCAAAATATATATGTATGCACACTAACTCATAATTTATGGAATAAAAATGACTGTACAAGCAATACATGAATAAAAAATACTTTTGATAATATTTAAAATAAAATAGAAGTAAAATACATAGCAAAACTTTAAAAATGCAAAATAGAAGGGTATTTATGACCAATATATTTTGATCAATATATTTTTCTATATTTTTGCAATACCTTTTATTGGTCAAATAAAAGCTATTGCAAAAATATAGAAAAAATATATATAATTTTCAAAATACTGGCATTTATTTCAAAATAAAACACCATATTACAGGATCTGCTATTATCAAAGCCATTCAAAAATGTGCAGTTAACACAGAAAAAAAAATTAAACAAGGATTGAAATGAAGGAAATGAATATATAAATAAACAGAATATTTATTTATACAGAAAATTCAAAAAAGAATATACAGGTCAATTTCTAGAATTAAGATGGGGATTTTGTAAACTGTTGGATTGAGAGTCAGTTATGATTTCAATTGAAATACCTACCCCCAAACAATCCCACCGTTTTTTTTCTACAAAGCATGCTATTTACTATATCTTACCCCAAACAGACCAGATACCACACCTAACAAATGAGGTATTTCAACTAAATGAAAAAAGTCATAAACGTTTAATTGAAAGACATTAACAAAACAGAAATAAGTTTTAGAACAGTGATATGTTCTTCTGTGAAATAAAACTCAATATTGGAAACATATGCATACAACCCAAACTGGAAGCATTGGAAAATTATGTGTGTGTGTGTGTGTGTGTGTGTGTGTGTGTGTATATATATATATATATATATATATATATATATATATATATATATATGAAAGTAACTGACAAGCATAGACAAATATGAATAAATATACAAGGAGGTACTTGTGGAACAAGAGGAAAAGTTATTGTAATAGTAATAAGGTAAAAACATGCCTTAATGATCAACAGGTATTACTGTATTAATAAACAAATATGTCAACAGAACAGAAGAGAGTCCATAAATTATGCCTAATCAGGGGCTCAACCTGCAATTGTGGCTTGGCACCAAATGCGTAATGCATAACTAATCAATAAACTAGAAGATTTTAGCTGTCTATGTGAAACAATAAATCACCAGATCACAGGGTCTATTATCATATACACATATACTTAAAATACAAAGAAACGTGTTGAAATGTTAAAAATTTAATTGAAGTTAGTATGTTTGCTTTGGCAGTGGAAAGGGGTGAGCAATAAGCATTATGGATTGAGAAAAGGACCCCAAATTCTTGATTTCAGTAGTGGGTTATGGGCTTTTTTACAAATAATTCTAATAGATGATGCAGAATGATAATTTTACTGAATGATGACAGGAAAACCATGAGTCCACATCTCAGAGGTTTCTCTTTCAGTAAAAGTGGCCACACACACCTGACCTGCACTCACAGAAGGAGCTGTCCTCCTTTCTTTTACCCAGGGGCGTGACTTGCTGATCTGGAGTTCTCCTGAAGCAGAGTGTGTCTTGACCCTTGTTCAAACAGATGTGGTCATTAAAAATTGGACTCACAAAATTTCAAAGTGCTTGGCACTTAACCTAGAACCCAGGGTACCAAACATCCTTCTGATTAATTTTAATGTTTTAATGAGAGGTTGGATAAATAATCAATATTACCAGTTATCTTTTAATTTTTATAATTTTCCTTGTTTGAGGATTCATCTACTTGGTTCCCTTGCATTAGACTGAAATACTTGCCATCAGACATCCTTTTCAGGAATCTTTTCACATGTCTATTTTATTTTCTTTGCACTTTGAAACTTGATTTTGTGAATGCTAAGAATAATAGCAGAGGGCTCTCCTCGTTTTTCATCTTAAACAGAATCCTCAGACTGCTTCTTGTGCTCTCAAATTTCATAATATTGTGTAATCATTAGAATAAAGAACTGTATATGGATATATATATTATATATATATAATAGCTGTATGTGATATGTATTGTGATACATACGATATATATATATATATATATATATATATATATATATATATATATATATATATATAT
>NW_026000037.1:11731314-11840189 GCF_001458135.2 Marmota marmota marmota
ATATATATATATATATATATATATATATATATATATATATATATATATATATATATGGCAAAGAGAAGTCAGAAATATCAAATCACTGTCAAAAACTGGAGTCTCTTTTGGATCTTATAGAGAATGTCTAAAGCTACAATAGTATGTATGAAACAATGGTATAGTGGAGTCCAATTAAGTATCATCTGGCTCTCCATCTCTGGTGTAATCAATAATGTTATTCAAAAGATTCAATGAGCACTGCCCAAACAGAATCAAAGATCACCTAATGCGAGAACATGTGAATGGAGTGGTTATACTGGTGGGCTTGCATGAACACTGGGCATATATGCTTTGGAAGGATTTGGAGTAGCTGGAAAACTTTTGGGTGGGAAGATCTAAGGATTTTTTCACCTTTTCTTGCTTCTACTATAATATTTCAACATTATTATTAGCTAGCAGAGCTGTGGTAGTTAATAATAACTAGATAAAAAATTTATATAGTCAAATCTGTCTAGATGAAAATGAACTCTGAATATAAAGCAACCTAGATTTTGGTCCCTACATTTCTAAGTATTTCAATACTTTCATTAACACTTTTTTTAAATTAACAATTAGTTTTGTGAAAAGAAAATGCACATTCACAGTTCTGACATAGAAAAAAATGTTTCAAATTACCATCTAAATTATGTGTTTGCATACAAAGAAAATGTTTTAGTCAATTAAAATATCTAGATGATATTTATGTTCTTGAATGCAAACTTTGCTTCTATAACATAAGCATAAAGTGAGTTCAAAAGAATAATTGCAAGTCTCAATGCTGTGAATATAAAATATGTACTGTACTCATTAAAACCTAATTTATGTGACACTGGAGTAAAGAGAATTGACTACCTACTAAAACAAGAGAGAAATCTTCTGAATCCCTGGGAAAAACATAACTAAGCATTATTATTATTAGCATTTGTGGGGGATTCTCTGTATTATTTTTGAAAATGCAATTCAAGTTTCATTATAATGCACTCAGCTATAAAATGTATTTTATATCTAAAACAACCGTATAAGTCTTATACCTTTGGGAAGAAAATGAACCATGAAGATATCTCTAAGGCAATTCGAAATTCTTTTGGGAACTTGTGTTATATCAAAAGGAGCATAAAACTGCCACTTCCAACCTGGCTTTACTTTTCTCTTTCTTGAAAAAAATATCTATATGTTTTGACATGAAATAGTCTTCCTGTCTTGGTGATGACTTTCCACATCACATATTTTAGGTCCCTTGGCCATTTTATTATTCATTGCTACAACTCAGATACTCTGGCTTACTATACAAGTATTAAATGATTCTGGGGAAAAAAAGATATTCAAATATTTACTATGTATTTATTGAAAAGCAGAGATGACCCAGTGACTGCATAGGTGCAAGGACCCTCAAAGGGGGACACACTAGTGATGTGAAACAGTGAGTTAGAAAAAATAAAAATAAAAAACTCGGCATGCATGGACTCTGCAAGTTGGTTTTCTTTCTTTATCGTCATATTATGATGCTAACACAAAGGTATAATGAGGACCACAATGAAGGGTTGCCCCAGAAAACGGGAAAAAAGAGCACAAGTTGGAAATAGGATAGAACAATTGAATTTGAATGTTTGGGCATTTTTTTTTTCTGTGTTGAAAGGAGACAGGTTTGGCAGGTTTTTGAGAGCCTGGCTCCCTGGGGAAGGCCTAAGAAGCCTCTGGATACCTCTCCCCATTCGACTCGGGCTTCACCTGCCTCACAAAAGTCCTAAAAGGAAGATATGCTTAAAATTTTTACCGACATCCTCAAACAAGGCTATAAATTCTTTGTGCACAGTCCCTTTCTTCTCCACTCAAAACGGGAAATCCAAATCTTTCAGGTGAAGGCTAATTATCCACCATCATTGTCCTCACACAAGTCTGCCCACCTCATTTGCAATGTAAGTTGTCATCCCCTTTTTCATCCCTGAATAGTTCATCCCTGCATTTTTTTTGCAATTTACAGTCATCAACAAAACAACTTTTCCCTTCTCCAATGCCTCCTTTTCTTCTCATTCTGGGTGAAATTGGATCTCTCCTGAGTATTCTGCCATCTTCAGTCCCTTTGGGCCCTCACTCCTCTAATTTTCATGTAGATAACTCAATACAAGACAGGCCAGAGCTGACTCCTCTTTGTTTATCATCCTGGGTTCCAACTTTCCCTTCCTCCTCCTCCACTGGAAAACATCCAGCTCCCTTGGGGGACAAGCACCAGATAGGGGGATTCACCAGGACTCATTTCCTCTCCCCAATTTTGCCAAATAGTCACCCAAATAGTCACTCTTCTCAGTTTTATCTTCGTGCTATATTTCCTATCAAGTGTCTCCCAGTAAACACTTAACTGCTCCCATTTACAGTCCTCCCTTGTTTCCCCAGAACATGTAAAGGCGGTGTAATTACTGGTCCTAGAACACCACGATCTTCTCTACGGACCTCCAGGACCCTGGGAAGGTCCTTACCTTGAGTCTGGCCCTTGCAGCATGTGTGTTAGCTACACTTATTTTTGCTATAGTTCTCAAACAGGTAAAGTTTATTTCTGTCTTGATGCTTTTTTGTTTGTTTGTTTGTAAATATTAGCTGTAGTTGGACACAGTACCTTTATCTTATTCATATTTATGTGGTGCTCAGGATCGAACCCAGGGCCTTGCATGTGCTAGGCGAGCGCTCTACCACTGAGTCACAGTACCAGCCCTGTCTTGATGCTTTTAAAGCTGGTATTGTGACTCTTCTCCAGGTCTTTTCTGGTTCACCTCAATACCTGCTTGCATGCCATAGTTTTACAAAGGCTAACTCCAACTATTCATGATTTCCTTATCTTGTTTTTTTGTTCATGACATCATTCTGTGAGTGTGTGTGTGTGTGTGTGTGTAATCTCAGATTAGAAACGCCATGAGGATAGTTTTATTTTTTTTAATTTTTTTCCACAATTTCCCCCCTAGTATTAAATTGGTGAACAGGATACAAGGAGTTTCTTAGTAAATATTTGTTAAGTGTATAAATAAATTTAATTATCATTATTCTATGTCCATTTCTACATAATAAGATAGGGTAAAATAGGGTTTTAGAAAAATTCAAAGCAATAATACTCAGCTAAATCTATTACTTCCCAAATTTAAAATTATAAATAGCTACATTTCCTCCTCCTTCTCCTCCTCCTTCTCCTCCTTCTCCTCCTTCATCTCTCTCTCTTTCTTTTTTGCTACTGGGGTTGAACCCAAGGGTATCTACTCATGGGGTCTCATTTAGTGCTTAGGGCCTCCTGGTGAGGCTGGCTGTGAACCTTAGATTCTTCTGTTTCAGCCTCCAAAGCTGCTGGGATTTCAGGTGTGTGATGTGCCACCCATCACTAGTATTTATTTCTTGTATTTTGACTAAACTCTCAACATACTGTGATTTCAAAATCTGTTAAATGACAACATGGATTATTGTATTTATTATCGAACTACATAAAGTGTTCTAAGCAAGCAAAATTATTCAGCTAAGATCTTCACCCTGCATTATTTATTTATACACATTGTAAATTATTAAAATAAAGTTACAGGCTTTTGAAATCACTATCATCAAGCTTATCTACATTAAAACATTTTTATAAAATTAGAATTGATAATCTTGTGAAAGAAATTGGGAAAATTTGAAAGCTGAAAGAATGATCTCACTTTGTCTTATTTCCCTTATAAGACTGATATATATTGTGCACATAAACTTTTTTAAAGATTTAAATTATGAAATGATGATGTGATCATTATCTCCCAGAACATTCTTAGGTCCAATAAAGCTGCAGATGGTTTTATCAAGGGTACAGGCCCCTACCTGTTGCAAATTAGTGGAAATATATTCAGTATTTCAGTGATTTGATCTCTTTTAATATTTGATACTGTTGTTTTAATAGTAAAATAACATCTCTTTTGCTTTTCAGATCACAATATCTCCTTTTATTTCTCTCCAAATATTTTTTTCTAAATTCCACTGAACTAATTTTCTTGAGAAATGAATGCTTGCATTCCTCAGAATTCTCTCCAATGTTATTTGTTTTTTCACATAGTCATAGTCAACAAAAGCATTCTCTTCAATAACCATAAGTTAATTCTACCAGACCACATATTAATAATTACTCCAATTTGCTCAAAATTAATTTGACATATTTCTATGTGTATTCTATAGGATACAGGAAAATCAGCATTTAAACAAACCCTCCCCCATTTTTTGTACCAAGGATTTAATCTAGTGGCTATTTGTCACTGAGCCTCATCCCCAGTGATTGATTGATTGATTGATTGTCAAAGATGAAATAAAACTGAGCTGAAATGACACAGGATAGTGAAGTCTTGACATCTTTAGTAAATTGTAGCAACATGTTTGCTTTGGTGTGATCACTTGAGGAAGACTAAAAAGGTTATTAGTGTCATAAGGGATTTATATTAAAATATTCTGTGGTCCAGTGAGATTGGTTAAGACAAGCAGTTCTTAAAGACCAATAATCATAACGAGTTTGTCAAAACAAAGTTAAGAATAGAGTGAGCTCATCAATAGATCATTATTTTCAAAGATTTGCTCTATAATGTTGTTTATTTGATTTTGTTGAATTCAGAAGTTAAATTGTTCAATTGTTTTTTTAAAAAATAAAGAACTGATAAAATGAGCTTACTGTAGTGACAGAACCACATCAATGTTTATAGTAGCTGAATTCACAATAGCTAAGCTATAGAACCAAACTAGGTTCCCTTCAACAGATGAATGGATAAAAAAAACGTGTCATATATACACAGTGGAATATTACTCAGTCATGAAAAAAATTACTTTATGATATATGCTGCTAACTGAATGGATCTGGAGATTATCATTCTAAGTGAAATAAGCGAATACTGAGCAACCAAAGATCATATATTCTCTCTGATATGTGGGTGGGAGAGGAAAGAATAGAAGTTCATTGGATTAGAGGAAGGGGAATGAAGGAAAGGGAGGAAGGATAGGAAAGGGAAAATAATGGAATGAATCTGACACAACTTTCCTAAGTACATATGTGAATATACCACAATGAATCTCCACATCACGCACAACTACAAGTTGGGATCCTAATAAGAATAGGATATATTTCATGTTTGTATAAGTATGTCAAAATATACTAGTGTCATGTATATTTAAAAAGAACAAATGAAATTGTTAAAAATGATACATAAAGATAAAATAAACAATTAATAAAAGAGTTGGTAAATATTTAAAAATTAAAGTGCACAAATAGAAATTAATGGAATTTTAAATACCAGTCTGTACCAGGTCTTTTTTTCTCAATGGCTCTTTTTAAATATTTATTTATTTATTTTTAGTTGTATACAATATCTTTGTTTATTTATTTATTTTTATGTGGTGCTGAGGATCAAACCCAGGGCCTGGTTTGTGCTAGGTGTGCACTCTACCATTGAGCCACAACCCCAGCTCTCCTGAATGGTTCTTAATTGTCTATATTCTGATGGACTTTTTAACAATTACCCAAACAGAATCTCTACTATATCACGTGATAATGTAATTGTTACAGTGTCATGTAAATATTTGTTTTACTTATATGATGTATTTTATACAATACAGTGAATTTCCACTAGTCATGTATCCCAGAAAAATTTCTGGTATATATATGCAATGGAATATTACTCAGTCATAAAAAAGAATTACTTTATGATATTTTCTGCTAACTGGATGCGTATGAAGATTATCATGCTAAGTGAAATAAGCCCAATCCTGATCAACCAATGTTCAAATGTTCTCTCCGATATGTTGTGGGGGTGGGGAGAATAGAATAGACGTTCATTGGATTTGATGAAGGAGGATGAAGGGAAGGGAAGGGAGGAGGATAGGAACAGGAAAGGTAATGGAATGAATCTGACACAACTTTCCTAAGTACATATGTGAATATACCACAATGAATCTCCATAGTGTGTGTGTGTGTGTGTGTGTGTGTGTGTGTAAAGTGGAATACAATAAGGTATGTGTGGGCCATAATGGGCAACTGTGATTGTCTCAGTACTAAAAAGGATGATATATTTACTAAAAATCAGGACACAATAAAAACAAGAAATTTTCAGGAAAAACAAGAGCCAGGTCCCTTTGGGAATCTTGAATACAAAAGAACTTTCAATTCAGTTCTAAAACTAACTTCTTTGGGTCTTTCATTTTTGTTCCCTCTCCAGAAGACGTAAGTTCCACAGACAAGTGTATCCATAGCATCGATTTTAACTGGGTGCTTACGTTGTGATTGGGTCAGGAATGAAGTCAAGATGGATATCTCAGGAAATGAAAATCCTGACAATACAACAGGCATCTACTAAAACCAAGGTAAAATTCATGATATTCATGTGAACAACATTTTCTAGGCTCCTATGTTTAAATTTAAAACTACTATGAGCTAAACCCAATAAGAAATAATAATATTTCGAAAATGGCAAATTTGGGTTCTTCTGCATTAGTTGACAGACTTTGCACTGAAGATTTTGGGTGGTCTTCTCTTCTGCAGTTTCTAATCTGATATAGGGAACTCATTTAGGGCAAATAATAAAAGTCACAAATAACGATTATATACGGTGTGGTTTTCCTTTGAAA
This sequence comes from Marmota marmota marmota, assembly GCF_001458135.2. Taxonomy (NCBI): domain Eukaryota; kingdom Metazoa; phylum Chordata; class Mammalia; order Rodentia; family Sciuridae; genus Marmota; species Marmota marmota. Next base: position 11,737,942 of record NW_026000037.1, read on the forward strand.
TTCTAAAATTTCTTTTAAATAGGAAAAATAAACTATGACAATATTTTTACAATGAAATTTGTACTTGTACTTGATCACAGCTGTCCCTGTCATTGAGAGATAGGTATGGCATCAGTGAGTTAGAGGAAAGGCTAGATCTGCCCACATTTATTTTTATTGAGGGGTGTCTTTCCTCTTTCAGGCATTGAGGAATCTTCTTCTAGCCATATTTTTAATAATTTTCTTGGCATATTAACTAATGCCACAGCTGCAATCTAAAATTAATAAAAGTAATACACTATTTGATTCCACATGTTCTCTTTTTTTCCAAACAGCCCTCAATTAACTAAGGTCAGAGCAAGGCTGCACAGGTTTATTTTCAATTTAGATGCTAAACAAATTATTATAAATGAGTAACTATCCAATTCTATAAATTATTATGAGTTATAGAGACACTTGAGTTACTATTCGTAAGTTTCCATTTTAAGCACGCTAATCTAAATGATTACATGTAGTAATGCATGCTCAGTGCAGACTTGAAAAATACTATGAGGGCATACAGATGGATAAGCAAAATCATCCTCAGACCTATCACCTTAAGATATAATTACCTTGGAATGAAATAGGACATAGAGAAAACATAACTTTGAGCATCCAACATAAGTTGCTCTTCTAGTCACAGGTACATACACCATATTGTATAGAGAATGTATCCATTTACATTTCAATCCTTTATACTTCATTGAGAAAATTTGTACATCTCTCTTATTATTCATATTCATACATGTGGTATACATACATAAAAGGCATTTAAGTAATTTATGTAAAATTTCAGTCTCTGGGTCACTTGGAAAAATTTCCAGATTTAACTGAGTCTTTTATTCCCTCATCTATAAAATGCACACAATAATGCCTGCCTCTCAGGATTCCAATGAGGACTATGAGTAAGATCTATAATAAGTGTGAGCACAGTAACTTGAATGAAGAAAGTACTTAATAAATATTTAATAATGTTACTTTAATTACACATGCAAAATTTATCAACTATGAATATTAATTTTATTTTTAAAATTACATATTTGATTTTATTCTCCTTTATTGCTTAGTAAAATTCCATTGTGTATATATGCCACATTTTTTAATCCATTCATCCACTGAAGGGCATCTAGGTTGGCTCCACAGTTTAGCTATTGTGAATTGTGCTGTTATAAACATTGATGTGGCTGTGTCCCTGTAGTAGGCTGATTTTAAGTCCTTTGGGTATGGACCCAGGAGAGTGATAGCTCGGTCAAATGGTGGTTGCATTCCCAGATTTCCAAGGAATCTCCATACTGCTTTCCATATCGGCTGCTCCAATTTGCCCTCCCACCAGCAGTGTATGAGTGTGCCTTTTCCCCACATCCTCGCCAACATTTATTGTTATTTGTCTTCAGCTGCCATTCTGACTGGAGTGAGATGATATCTTAGAGTAGTTTTGATTTGTATTTCTCTAATTGCTAGAGCTGATGAGCACTTTTTTCATATATTTATTGATTGATTGTATATGCTCTTATGAGAAATGTCTGTTCAAGTCCTTGGCCCATTTATTGATTGGGTTATTTGTTTTCTTGGTGTTTAGCTTTTTGCTTTTTTGGGGGGTGGGGTGGTACCAGGGATTGGACTCAGTGGCACTCAACCACTGAGCCACATTCCCAGCCATATTTCTTCTGTATTTTATTTAGAGATAAGGTCTCACTGAGTTGCTTAGCACCTCAATGTTGCTGAGGCTGGCTTTGAACTTGCAATTCTCCTACCTCAGATGCCTGATCCACTGGGAGTACAGGCATTGCCACTGTGCCCACCTACATTACTATCCATTTTGAAAGGATAAATAATGTCCTTTTTTTAAATCAATGGAGTATTAATAGAATTTGATGGTTTTACAGACATCTTTGTATATTATTCACTTCTTCAATGACTTAATCTGGTGTTCTATTACATTAACAAGAATAGTTGAAAATTAAGTTTTAAACAAATGGAAAATGTTTCACTATATATAACTCTGAAATTTAGATTAAGCCCCCAACACTTTTTATCATTTCTAACCATTAATCCTCTTTTTGAAACACAGTATATCCTCCTTATATACAATTTCACTTTTTATGGTTTCAGTTCCATGTGGTCAAATGTCCAAATGTCAAAATGGAAAATTCCATAAATAATTCTTAAGTATAAAATGCTGTTATTATAGGATATTGTTAAGAGTTTTCAATTGCATTTATGTTGTTAATCCCTTAATATGCCTAATTTATAAGTGAATTTAATAATAGTTATGCGTGTATAATTCTTTATATATACATATGCATGGATGCATATAGGCGTCTGTGTTTTTACCATTCATTAGAGATGGTGGAATTTATCCTCCATGGTAAAGTGGGACAACTGTACATCTTTACTTAATTTTCATTTATAGTATGCAATGTAGTTAAGCCTTTATTTTAAAAAAATAATTAAAAATCAAAAATTAAAATTGCAAACTGTTTTTACTTACGTAATTAAAAATGATTACTGAATCTGTAGCATTTTTGACAAATAGGGTTATTTTTACAATATTAATTCTGCCTATTCAAGAACATGGGAAGTATTTCTATCTCTTAAATCTTTTTCAATTTATTTATTTATTTTTCTGTAAGTTTTATTTTAGAGTTGTTTAACCTCCTTGGTTAGATTTATTCTAAATTATTTTTTGAGGTTATTGTGAGGGATAGTTTCCCCAGTTTCTTTCTCAGCAGATTAATTATTGTAGTACAGAAAAAACTATTGATTTATAGACATTCACCTTGCGTCCTGCTACTTTGCTCAATTTGTTTACCAGCCCTAGAAGTTTTCTGGTGGAATTTTGGGGGATTTTCTAAATACAGAATCATGTCATCAGTGCCAGAGATAATTTGACTTCTTCTATTCCTATTTGTATCTCCCAATTTACTGTTCTTGCCTGATTGCTCTGGCTAGAGTTTTAAGAATTATTTTAAACAGGAGTGGTTGGAGTGTACATCCTTCCCTTGTTCCTGACTCTATAAAAAAATGGTTTCGTTTTTTTCTGCATTTATTATGACTTTGTGTTTTTCCAATATAGCCTTTAAAATGTTGAGGCAAATGTTTATGCAAATCCAATGCAATTTCCATCAAAGTGCCAAGGACATTTTCTCCAGAACTAGAAAATACAGTCCTAAACTTTACTTGGAAGAATGAGTTATCCAAAATAGAAAAAACAGTAATGAGCAAGAATGATGCTAGAGCCATCACAATACCAGATGTCAAATTATATTATAGAGTTATAATAGCAAAACCAGCTAAGTATTAGGGCATCAGATAACACATGATGAATAATGGATTGGAATAGAAGACACAGAGAAAAATAAACAAACATACAGTCATCTCATAATTGACAAAAGTGCTAAAATTATACATTGGAGAAAAGATAATCTGTTCAACAAACGGTGATGGGAAAACTGGATATCCATAGGTTGAAGAATGAAAGTAGACTCATATCTCTGTACAAATGTCCACTCAAAGTTGATCAAAGGTGCTGGGAGCCATTAGCCAAGTAGGTATGACAATTTCCTTGCCAGCGTACCCCATGTTGCTGACATTTTGCAGTGACATTGAATGTAGTTGACCTTGCTCAAGGACCAGGGCGGATTAGGGTGTTCCTGGTTTAACATAATCGGGTTTAGGGCGTTCCCAGTTTAGGTTCCAGGTTTAAGGTTTAAGATTATTCCTGCTGGGAATAGGGCGTATCCTGCTGCCTGAGTTCCCCTTGAGTTCTCACGGGATTCAGACAGTATATTTTGGGAGACAGAAGCCCAGTGGAATTTGGGAGAGAACGTGGATTTGGGCAGAGAACGTGGATTTCCCCAGAACGTGATTGTAGACGGCTGGTGTGAGTTCGGGAATAAAGAGTTGCTGTTTGAATCTACAAGCTGTGTGGTGGCTCGTAATTGTGTGCCCAGCCAGACTGCGGCACAAAGGTTTAGAAATTATACCAGAAGCTTAGTAACTTCAAAAGGACAACACAGGCTCAACCCTCCAATATATTGGCGTAGGCATCAACTTCCTTAATAAGACTGCTAAAGCACAAGAAATAAAACCAATGATCAACAGGTAGGTTGGAATCAATTTAAAAAGCTGCTGCACAGCAAAAGGAACAAGAATGCAAAGAGACAGCCTTCAGGATGGAAGAGGATCTTTGGTCCCTCATTCTCTGAAAGGAGATTAATATCCAGAATACATAAAATATTCAAAAATGTTAACATCATAAAACTATTTACCCAATCAATAAATGAGTGAAGAACTAAACAAACACTTCTTAAAACAAGTGACCAACAAATATATTTTTTTAAAAAATATGCTCATCAGTCCTACCAATCAGGGAAATGCAAATCAAACTACATTGAGTTTTCATCTTACTCACGTCAGAATGGCAGTCATGAAGAATACAAATTACAATAAATGTGATATGTGTGGGGAAGGAAAGGGTACAGTCATGCATTTATTTCTGTTGGGACTAAAAATTAGTACAACTACTTTGGAAAGCCATAAATGGAACCACCATATGATCCAGTTATCCCACTCTTTTGTATTTATCAAAAAAAAAACAACCTAGATTCAGCATACTATGATGATATAGGCATATAAATATTGGTAGATGCACAATTCAGAATAATAAAGTTATGGAATCAGCCCAGGTGCCCATCAACGTATGAATAAGAAATATGTGTATACATAAACAATGGAGTATTACTCAGCCATAAAGAAGAATGAAATTATGGCATTTGTTGGTAAATGGATGGAACTAGAGAACATCATGCTAAGTAGAAATAGCCTGATTCAGAAAGTCATAGGTCAAATGTTTTCTCTCAAATGCAAAAGCTAGAACAAAAAAATGGGGAAAAACAAGATGCATGGAAATCCCATAAAAATAGAAAGGAGGTCAGTGAAGCACAGCAAGAGAATTGATGCAGAGGGAAGAGGGGTGGGAAAGGGAGAAACTGGTAGAATAAAATTCACCAACTAATGTTATGTACATATATGAATGAATTTCAGTGAACTTCACCTGTATGTACATCCGTAAGGCACTAATTAAAAAGCTATAAATATATAGAAGGAAGAGCAGAAGATTAGAGAAAGTGGAGCAAGTGGAGGAGGGGAGAGGGAAAGGAAACGTACTGGGAACTGACATGAAGCCAATTATATTTCATGCTCATATGATTATGTCACAATATTAGGTATATAATGTTATTATGTATGACAATGTTCTATAAAACTACAATGTACTAATAAAAACATAAAATAACTAAGGAAGCCTTTTAATGTAAAGTAACTACAGAATAATAAAAAGGATAATGGAACTTTTTAAAAACTATTTCCAGTGTTAATAATTCTAGGACCTCTATCGATCACCTCGGACAGAATACACATGAAATGCAATGTCTCGATTGCATTAACCAAGGAAAAGGACCAAGTGGCAAGCAGTTATACCACTTTCAAGGCAATTTTATGCTTAAAAATGACGTTTAGTTCCTTAGAGCATGTGTTATCTGCTCCACACTTACACAGGCTTCACACTGGAAAGATTCAGTGTCTCTTCCACATCATGCACAGCCACGTTCATAGGTGAAGTGACAGAAAAACAGTATGAACTTTTGATGGTGCGCACTTGTGAAAATACTTTTTGAAGATTCCGTACAGTCATTAATAGCGTAATTTTACATCCGTGTTTTTGTGAAATATCACCAAACTAAAACAGTCTTAGTAATTCTGAAAACTGTTTTGAGATTATCTATGATAATGTCCTTTCCCAAAGGAGCATTAAAATTTGATGTCACATTAAAAATAGAAGTTTTCATTGGTGATTTGCCAATCAGAATGGGCACAGAATGGAAGGAAATGTCTCTGTTAATTCAAGGTAAAGTTAATTCAAGGGAATGAAATTCCTCCTCTGCCACTTGTTTCTTGGTTTGGTACTATGCTCACTGTTCTACCTCTCCAAATTTCTGAATTTACACAATATAAGTTATAACATTAATCTAACCTGCTATTTTACGAAGTTCAAATGATGGCAATGTATGAAATTGTTTTGTATACATGCTATAGAAAACACACCAAAAATTTGTTGTTATTATAATCAAATATGAGGAATCAGACTGTGTACATTGATTTTTGTTTTCTTAGGGGTTATATTTCAAACCACATCTTCTCTGATATAGGCACAATTTCAACTAGCTACTGAAACCATATAAAGATAATTCAATTTATATAAAAATAGACACAAATCCTTCTATTTTTAACAATTTATGTTTTTTAAAAACCTAGAAGATTTACCTCATAAGACATTGTTTAGGTAAGTTAATGATAATTAAAAAGATCTCAGAAAAAAAGAAACAATTAATGAGGTGAATAACAAGCCTACATGTTGGGAGCAAATTTCACCACGCGCATGTCCCATAGAGCACTAATCTCCAGTACATATAAGGAACTCTTTAAAAAACTTAACACCACAAAAACAAACAACCCAGTCAATAAATGGGCCCAGGAACTGAACAGGCACTCTCAGAAGATGATATAGAATTGACCAACAAATATATGAAAAAATGTTCAACATCTCTAGCAATTAGAGAAATGCAAATCAAAACTATCCTGAGATTTCATCTCAGTCCAGTCAGAATGGCAGCCACTAAGAACACAAACAATGCTAAGTGTTGGCGAGTTTTTTTTTTTTTTTTTCTCTTGACAGTGTTTGTGTTTTCAGTGAGTGTGCGTTTTTGTTTGTTTTTGTTTCCTATCTTCCACTGGAGAGGTTGACATCATGGATAGAGCATAAATATGTTTTATTATAAAGATAAAAATGTTTTCCCTGAAAACTGGTCTAACTCTTCCTGGGTTATGTCACTGACATGGGATTTAATCAACTTAGAGGAGTTCATTTCTGCTTCACTCTTATTGTTGTTGCCATGAGAACTTCTCTTGATCAAAATTTCTCTCACTTTACTTTGTGCTCAGGTTGAAGACGGTTTGCCCATGACTTTCCCTCGATGCCTGACCCTCCGTCAGTTACACACCTTCTACACATTTCTTCTTTAGCCTTTTTCTGCACTCATGCTTTCCCCTGTGTAATTTTGTTGTTATGGTGGTAGTTGTCCTATATTTGGTCCTTGGGGATGGGTGGTGGAAGGTGGTGTTCTTCATTGTCCTGTGTAATCTGCTTTGAACAACATTTGAGTCTCAGTTATGGGACTTGTTCAGTGGTCCTGGCCATTCAGGGGTAAGGGAAGAAGACCTGTATTCTGGGCCCAGAGGGCAATAGTTTCCTTTTCCTTTTCTTTCTGTTTGTGGTTATCCCTGTTCTTCATGTGGCAGGGCACTCTGCTTGTCCACAGTTCCTTAAGTCTTTAGTTACATAGAGCAGAGGTACCCAGGCAAGGCTTAGTGCTTCTGCTGTAGAGTTGGCTGCAATCCTGCAGACAGGCACCACTTTCCTTTCTATATAATTAACAAGGGAAGACTTTTTCTATTTATTATCAAGTTCTCAGTATTTCTTACCAGCACCTTTTAAAGGTCGGTGGAGAAGCATTTACCAGTAAGCACAAACTGCTGTTGTGTATCTGGTTTTCTATACTTCTTCAGTGTTATGTTAGCAACCTTAGGAATTTATTAAACAGAGAAAGAGAGAAAGAGAGAGAGAGAGAGAGAGAGAGAGAGAGAGAGAGAGAGAGATGGATTTCACTTATCTGCTTAAATGCCAGACTGATCTTCATTTTGTGTTCTCTTTCTTTTTCCCTCTTCCTGTTGGAGGTATCTGTCTTTTCTTAGATTTCATTTTGACTGATTGCCTGATGACTTCACTGCATTAATGGTTAAAATATGAAGTTACAATTTTATGTATTTTTATTTTATTGTCAGAGCATATGTGATCATTCCAGATATTCCCCTTCAAAACAGAAGCAGAAAGTCCCCTGTATGTATTTGATAATATCGGTATTGAATATTGTTAATGAGATGTAAAAGAAAAAAATGCTTAATAAATTAAAAGAAGGGTAGGTAATTTTAGCCCAGTCTTTCATCACTTAGTTAATATTGAATAAAAATTAAGTAGTTGTATTATTTTTCAAGTGTAAACATTAATTTTAAATAATCACAAACTTAGTTTAAAAAGCACTAATAAAATAAAATGTGCATAAATCTGATGAAGGTGTTAGTAAAATAAAGCCATAGGTTATTGTTCTCTATTACTCAGGCATTGCTATTTTATTAAGGAAAATAAATCAGCATCCTTAATTTGTTGTTAAATAGTATGTTTGTGTGTAATCTGACAGAAGTTCACTAAGAAAATCACACACACAAAGAGGTGTTATGTTGTCCTTGGTTCTGTTGCTTTTATTACTACTGTGAGAATTGTCTAAATTAAATGGGTCTTTAGTTCTCTGTTTCTACTTATCAAATACAAAGGACTTAGTTGTATCAAGCAATCCTTAATTTTATTATTTCATAGTCCCTCTGAATCTCAGTCTGGGTGTGCATAATTGGGTCCTCTGCAGGAGCTCTCAGGGAGCTATGAAGGCATCATCCAGGCTGTACTCTCATCCGAGACTCAAAGTCCTCTTTTAAGCACTTTGGTTGTTGACAAAATTCAGTTCCAAAGGTTGGTTGCATGATGGAGAGGCCTGTTTTCTGAGGACTCTTGTTGGCTCCCATCTGCTGCTCTTTTAACTGGCATGGAGCCCCCTCTGTTCAGCAGCAGTTTTTCACTTTAAGATCACCTGCAAAATCCTCTGTCTTCAAATCTTTCCAATCTCTTTTAAAGTTTCAACTAATTAGTTTAGGCTCAATCAGGATAGTCTCCTCATTAACTCAAGTTAAATAATTGGAAGCCTGTAAATATATCTGAAAAAAAAAAGAAAGAAACCTTTTGCTATATGAAGTAGTATATTTGCAGGACTGGCACTTAATCATAGTCAGAAATCCTGTGCACATATGAAGGGACTGAGATTATACAGGGCAGATACCAGAAAGGGAGGGAATCTCTGGAGCCATCTGAGAATGCTGCCTACCATAGGTCCTTATTTTTCTATGGATAACAAGTGCAAAAATGTCACAACATTTTCTACAATAGATTACATGTATAGTATAAGGATTGTGCTGTTGTGATATTTGAAATCCTCCTAATATTTGTTGTCCTGCTGTGGAAGAGCATAATATGCAAACCAAAACAACAAATGCCATTTCTATGTGGAATCTCTAAAAGCCAGGGAATTGTTTTTCATGATTCTTTTTCTTCTTCCTCCAGATCAACAAGTTTTATTCAGAGTCATCCTAATTAATCTCTGTGTCCCAGAGAACTAGGATGTGAAACAGAGTTATAGCCAGCTATCATCAGAGCTGATAGCATGCTCAAGGAGTAATTCTTTAACACTTTTAAGTTGTTCAGATTATGGGCCTCTTGTTACTACAGCATGATCCAGCCTTGATGGAATGATATTTTGATTTTAAAATTAGAAAAAATTAATTAAAAATATTTGATTCAAAATATTGACTTCCTATCATACTCATGGTAGAAAGTCTGAAAAATAAAAGCCAAAACTCACGTAAACACAAATACAAGATATTCGTTTTTCTTAGTAATGGAATTTCCAACCCAACCTTAATGTACACAGAAATGTTGAAATATGTTATGCTGCATCCGGCATGGCCATTAATTTAATTTCCAGGACCAGGCAGTGAGGGGATAGAGAAAAGAGAAACAGATGCACAAATAGAGAAGAAGCTGAGGCCAAGTGCTTCTTCATCTCCTGATGAGGGATTGATGACCCAGAGCCAGCTCAGCCCATTTATTACATAGGTTTTTAAATCACAGGGGTTATTGTGAGAACGTTTCTTCAAAGCAAGCAGAACCCAGGTCATGAGTATGAACAGCCCAATTATGGTTATCAGCTTGTTCCCATAACTTCCTATCACCCAGCAGCTGGTATATGAATCTCAAGGGCAACACTGAATAGCTCCATGGCTGGCACAGAACCTCCTATTGAACAGGGTGTCATCATAGCATAGTCTCACATTGAAGCCTTCACACCAGGAGTTCCCAGGAGAGGCATTGTCTCTTCACAGGACAATTCAAGACCCATAATCCAGTCAGCACTCCCAACATGTTACATGCAGAATAATATGGTACTGCCTTTGCATTGTATGTCCTGACTACATTTCCAGGTAATGAAAATGCCTCAAAATATCATTTATGTCAGCATTTCATGTGAAAAAAATTTTTTTCAAGGTCAATCATATCCTGAAAATTTCAGTTGCATTTCTGGTGACCCTAGCAAAAAATATTACACTAATATTATCTTGGGCAATAAAGACAATGTCCATCTCACACCATGATGTCCAATGATACCTCATGAATCAAGAGTAAACTGCTTAAATGTTACTTGCTCCCACTCCAAATCCATGAGTTGTCATGCTGAGTTGACGATTATCTATCTATTCATCCATCCATCTAATATTATTAGATTTTTAATCTAAGTCATCATTGTTAAATTTCAAATTGCAATTTAAGTTGTTTTCTAACACTCTTTGAAACATATTTTTAATTGTTTATAGTATCTTTGAATGTATTATCTGATAATATTATTATTCTGTATCTTATGATATTATTTTGTTTGATCAACCATTCATCTGTAGCCTAAATGTGAGATATTTGTTCAAGAATGAATATATAGGTGTCCTTCCATTGAGTATTTAATTATGTGGCTATAATTTTTGTGCATTCACAATTAAATTTCCATATGTCTAGCTACATTATCTGGCATATTGCTTCATATTATAGATTGAGAACAAGGTTGATTACACTTTATCATTTTTAGATTTGTCCATGACATTAAGAATATTTTTAGGGGCTGGGACTGTGCCTTAGTTGTAACATATGCCTGGAATGTTTGAGGAACTGGGATTGATTCTCAGAACCACATATAAATAAATGAAATAAAGGTCTATCAACAACTAGAAAAAAAATTTTTAAAAGGAATGTTTTGAAGCAAAAACGACAGCAAACATAAAGTCTTCAAAATGTGTGTAACAGAAACTATATTGTACACTCCCACACTGATTTTTATTTCTCACTTTGTAAATCTCATGCCATCTGAAAGGTTATCCCAGCTATAAAAGCAGGCATAGATTAATCCAAGTTGACCATGTTGATGCTTATTTATAATTATTAATTGCACAAAAACTATTTGGTAATATAAATTGTCTTATTAACAAACTTAAATGATGTTTAAAAATGATGTTGTTTTGTTTGTCTTTCACACTCAAGAAATTTAGTTGAAATTTAGTTGCCTTTATGACAGTGTGGAAAGAGTAGACTTTCAAGAGATGATTAGGCCATGAAGCTGAGCCTGATGAGTGTATCCAATGGTCTTTGAAAATGTGATTTGAGAGTGAAATCTTTCACTGCATGCTGTCTCCCACATGATGCCTTTCACCATTTTATGACAGCAAGAAGGTCCTTTACAGAAATCGTCCTTGAGCTCAGGACTTCCCAACTTTCAGAACCATACTTAAAATGAAGTTTTATTGTTTATAATTTTCCTTGACTGTACTATTCTGTTATAGCAAAATAAAATAGACAAAGAAATGAGCCTTAATTAAGAAAGACTCTCTTGATATCAATTTAAAAATCAGTTTCTAGTTTTGGAAATTATGTAAAATAAATATCCTGAACATCCCTAATTAACAAATATCAAGAAAATTTTAAATGAATATTTAAATCATTCAAAAATTAAAGCGTATACAAACAGAAACCTACAAGAAATGTGTATGAAATTAATTTGTTATCATCTTAGAAGTTGTAATTATATACACAGACTTGGGGATTCACATTTATATGACCCATATGGATCATGAACTCTACACTGAAAAACTTACAGAAAGTGTGGGCTCAGTCCAACCATGTGCCTGGAATATAATTAAAGCAAACTCTGGACAGATTTCCACAGAGGCAAGACTAACTCATAATCTGAATGATAAAACATACAAGTAAACTATGGGAAGAGTAAATCAAAAGACATAATGAATAGGAGGATTAGATCTTCTGACCTTCACATGAAACCAGGATTGATTAGAGTTGGAAAAAATTTGTGGTTAGCTTGAATAACATACTGTCAATTATACCGAACATATCTATATCTGACAAGTGACCTAGAGGGTCCACAGTTTATGACCTTTCCTTCAGAAACTCTTCCTTGTGTGAAATTAGTAATTTATAAAGCTTAGACCGCTGTGAAGTAAAGATTTCATGTATAAGTCCTCAGCTATTACATTTCATGCAATGAAACTGCAGACCTATGAAGTAAAGAATACCTGGAGTTCAATTAATTATCTCTAAATATCACTGAGAATTTTTCATGAATGTAGTTGGTACCAGTTAGAACACAAGACTAAAATTTGCTCCCTTAGGGTGGTTATGTATGTCAGTGTGTCTGGGAAAGTTCAGTTTAGGCTTTGTACTTCAATAAAATTAATAGTACTCTCACTTTGATTCTCAACAATTTTGCAGTTTAAATAAAAAAAAATCACATGGCCACTCTTCTTAAATTTTAATGTATGCTCTGGTGATTAAAAAAAAAAATCAAGAAGCCAGAGGGAGATTCAGGCAATGAAGGACGTGACAATCTCTTATCAACTGGGGAGGCCATTTGCCAGTACAGGCTTCCCACTTCATATACAGGGACTTAGAGTTGGCATCTTGAAATTTGCAGTGATAGCATACTTACTTGGGGAAATGGTTAAAATTACAAATCAGTACTTACGTTTTTGTTTGTTTTGTTGTGTGTGTGTGTGTGTGTGTGTGTTTTCCCCCCCTCCCCAGGCCAGTTTGCTGCTGCTTGTAGGAAAACTATTTGAGTTTTTCTTTTTTACTTTTTTTTATCTTTTTTTTCCCCAGGGTTTCTGCTTTCTTTTATTTTATTATCTTGCCTGTTTTCATGGTTTTAGCCTCATTCTCAGTCCCCTTTTCTTCAGGGCACATACGGCTATAGCTCCACCAGGCATATGTTTCTCTCACCAAACATTACAGAGCAGGTTCAGCGGATCCACTGATTTGCCCTGATCCTCTTCCCCACATTCGCATTCCCATCCCAGCTCTGTGGCCTTGGTCATGTTGCGTTTTGGCTAACCCCTACTTTGCCCAGCAACTTCATTAAGTACTTTGTAATTTATCAAGAGTTTTCTCCAAAGTCCTTAAACTGGTACAGAGAGAATATTATCAAACTGCCATGGCCCAAACAGATGTCCAAATGAGACTTGAGCTGATGTGTGCTAGATGAAAACTTCGGTCTTAGAGTTGATTCTCTGAAAGCCCTTCTCACGTGGTACCTGCAATATAGGCATAGGATACAGAAGGGAGTCAAAAGCCATCACACATTAGGTCTCCTACAATTTTGAGGGAGAATAATTCTATGGGTATTTATTAATGCTGACTGGATATCTTCATATAAGAATGGACATGTTCTATCACCTTTTGGTCATCCCTCAGAGGTTGCACTGGGTGACCATATCTAGAATGTGATATTTAACTTCTAAGATTTTAACTATGGGCTTTAACTACAAGTTTCAGTTGTTAACATTTAATAGTTTGCTACGGCATACCTTTAGGCAAAATTTTGTTACCTTCACAAACTTAATTACACATAGGTGGTCTCTACTAAATATTTGCTGTGTTTAATCATTAGTATCTGATTTTCTTTCCTCTCCCCTGAAGTATCCCCTGTAGCTTTATGTTCAAGTCTGTAGACTTGGCAAAACAATAGCACATCTTCCATCCTGTGAACTGATTTTTTAAGAGATCCCTGACCCTTTCAAGAAAGTAGACTTGAGATTTTATATTTTTCAGGTCAGAATTATTTTCTTCAGGCATGATCGTATTACCATTTCTGCTCCAATTGTTCCAATTGCTTCCATGGGTAACTGATTTATTTAGCAGTCTAAACTTGGAGGGTTATAAACTTGACACAGTTTTATGATTCTCCAATGACTTTTCTAAAGCATGAGCTTCAGAATGTTAATTCCTGGTCCCTACAGATATTTCAGGCAAATTTTGTGCTTTTAAATGATATTTAGTGATAAAAACACTGAACCACTTTAAAATGCCAAATTCATGTCCTACTTAAAGATAATCTCTTCCTTCTTCTCTTTCTAAGCCTTGACCACACTTGTAATCTTGGGGATGTGGAGTAATACTGTAATTCTCTTCTCCTACCAGTCAAATTCCTTGAGTCTAGAATGATTTTTTTTAATGTGGGTTTTCCTTAAGGAAAAAAAAAAAGATTCTAGTAAGAGTTTCTCTTGGTTTTATTTGTAAGAACAAATTCTATTTCACCTGTTTTGGGTTTTAGTCAAATTCTCAATTATTATTCTCAAGTCTCTAGATAACATTGATTATTATTCAAGGTAATAGTGTATAGTCAGTTTTCCATCTCTATGACAAAATATCTGAGAAAATCAATGTAAAAGGAGGAAAATTTTATTTTGGCACTTGGTTTCAGAAGTTTCAGTCCATAGTTACTTGATCTGGCCCTGTTTCCTAGTGGGAACATGCAATGGAGGAGGCCTGTCTAATTCCTGGCAGCCAGGATGAAGGGGGGTGGGCGGGGAAAGGCTGGACTTCCAATATCTTCCTTGAGAACATGCCCACAATTACCGAATTCCCTTCCACCTCCCAAGAACATCACAAGCAGGAGATGAGTCTTCAACACAAAGGTCTTTGAGGGACAATCAATCAAGATCCAAATGACATCCCTCCCCATTTTCTTTACAGCAGGTATCTAAATTCTACCTCTCCCATGTGACACCACAGGGTCATATTGCACAGATTCTAGGCACAGAACTGAGGATATAATTCCACTCTTTACTCTTGTTTCACTCCCACCCCGTTGCAGCTATTTTTTTCTTTAACTGAGACAGCCAATCCCTTAAACTGGGTTACAGCCAGTCAGCACAAGTGGGCTGTCTTCTGCAATACCTCAAAATCAAAGGAGAAATGATACCTTTTTCATGTGAAAAAAAAAAGTGAGGGAAAGCAGGCATTCCTATGCTAATCATTGTCTTTATTTGCTTTCTCTCTTCAATTATCTGTCTACACTTTTGAAATACATGTAGAATAGCTAGCCAATGCTAGTGTAAAAATAGACTTTAAGCTGGGAAATGAAATAGGCAAGGCTTCCATTCTTCAGAGCCTCTTCAATCTCTCCAAATGATTTTCTGGGAAAGTAGACTTCTTCCCTCATCTCAAAGGTGTGTCTAAATGTAAGATTTCTTTATAGAAACCACAGCCTTCCAAATGAGGCCACTGCCATAATTCCAAAGATCTCCTTCCCTCCACCCTTCTCCTGTGCCTTTTGTAGCAGATAGGGGCAAAAGTGTGTTGGGAAGGCCAGGAGAAGACTCATGGTGATGGTGGCCTGGCAAAGTCCTCCATACCCACTTCTCAGTGGCATCTTTTAGCAGTTTTCTCTTAGTTACAGAATAAATAATGATATTTTATCTTTGGCTTTAGGTTCTCATTGCCAATTTTGGGACAATAAGAAAATTTTATTTGATATTTGTTATACTAATGAACACTTACAAATTTAACTTTATAATTTTATTTTCTATACTCAACAGCTATTACAAAAAAAAACAGCTATTACACATATTACAGCTTTTTAAAAATATTTTCCAGATCTTTACTTTTATTTGAAGATATTTGGAACAGTATAAAACTTTTCATCTGGATCCCTGATAATAATATTTTATGGTATTAATTATGTTCTGCAGTATTTCAGTAAAATGTCAATTCTTCTATAATTGTTTCTCTTTTTTGTGAGGATGCATACCAGAAATGGAACTCTGGGGCACTCGACCACTGAGCCACATCCTCAGCCTTATTTTATATTTTATGTAGAGACAGGATCTCACTGAGTTGTTTAGAGCCTCACTTTGCTGAGGTTGGCTTTGAACTCATGATCCTCCTGCCTCTTTCTCCTGAGCCACTGGGATTATAGGCATGCACCACTGTGCCTGGCTCTATATTCTTGGTACAGAATATTTTATATAACTATGTTCTCCATTGTTTCAGCTTGTTAACTTTTTGTAACATATTTTGTCTTTACAATTTTAAAAAGAAAACTGATTGAAAAACATGATATATTTTAAATGGATAACATATTAATTGATCAAAAATTTTTGAAGTTCAGAAAAATATGTAGAGAAAAGTCTCCCTCCTACCCCTATTCTTAAGTCACTGGGCTACTATTGTTACATTTCAGACATAAATGGAAGATTTGTAAAACTGATTCATAAAAAAATTATTTTACAATTCACAAAATTGTAGAAAATCATGCTATGTTCTCTTCATGTCAGTGTTTTACTTCATAAAATATCTTAGAGATCCTTATAAATCCTTACTAAAGATAATTTAAAATTTATTCTCCATCTAATATCCCATCCATCTAGTATCTCATAACACACTGTAAAAAATTAAATCAGCTCCATTCTTATAGATAACAAAGACCATGTAAATTTATTATCTTGTTAGATAGCTACTCCTAAATCACCCTCAATTAAAGTTGCAAATTTATCACTTACTATTCTTAGATTTTATACGTTTGGTAATTCAGCAATATGATAGCTCCAAGAAACTGTTTCAGTATACTTTAATCTCAGTGATATATGTACACACATATATGTGTACTTTCTAAACAATAGCAAACAGAAACATTTTTGGGATAACCACAAAACACAAGATCTATATAATATAAAACTAACTCAAGTAGATGGGATGTAACACTTATAAACCATAAGTGCATGTTCTTTCGCTCTTATCTGAAGTCATTACAGAAGTAAATACAGGGTGTTTCATGTCCATAAATATTAACCTGTAAACTAATACAACTTAAAAGCACAACTTTTGGTGACTGAATAACATTATCATAAATTTATAACAAAAAAGATAAGTTTTCCAAAAGAGTTGAGATGATAAAAAAGTATAATGGTGACTTTAGGAGCTGACATTATATTTGTAGGCCTGTATGTATATATTTCCATTCACACTTATGTTGTATTTATATACATATATGTAGAACTTATTATTGTGCTTATTATGATTTATCATTTGGATTTTAAGTGTCTCCCCAAGCTCACCCACTAACGGCTTGTCCCCACCTGCTGGTATGTTTGGGAAGTAGTGAAAATTTTACAGGTGGGGCCTCTTGGCAGGAGGTCAGGTCATTGACTGAGTGCCCTTGAGGAAGGTCTTGGAACATGAGCTCTTCCCTTGCCCCTTATGCTTCCTGTCCACCCTGTGGTAAGCAGCCTGCTCAGCCTCCTGCTCCCTACCAGGCCGTTCTGCTCTCCCCACAGGCCCAAAGACCACAGGGTGATGAACTGAAACCTCTGAAAACATGACCCCAAACTACTTCTTTTCCCCCAACAAGTTGATTATCTCGGGTACTTTTTCAGAAAGGTGGAAGCTGATTACTGCATAGTTTTAAATCTTTCAAGTGTGAAAGTTGATATTTTTCACCTTGACTTTATTTTTCTGTACTATTTAAATATAGTACTTTCTAGGATCATTTTTAATACCTGGCAAAAATGCATCCAGTGAATTGTCTTACAGTCCACACCAAATGGTTCAAGAGCCGAACCCCTGCACTGTTCAATCATTTTAAGTCCTCAACTTCATGACTCATTCTCTGCTGGCTCAGGCTTATTTACCTCCACACTTTATCAACAGAAATTTCCTCTTCAAAATTGAATTCTCTACAACACTTTAAAGCTCTTTGCAAATACTGATTAGATATAAAAATAGCAATACTATTGCATATGAAAAAGGGTGATGTAAAATGTACAATATGTATTCCAACCCAAAATAGTGTCCACAGAACAGACATATGACATTTCTGAAAGGTACAGACATGAATCTCTGAGCCATGTAGTCAACTGGGAAAGAATTAATGTCCCATTATATTACTTCTGGAAAATAATCATCAAATCATAAGAAAAATCCCTTAATTAATCCTTACTTAATCTCTTATTCCATCTATTATAGTCATGGTCTAAAAATTCATTTTGGATTCTGGATCTGTGTATACTGTGAATTCTAATTTTAAAGATTTTACTGGATTGACGTATTTTGCTTGCCTTTAATAACATTTCAGTGGAAAGTTGTGAAAAATTGTGTCAGAGAATTAAAAATTGTCCTGAAGCAGAGCCTTTATAAAAATTTTAAAGTTACATTTTCTTATCTCTGCACTATCTTTTATAAATTACATAATCTAGATTAAATATTTAGAATTTAATTTAATCTGAAAGTAAATTTTTATAAATTTATTATAAAGTCAAATCTGCCATTATATTATAACTGCCCATTTGTAAACATTTACAAAATACTTTTCATAAAATAATCATGTTTTTCTCGTTTCTATGTCTATTACTGTATATTATCTATAGTCTATTTCTATATCAGATAATCTCCCTCCCCTTGCTCTATATATACACACATAAATGTAGAGAGGATTTTATTATTTTGCATTCTTATTAGTATATAGCTAGAGTAAGGCCACCAGAATCTTATTATATATTTATTTATTTTTATTAATGTGTTCCCTTTCCCTTACCTAGCCTTTAATACTTATTTATTGATAAAGCTTAAATTCAATATGAAATACATGCAGAAAGTTATATAAAATAGCTCCAGTTCAAATATTATGCAGGAGAAAAATGGGGATAAACTTGAAATTTAAAGGGCAGTACTTGAAAGGTGAGCTGTGGTCTGAGTTCTTTCCTGTTAAGTCAAGTGGTTGAATCCACTTCACTTCTTATATTGTCTTTGAAGAAATATTAGATATATAATTGATGAGCTTTGGTTTGTATATAGTCCTGTGTGTATGTGCATTAGTTAGCTATCTTAAAAACTTTAATAAAACAAAGTAGATTTTTATCTTTCTAACTTTTGGGAAGGAAAACTCAGATTTAATACTGCACATATTTTAATTTTATGTGAGGAAAAATTATTCTGGAGAAAGAACATATGGCTACCTTATAATGCAGAGTTGCTGGCACAACTTTAAAGTAATTCTCAAAATGTATAATGAATTCAAGCAATATCTTAAGCTTAGGAACCATGAATATTCTTGGTACTTTTATAAATAGAATGTCAGATGGTAGAATAACATAAAATTAATTTATTAGTCTTTTAAAAGAATTCTCTTATTAAGTCATTTTAATTGACATTTACTTCTGAAAAATTTCTAGCCAGAATAAAGATATCAGAAAGAAAAGATTAGGAAATAAATAAGGTGGGTATATGAAACTAAAAATATAATGAATCACTTAATTTAAAAATATTTCTTCTTTATAACTTGCTATTTTTAATATACTTATAACAAGTTTAAAGAGAAGATATTATTTTTGGTGTTTTTCTCCCATATTTTACAATACTTGGTTTATGATCTGTACATAGTGATAATTTCTTTCTTACTTAATTAGGGCTCAATCTATTTCATCTATGTATTTTCATAATGAGGGCACATTCTCTTCCATATATCAAGGATTTCTACATTGAACTTAAAAAAAAAAAAAAAAAACTGGATAATCCCAGCTGCCTGAGCAATGTCAAGATGGCTTTACAATTCTATTGATTAATACAGATCCTAGAACTTTACTTTTGAAAGCCTGCCATTTTTGGCTTTTTTTTTCTTTTATATATCTAATAACATTATCTTTTTATAGTTTCCTATATAATTCTCATGCCTCAGATAATTCTTATGAAGTTTTATGTATTCTCTTTTCATTCCATGATCATTTCTATTTAAGTAAGGGACTCAATTTTGGTGCCCACATTTAAGTTAGTATGGCAATTCCGTTTGATATGATTTCTGAACCAGTCATCATTCATTTATAGTGAGTGGCATTCCAGATCTAAAACTGTGGTCCTTGTAGTTAACTATTAAAATCAATTTGGAAACTGGACTGAGGCTTGCTTTTCTTATTCCTTTTTCTCAGAACATCCTCAGGTTGCACCTTGAAGTTGCTGATCATCAGTGTTAAGTCTCTGGATGGTATTAATATTCACAAGGATTTAGTCTGCATATTCTCTGAGGTGACAGAATGCCTCTCACTTGCACTTGAAGGAGGCTTCAGTGGACTATGAACTGGGCCATCTGCTGGTGGTGTGTGGGCTCCGCCCCTTTTCTCTTCTCTGCATAGATCTTCCAGAGCTCAAAAAAGAATGACAGTGAGCATCATCAACATTAGTCTCTTTATTGATCTTTTTGGCCACGTGTTGAACCCATGTCCAGTCATAACATAGAGAAATAAATTTACAGAAGTGTTATCTAGGGGAAGGGAATGATGAGATTGAGAGGAGAGGGGGCAGTACAGAGATTTCTAATAGCAGGAAGCTATGGCCATCCTCAAAGCCAGCTGGGTCAATGCAAGTGACTTGTCCCTAGGTATAAAGGGGGGCATTTACTCTTGCTGGCCAAGGTATTTCAGGTGCCTTGATTCTTGTTCCCACAAGGATTGGCATCAAAACACCCTGCATATCATATTCATTCTCAAGAATCTCAAAAGTTGTTTCCTGCTCTTCCCCTTATTCCTGCTAGGGTCCCTAGCATAAGCTTAGGTTTTACCAATAGATGACACTTCTAGTTGTTTTGGTTTGGTCTCCTTACTACATATTGGATTATTGGCATATAATGAGGGGCCAGGGCAACACAGGAGGACAGAAATGAAAAGCGACATCCTCCCAGGGAGAAATAATTTCCCTACTCCAGTACAGAAATTTCCCTAGGCTAGGTAAGCTGGGTGGGTTCCATTTCCTTAGTATTCTCAGGACTAAGGAGATGAAACTGCAAGGCTGGGAGTTCCCCATTGCCCATTTCCATCCCATCTTTTCCCACCCAGGGGGCTGAACCTGAGATACTAACTCCTCCTACTTTGCATAAGCCTCTGAGTGTCCTACCAGATTCAAATCTTTACAAATGTACTTCTTCACTTCATTCTAATCCACTCTCAGGTATCATTTCCACTGAAATGCATGAGCAAACTTCCCCTTACAAAACTGCAACCTCCCCCTCACCTGCTTTCAAACATGACTGACTGACTTACAGCTTTATTTTATCTAGCCTTCATGATTTTCCAACATCAGAGGCACGTGATATCTATTGTTTATTTTCTGCCTCTACCCACTGGAATGCTGCACCAGCACAGAAACCTTGGTCTATTTCCTTCCCTGGCTCAACTCTAGCACCAAAGCCTAATGCATGGCAGGACTTGGTAAATATTTATTGAATAACCAATAGAAAAATGGAAAAAAAAATTAAAAAATGTGAGAGAGAAGGAAGAAATAAAGAAAAAAAAAAGAGAGAGAGAGAAAAGGGAGACAAGTAAGACACTTATTCTAACATAATATTCATTCCCAGAAAGCACACTAAGTTTTGACAGATTACTATTTTAGCAAATTTAATATAAATTCCCCACAGTTTGTCTCAACATGATTGCACAGCCTCTAGAGGAATGTCCGTATTCAGACTGTTGTGGGATTTGAGATATATATATATATATATATATATAATATATATCTATAAAAATTTTTTTACAAGTTTGGAGGAAGACGTCTGAAAGTCAAATGCCCTCTCCAGTTCTAAATAATATCTTGGGAATCTCAGAGAAATTACTCATTACTCATGCTAACAAACTCAGACAGTGCTGTTCTTTTGAAAGCAGTTTGCAGTGACATATTGTTAGGTCTTTTTATAATCTACTGAGATCTCTTATATCAGAAGTGTCATTTGAGAGTCCTTAATCATAAAAGATACTCGAACAATTGATTGACACAGATGACTTCCAGAATTGTGTGCTCTCATACTAGATAGTCTATAGGACAGAATTATTTTCATCATTCATGGATACATTCCACAGCCATATCATGATCTCAGGAGCACAGGTCTGAGGGGTGGGTCCTGCTGTCATCCCTGCAGAGTCTGCACTGGCCTTTCTTCCAGCCCACACATTCCACCACTCCCAAGAGCTCACCCTCCACTCCCTGCTCAGGCAACCCTGGGGCTGGGAGTGAAGCTCAGTGGAGGAGCACTTACCTACCATGCAGGAGGTCCTGGGTTCCAGCCTCAGCACTATTACATAAATAAATACATAAACAAATTAATTAATAAAAAAGAAAGCAAACTCAAGGAGCACCTGTGTCTGAACATCTCCCTTTTCTCCCTTATATAGAACTACCGGACACAGGCAGGGGAAGACATGAGTGATAGTGACGGCAACTTGATCTTTGCTAATTTTCTGAACTTTTCTCTTCTTTGGTGTCCTCACATGGGAATTGGGAAATTAAAATAATGATATTCATTCATAGGTTTGTTAGTAGGATTAGAGAAAAAATTACACATGTGACTTGTGAAAATGTTTTCCAAGCAAACCAGAAGTGTTCTCTGAATTATTGTTATTGTTATTACTAAATTTAGAATGTAAAAATTTTGGTTAAAATTCTCTCAGGAGTATATGATTGAAATCCTTTATGGAACCATGATTCGATTGCCAGATTAAAATAAAGAAAGTCCAGGTATAATGTCTTTTATTTGCTAAACAGGGCAACCTTAACATCACACCATTCGCTGCTAATCTTCTGCTACCTCTGGGTCATTCCTGTTCTTGGAATCCACCTACCTCTGTTCTCCTCCCAAATCCTGGAAAAGCTGCTAAAAAGAATAGGAGAAATGATATTTTTGTCTGGTCTTTCACTGTAGCTAAACATTTAAAGAAATATTTACAACAGGCAGTTAGGGCTTCCAGGGTGCCACAAATCCCCACAGCTTAGAATTATAAAGACTGGCCAGGGCTTGGAATCACAGGAAGGAAAACTATCAGATTCACACAAAAATGATTTATTACGTACTTTCAATTTTCTCCACAGATATGTCTCTTAGGTGTCTCTGTTCTATCATTTTCTCTCACCAAAGACAGTACTACCTGGAAATTTCATACATATTTTAAGAGTGACATGGACAAAATATGCAGACTCAACATAGGTATTATTGGTAGATCAAAAAGTTACATTTAGAAAATACTTGTAACTAAAAGAACATGGTTATATAGAACAGGTCTGTTTTTGATAGTTTTAAATTTACTATATAAAATGATCATAGCATATCAAATATTAAGCCCATGCCCAGAGTATATACTCATTGCATTTATTATGTACACTGTGAATATACCATAGTTTATAATACATACAGAGTACTTAACATTAGTTAAATAAGTAAATTTTTTCCATTAGTCATTTGATGTGCAAATTATGGTTTCTTCAAATTGATTATATAATACTGACATAACTGTATTAGAAATTAAATTTTCTGCCCGTAATTAAATATTTGCCAATACTTCATAAAATTATGGAAACACAAAGCACAATGAACTCTTTCCTGCATCAGAACAGCTCAGGGACACAGCTCTGTGATCCCATAAACTTAAGGGAAATTTGCTGTGTCTCTGAGCTGTTCTGATGCAGGACCCAGAGTCTTCGTCGTGAGATACATCATTCCCCACACTCCTCAACTTCTGCTTTGATTTCAATGACTACAAATCTTCTAATTTCAATGACTGCAGAATTAGAAGGACAAGTAATCTTTAAAGAGCTTCGAACCTCCAGCTACATATTAAAATTTGAGAAGTGTTTGTAATTCTTCTTGTTGACACTGTCAGGAATATTGGATTCAGAAGAAAATTTAGGAAGGGACTTCTAGGTGTGTATGTTATTTCTATTCTAGCACCATTCCATTATTTTATAGAAACAAAGGGTAGAAACTTGCATGGATTCTGAAATGGGGCATTAGGGAAATGAAAAAAAAAATAGTAACAAAGGGGAGTAACATATTATCACCAAACACTTGCTGTTCTTTAATTACTTAATTGATTAGGAATGTTCTCTACTTAATGAGAGCAAAATCTACATCTTATTTAATATTTAATTGTTAGAGCCAGAATAGTGACCACAAAATAAATATCTGTTGATTAAATGGACTAGTTCATGATGTATATTCCTGATTATATAACTGAAATGACTACAGAAATTTTTTTTTATTCTGCATTAATTTGGAAAATCCACACAAAATCCATTTCTTTCTTATTCTCTTTAAATTAGACTATTTTTTCTTGACCATGTGTTCATTTGATTCATCTAGGAAAATGAATGCTCTGAACTAGACAGGTGGGCTTTGTGAGGTAGTCTGCAACTTAAAATCAGCAAATTCAGGCAAATTCCATTTTTCCCTTCACCTATATCTGCATTTCAATGGGCATAAATGGCAACTGCAAATGTCAGAAGATAATCTTAATCTAGAGGATACATTCTCCATGCTGCTTGCTCTCTCATAGATTTCAGACCATTCATCATGTAACACAATGTTTATAAAATTAGAAGATATGAAAAGGAAATTTGAAAGACCAAGGATTTCTCGTTTTGTGTTTTTTTTTGTGTGTGTTGTTTTGTTTTGTTTTTTGCTAACAGGGATCGAACCCAGAGGTGCTGAACAACTGACCGCATCCACAGCCCTTAAAACAAAAACAAAAACAAAGCAAAACAATATATATATATATATATATATAATTTTGAGACAGAGTATGCATGAATTGCTTAGGTCTTTGCTAAGTTGCTGTGGCTGGCTTTGAACTCACAATCCTCCTGCCTCAACCTCCATACCATCGGGATTACAGGCATGTGCCACCATGTCCAGCAAGGATATCTTTTTATATATAGATATGTTGTCCACCTATTTAATGAAAAATAATAAAATTCTAATGCCTTGTTTCATTTGGTTTTTATAATAGCAATTAATTAGTTTGCCTTAGCCATCAACAGTGAATAATTGCTCCTGAGTTGTGGTATGTATTTTAGGAGTAAAGTCCTTATACAATACTCTCCAACTTGACCTACTCATAGGATAAGCAGAGATGAAAAGGAATCCTTCCTAATTACTCTTCAAAATGCTCATTCTAAAAACCAAGAGCCAGGAAACTCTTTCAATTTCATATGGAAGCCTAGTCCTCATTGTGGTAGTATTAATAAGTCAGACTTCTAGCAAAGTGATTCACTCAAGAAGAGCTTCATGAAAGGAATTAGTGCCTTGTACCTATGAAAGAACTTGAAGGAAACAAAGAACTTGAAGGAAACTGCCTTGCCCCTCCCACCAGGAGAGGACAGAGCCAAAGCAACTTCTATGGAGCTTATAGCAGGCTCCTGCCAGATGCCCAGTCTTCAGTGCCTCCATCTTGGACTTTCCAGCCTCCAGAAGTACAATTTAAACATTTCTTTTGTTTACAAATTACCTGGTCAAAATTCTTTTGTTATAGCAGCCTAGAGATTAAGACATTACAATTTCTCTGCAATACTCCTGATTTTTTTTAACCTACATATTTTTGGGTGCATACACTTTGTTATACAATATGATAAATGTTTACTGATAATGTTTTCTATAAAACGAAGAAAACTATTTTCATCTATTATTTATTCAAAACTTGATTTTGTATTAAATTTCCATCTTCACAGCTCTTAATTGGTAGTGATATATAATGTCAAGGAGTGTTGTCAAATTTAAGAAAATTCAAGGTCCTTTCACATGTCAGATGTACACTTTGAGGCATTTTAAGATTTTTTATTATGCATTGGCTAATCAAGTACTATTTTGAATTTTTGACACTTATTAGTCCGTTTATTGTCAGTGTTCCCATGGCAGAATTTTACATAGTTCTACTCCAGCAATGTCTGAAATTTTGTAAAATCTGGAAGAAGTTGAAATCTTTTTCCACTATACTTAGGTAATTCATTGATGTTTTCACTGTGTTATCAAATAATCAAAGAGGGGTATTTTGTTGCTAAATTTTTAAAGATCTTATCTTTTTTTCCCTTCACAAATTACCATTTTGACCTATTTCATATACTAATTTATTTGTTGTTTAAAATTTTTTAAATTTTATTGCCTCTCTTTATTCTTTTATATTCCATTTTATGTATATTCTATTAATCCTGTAATCAATAATCTTAATTAAAATTGACTAAATGAGTTATTCTTTATAATGAACATACTGAACTCTGTAATTTCCCACAGCTGTACTGAGATGTTCCAAAATATTTTTATCATAGAACAATTTTTAGGTGAATTTGCTTCAGGCAATTAACAAAAAAAAAATCACTCTACATTAAACAAAGTGTAATAGAGGCTGAATTGTGATAGATACATACTATGTTCTTAAAAACACTTATCTAAATTTTTAACTGCAAATTTTATAAAAACTTAAGACCATAAATGAGAGCTTAGGAGGACCTATTTCTGTGACAACTACAAATAAAGATTTAAAAAGAACTTTAAAATCTTGTAGAGTGTGTATATGATATTTCTCTAAACCTCTTGCACTTTGAAGTTTATTACCAAAGCTAGTGATAAATTTTTATAACTTTGAGGAAACCTACACTACATCAAATTTATATGTTCTTTCTTTTATTATTATTTGACAAATAAAATGTAGAAGAGAAATAGAATAATATACCTACCCCATTAAGAATTTATGTCAGAAATTTAAGAGAGAATTTTCACAAGAGTCTAGGCAGAAAATTTCTATTTAAAATTAGGGACTTTAAATTGTATTCAGTTCATCAAACTTGATAATTTGACCAAGTGTGCACTCTCTTTTGAAACATGCCACAGTTTC
Source organism: Marmota marmota marmota (assembly GCF_001458135.2). Taxonomy (NCBI): domain Eukaryota; kingdom Metazoa; phylum Chordata; class Mammalia; order Rodentia; family Sciuridae; genus Marmota; species Marmota marmota. The sequence goes on from NW_026000037.1 coordinate 11,764,708, forward strand.
ATCTGTTTTTTTTTTCCCTAATAAACTCTTAAGAAAAATGTATTTATTTTTAATGCTCACATATGTGCTTTCCTAAAATTTAATATTTTAATGTTCAATTCCAGTTTGAAGAGTGTAATATAAAGAATAGTTACAAAATAATACACATGGTTTTTACTAAAGTATTTCTGAAAATTTTAAATTTACATATAAGGAAATAAGTCTACAATATCCATTTCTAAGTATTTATATTAGAAAATTAAAATATGTTGTAGAACACATTACAAAATGTTTACCAATATTCTCAAGTTGTTTAGGTACTTTATAGCAAAAAAAAGTCTAATATTCTTAGACTTAATACAAATTAATCCTATTTTATATATGTATGCATTAAGAATAGAATATATACATATATAAAGTATACTATTTACATGGAATGTATATTATATTTAATATATAGAATATATTATTTTACATTAATGCTGTTATGTTAAACATACACGTTCTATTTTTTTTTTAAATTTTTTAGTTGTATTTGGACACAATACCTTTATTTTATTTATTTATTTTTATATGGTGCTGAGGATCAAATCCAATACCTTGCATGTGCTAGGAAGTACTCTACCAGTGAGCCACAACCCTAGACACACACATCCTATATTTTTTATCCATACATTATAAACCATGGATATTTTAAAACACCTGAATTGCTATTTCCTGCTTTTTTCTCTTCCTTTTGTTATTTAAAGTAGAAAAATATTTTGATCCACCATTATATCATTGGCCATTATTAGTTTTTGGAAATTTACCATTGAACATATCAAATTTTATTTCTGATTCAATATTTTTCATTTCAAATAAAAATACTCCATGGTACTGACCAAACATTTTTCTAACATGCTGGACATAAAAGCTTTGCAGAGCCAGTTTCTTAATATAATTCCTCAACTTTATGTCAGTGTGCTGCACTGTGTTCATAATATATTTGATGTAGTTATAACAATCAAACTGTTTCACTCAACTAAAATATACAATAAAATTATAGTTGTACCTGGAGATTTCTGAAATTGGAAGAAGTATTAATTTAATCCTTAGATCCAAGCACCTAGCGAAAGTAAGGTATTTCTATAGAGCAAATTGAAGAGATGAAGTAATTACTTGACTGATTCAGGCTAAAGAAATTACCCTGTCATTTCTTTCAAAGTGAGAAGAAAAGTTGGAAGCCTAAAGTTAGTTTGTTAACCTTTATCAAATATACTAATATCTTACTCAAATAAAATCACTTTTACTTAATAGTTAAAAATTCTTCATTGAAAATATTCATTGTTAAGTGAAATGGATTTGTAATGTGGAAATGTTTGTTAAATATGCACTGTATTTTTAGCATAACTAGGTATAGTTTCCACATTAAATTCTGAGCTATGAGCCCATAAGAAGTGTCATGAAATAAGGAGCCTGTTTGCATTCACAATAATTGCTTAAAAGTACTTGCATTTAAAAAATAGAATCTCAGCTTCAGAATGAATTTTGAAACAAGCTATAAAGGAAAATCAGAGGTCCCAGGCATTATTCATAATTTTTGCCTTAACACTGCATATATGTTCTAGCTCCTATTTTCCCACATCCTAACCATCCATTTTTATGCTTCAGCCACAGGAACCATTGTGTCCTGTTTTGCTATGAACATTTGCTCTGCTACTTCTATGAGGAATATTCTCCTTAACTGCTCTTTACCTTATCAGGTACCAGTAGCTCCCATTTTACACTCAACTTCCTCCCAAATGTCATTACTAACCTTGTGGACACAAGGTTATCACAAAAGAGGTACTATATTGAGTTCCTAGGGGACCTTGAGTCCCTGTATATTCTATATTCTAATTGCATTTTTTTCCCCAGAGATAATTGAAGCAATGACATCACAATTTTCTGACTTCATTTACGGCAAGCAACTTATCCAATGTGCCTAATATGTGAATACCCAGTACCTGGTGTAGAAATAAAAAAAAAAAAGTATTTGTTGTTTGTTATTGAAATGCAAAGAAATAGTCCAAAATATGTGAGAAACAAATATTGTGTATAAGATCAACTGATTGAATGTAATGTATTGGTGATCAAATCTTTGCAGGAAAAAAAAAATCGCTTACGTCTTACAACTAAGAATGGAATGTTGAAGACTAATCTTAACAAATATTATATTCTTTTACATATATTTGTTTAAAATATAAATTAAATAGATTCATGAAATCACACTTTATGAGACCTTTAAAAGACCTTCAAAGTAAAAAATGTGAATAAAGTTATTGTGATCTTTTGAAATAATTTTGCAATTACTAAAATGTAATTAAGAATTAGCAAAATAATATCTATCATTTGATACCCGATTTATATTTTTTTACTAGAAATTGTTTCTTTTAGTTATACTAAGATAGTAAAAAATTATCTTACTGTTGCTGAATCCATATATTTATCTGATTTACCCTTTAACCAAATATTCTGATCTTGTCTGAGATTCTGATTAATATGGATCAACAGGATGATCCAGCACTACCCTGAGCCCAGCAAACTGAGAGTCAGTTCTTGTGCCTCAACCATCAAAAATGTCAACCATCAGGGGCTTCCTCCATTTCAGCCATCTCAGCAGTGCAGTGATATGTTCACCATTCCATCTCTTCCAGTTTCCTTTATGTTTCTACACATTTCTTGTTGACCATGTTCTCTTGATCAGTCCTATGCTTTGTGAGTATTTCCCCTCTTATTTTTAGCTTTATTTTTCTTACATTTCTTCAAAGAAGTGACTCACAAACCTCTGTAACTGAAATTCTTAAAGTTGTGAGTTTGAACTCCATAAGTAAAATTTTTCATTGTAGAACTATTATAAAGATAAAATCATGTTTGAGGCATAAAGTTTTCATGTCGCAAATTTTATTTGTAAAATATGTTTGGGTGGACCCCCTCTTCTCTGAAGATAATAGTGCACTCACAATGTATTGTTGGTATATAAGCATGTTCAATCAGTACTTATGGAAAAAATAGAATTAAACTTGAGGAGCTGCTGGAATTGGCTGTGATCTCACTGTGGATGTGGATGTTGAGTAGACAGAGGCAGAGAGATGAGCAGACTCAGTTTGGAAAGCACAATGGAGCTTCCCACAGGAGACAGAAGCAGGACCACAGGAGACAAGTGCTTGGTAAGAGATGTCAAGCGAGGTTCCCCCAAAGTCTCTATTCCTTATCATGTTGTGCTTAGGAAAGACTCTCCTGCCTATTCTGTGATTTTAACAGGCTAAACGACCTCTAAGTTCCACTTTCCCACAAAGAAGAGCACTGAGCAAAACTTGCCTTCCCAAGAAGGTGAAGGGAGCCCTGCACCCCAAATCTTGCATTTAATACCATAGATTCCTCCTGCCCATCTTTATTTCTGTCTCATTTTTAAAGGTCTAGAAAAGTTATTTGTCTTATCAAATGCAGAAAAGCAAGAGCTAGTCCAGATAAAAGTGTTCAGAATGTTCTATTAGATATGCTAATAAGAACAGTCATGCTAATAAGTGGTAACAGGATAGTAAGTAGGAGGACAGATTAAACAAAAATATAAATGTGTCTCTGTCCCTCTGTCTCTCTCTCTCTCTCCCATCTTTCTACACACAGAGAAACACATAGTGATTCACTTGATTACCTTATTAATTCTATATCAATGTGATACATTTACCCAGCATATTATATTACATATTCACTATGAAATATTGCATATACAAACTAAAAACAAATATATATCTTATGTAAATCAATAGATAAAAATAAACTTGTTGCAAGTATTCAGAAGTTTCATGTTCCATTATATTTTAATTATTTGATAGAAATCCTTTTATCTTGTTTCATAGAATAGTATTTTAGTAATGCTATATGATATCACTGTAATGTTATGCACATTCCCCCAATAATAAAGCTGCAATAACAGATATGAAAGGATTCATGCCATAATAATTACCCCATATATTTATTCTTCAAGGATTTAACCCAACTTGTAAATAGCATAATATAAATAAACTTGTAAATTTGTTTGTGATGATAAATAGAGATTACAAAACCTATTAATTATTTCACTCACTCATGCAAAAATATTAAAACGTTGTTTAGGAAAGGGGCAAGTGCTTGGAATTGTGCTAGAATTATAAAATTAGAGAGTTGTTCACCATCCCAGCTGCATTTGGGTTCCCATACTCATGTACTGATGCCAGAGTCAGAAACTAAGCAGGAAACAAAAGAAACATTAAAAGAACCATACCCAAGAAATTAAGAAAGTCAGACCTGATATAAGATCCTGTCTGACACACCCCATGGTACCCAGGGTGCAAAACACTGAACACAGAAAGGAAACAGGTTTTATTTTTGTGTCTAGGCAGTGTCAGCTGACCTGTCTGTGCCTTATTTTATTTACCAGCACAGTGAGACTTCTGCTCCTAGAATTTAAAAATATATCAGTACAAGGCCTGAGAAGCACAAATTCCAAAGAAGGCTACTTTGGAGCTCTTGTCCTCAAGAAAGCATATACTTCGTTGGGGGGTGGGAGCAAATATGATACATTAGGATACTTAGAAGCAGATACTCTATTTCTGGTAATTTCCATGTTAAAGAAACAAATTGATTAAACTTTTAGCATTTAATACATAGATTGACACAGATGCCCACACACCACCTGTCAGAGAATCAAGTTTCAGATCTAGGTTACAAGGCTACTAGGGTGGAGAAGGAAATTTTATCCAAGTTTGTGTACTGAAGCTGAGGTCCTCAATGCTAATATGTATTATACTACTATTTTTTTTAAAATTAAATAAAGTAAACCCCATAAAATTCAAGAGTAATTTTAAAGATCCTTGCATATAAATTGTGAATTGGAGATAACAGTGACGTATAAGTCCAAGCAAACAAAAAACCAATAGCAGACCTGACATTTCTACACATAATTGTAAATTCATAATTGGCTTCTGCAATTATATCTATCATTTGATACCCGATTTATATTTTTTTTTTTACTAGAAAGTAAATTCAAGGGTGACTTACTGGAAACTAAAACTCAAAAGATGAAAAAATTTAATGTGTATATTCATATCTACTATTATTAATCAACTTCATTCTAAGTGCAGTTTACATTGAGAAATTGTATATGATAATTTCAAACTTTGCCGTTTACAGGAAATTCAAATGCATTTTAATTTTTTCATGTCATTAGAAAATTAGCCTTCCTATTTATAGTTTTACAGATGCATATATAAAATTTATAATTAATATGTATTGGGTGAATGGGCTCCAATTTATTTTATTAGTAAGAAAACCGTGATTAAAGAAGAGGCCTATGTGCTTTGGCATAAATAATGGGGACCTATGGGACAGAAAGAAGTGTTCTGACAATGCAGGCTTGGATACTGCCTAGGACCAGATATTGCAGTTCAGTTTTCCAGCAGTGCCCAGTTACAAAAGTGAGAGAAACATGCCCATGATCCCAGTGGCTCAGGAGACTCAGGCTGAAGGATTATGAGTTTAAAGCCAGCCTCAGCAGTTTAGCTAAGGCACTTAACAAATCAGGAGACCCTGTCTCTAAATAAAATATAAAAAAGGGCTGGGATGTTGCTTGGTGGGTAAACACCCCTGGGTTCAATCCTCAGTACTAAAAAAAAGGGAAAAAAGAGAGAAATAAACATATTTCTTTTGAAGAATAAGGGTGATTCTGCTAGGAATAAAAGAAAGGAGGTCTTCCTGGCAGGAGAATGATATTTAGGAATTGTTGAAAAGTGTGTTAACGATGGAACCATTGAGGATTTGTCCTGTTCAGCCCAGTTTCTCTGTCACTTTCTAGAGCAGTGAGGATAGCAAGTTACTAAACTTACTTTGCATCCTCAGTGAAACAGCAATGATGGTAGCCCAAAACCCAGAGGCTTTTTATGGCAAAGCCTCAACTACTCTTGTACAAGTCACTTAATACAAAGTCCACCATCTTCTTATCACTGGAGAAAGCTATTTTATCCTAGATTCTGTGCTCCTTGGCAGGAGCATCTTTACATTTATTCAGTATTGTGTTTCTAGCACCTAGCATCTTACTGTCACATGTCAATGATTTCTTAGGGAAAAAATAGCAAAAAATAATAATAATAAAGAAAAGGAGAGAGAGAGAGAGAGAGAGAGAGAGAGAGAGAGAGAGAGAGAAGCACACTGTACATGTATTAGGTCAGCAAGAGACAGTGGAGGATAGAAGAGGGATATTCATTTTTTAATTTGTTTCTAGAAGTGCCCAGAAAGCAGCCAGGATGTGTGCCTCTATATGTATGTGTGCCCTGATCAGAAATTTATTTTATTTCACACTAAATATCTGGACACATTCTGTTGTGTGGAGGCAGACAACACAGCATTAGCTAGCATGTCCTATGAGCATGCAAGTTCAAGATCAAGCATTCTGCTCACAGGCTGAGATGTGCAAATGTTTAGGCAATTGTTAATTCTTCAGATGCAGTGTTTCTGTCTCTGTGTACTTTTAAGCTTCTTCTTTTCACAGTCTGATAAAAAGAAAGCTTTATTTAGACCTTATGCACCAAATTGAATATCAGTTCTTATTTTGATGCTCATTTTTAATAGAATCTGTACATGATACATAATGAAGAATTTATGTGATAAAATTAAGATTATTTTACAGGTTATTTACATTCTCAGGTCCTATAAATTTTGTTTTCTGGTATATTACAGACATTAATGTTATAATATAAGGATAAAAATATTTAATCCAAAATATCTGACTCAATGTCCTCAATTTCTCAAATAGAATTTTGCTTTAGGTTTACATGTATTAGATATGATTTCCAGAAAACTTTTCTTTATTTTAATAGAATAGTATTAAAAAGCATAATTACTTAATTCAATATTGTTAAATTATTTTGATTACAATTTATAAAAAAAATCTATTTAAAATAGCCCTTTCCTTTTAGCATATTCACAAACTTTATATTAAAATGTAAATCTATTTTCACTCTATAACCCAAGATATTATTTAAAAGTTAAATTCAAAGACTAATTTTAAACTATATCTTATAAGCATATGAAACTAAACATCATGAATTATATTGTGTTTAGTTTAGATAATAATATGGCATTTGTATAGAAACTGAATACTGGAATAAATGAAAAGATTGTATATCAGATGATAATTAAATAATAACATCATTTGCATTAAAATCTACAATTTGCTGAAAATGTCATCCTCCTTTAATACATCTCCTGCATTTTTTGTTTTCCACTGAATATTCTTATAAGATTAACAGTAAAGTGATCTGCGTAAATGCTTGCAAAAATAACAAAACCAGTCTGATTGTACAAATTCATGCATTCAATCCTGAGCTTTGTGCTCTTAATAAACAACAATAATCTCCAATTGGTTTCCATCCTTGTAGTGTTTTAAAATTTCAACATGACCCATTCTTTTTAGATCTCATACTTACGCCCTGCAGAAAAATTCACTCTATGAAATGGAGCAGACGGCGCCAGCTCTTGTGAACACCTTTCCTTTCTTCTTACAGCTTAAGATCCTATGCTCCCAGACCCACTTAAGTTATCTCAGTGCGCTTTCATCCCTACAATCTAGGTCACAATTAACTTAACCCTTTATCTCTGGATAATCATTTAGGTGATTTTTCAAGTTTCTGTTACAAAGTTTATGCATGATTATCTTGTTAACACATGTACTTCTTTGAGTTTGCATGATATTTTTGCTAGGAGATGCAGTAAAATTTAAAAGTATTTTTTGTAGATTTTTGAATGTTACACACATTGAGAAAAGCCTTATGTTGAATTAAGATTGTAAATAGAGTTTCCCTTTGTCTTAATTTACTATAATTAAATCTTCAATCAGTTTGGATGTTCTGTTGTTGCTATAACAAGTAAATTAAAGATCAAATCATTTATATTTCCTTTGTATTTGCTTGGCTAAATAGTTCCTCAATAATTTTTATAATATTCCTATAATTCCAATAATTCCTATAATATTCAAAACCTGTTCACCTTATAATTATATTTTCTCAGAATTTGTTTACTTTTTCATTAATATATCCACTTCATCTTGCTATGCTTTCTAAGAATATTATCGATATTTTAAGTGGAATTATATTTCATGTATTAAATAATTAATATTTGATTTTTCTATTCTAACAATCTATGTACTTCTGTTTATTTGATTTGTTGCTGTGTCCTTGAACTTAACATGTTTTATGTGTGTAATTTCATATAGCCTGCTCCATTCTTTAAAATAAAATTTATTATAGGTACTTCTCATCTTTCTCTTGCTATTGGAAAAAAAATCTCCTCTTCCATTATGTTGCATAATTGATTTCTGTAAAAGTGCTATTGCTTTTCAGTGATTTTTATTTTTATTTACCCAGAAAACTTAACTGTTTCTAATTACTTTCCAAAATTTTCTTGAGATTTTTAAATTACCAACTATCACTGCAAGTAATGACAAATTTACATTATTGTACTCACTTTCATAGTCTTTATTTCTCCTTTAGCTTTTTAAAATGGATTCACATGTCTGCTAATTTATAGTGAGGGTTTGAAATCCCTAAATTGTAGACTGTGGATTAATGTGTGTCAATAATCAAACAGATACTGACATGGATAACAACAGTTCTATCGCTGATGATTGGCTGCTGAAATCTTTAAAGCCAAAATGCTTCTTCCCCAATCTCTTCAATTCTGGGCGAGCTGGTAAGAAGGCTGTGCTGCTCTTGGCTGGGTGAGAAGTTTAGTCCTCCCAAACTCTGTCCTACCGTGTCAGAAACTGCACCCTAGTCTGACCCCATCTTCAGAAATACCCAGGACAGTTACCCCTGATTACTCTCTCAAGCCCTGTTTGCAGCTGTTCAGAACTTTCTCAGCTCTGCCTGGTCAGCCTTGTTATGTGACTGACACATCCCTTCTCTTGTTTGTGCATGAGGGGGAGGTTACCTCTCTTGACATATGAATTGATCTGGGGGCAGCAGTCCATCCTGCCTTCACAGTGGCCACATTGAGAATTAATGATAATTTATACTGATACAAGCTAGATTTACATAATTTATATTAAAATGTTTATATATTCCTAAGCTTTTAAGAGTTGTTGATTATAGATGTTGAATTACATCAAATTAATCCTCAGCTTCTTTGGAAACAATTTCATTCATTTTCATTTTAATCTATAATGTGGTTAATTATATGAATTACACTTTCAAAGAATCCAAAAACAGCTCATTATTTGAAAATACTTTTGAATAACTGGACATATAATCAAAGTAGAAGTTTGAAAAATCACAAGTTATTTTCATTTCATTACATTTCTAGGTTGTATGTTTATCTCCAGATAACTTTGTACAGTACTAAAAGATTTTAAGATCTGCCTTCAAGTATAAACAATCTTTCATTTTTCTTCTCTTAAGCACTTGTATGCATAAGCTGATTTTTAAAAAATTTTTTATTGTAATCCTATTATTTTCCATAGAGAGGATTTAAGACATTTCTTCTGAATCTGAAAGCTTGTGATTTATTATGTGACTTTAATGTATTCATAATTACTGTGACTATTTGTTTATTTAAAATAATTTGTAACATATAATTTTGTGATTTATAGGCCACCGTGCATTCTCTTTTATTACTTTATTATTCATGTCTTGGATTCTTTTGTTTATATCACGCTTGTTTTCATTTCCTTTGATCATTTGAAAACTTTAATTTGTTTCTGCATTTTTATATCTCCCAGATTTTGACTAATATGATTTACCTTATACTTTTTTACTTGACAATGTGAAATTTTATTTCATATAAATTCATATTTATTTCTTCAGTTCCATCTTGTCCCCCATTCTCCATTCATGAAATGTCACCCAGCAGTGAGATAGCTCCACTAGGGAGTTCTGAGGACCTCCAAACACATGGCTACATTAAAGATTTACTCACTTTCTCTTTCAAACTGGATTGAAGGAGGTGCTTCAGGCCACAAAGTTTACAAACCTGACTATTACCTCTAGTTTTTCCTACTCCAACTACTTATCAGTTTTACTTTCTCATCCATGATTTTTTTTAATCAATTCTGGTTTTTCTATTTGTTAGCCATCACTGTTTTGACATTTCAGCCAGATTATTTCAAAACCCTAAAATATCATTAACCTTAACTGTTTCACATGTGTTCGAATGTTGCCATAGTGACAGTTGCTTTCCCAATTTTAGAAATTCTCTTTGAATCACTGATATAAATTGTTTTTCATTGTTTGAGGTCAGATCTGAAATTCTTTCAGAAATGTATAAAGTTACATGTAAATCAAATGATATCCTCTGTTTAATAATCTCTAATGGTTTTCTGTTGCATTTAGAATGTATTCAAAATAATTCATTTTTAGGTTTATCACTTATCTTTCAACTTCCTGACCTCCTGAAGATGTATTTTCTCTCCTTCTAACTAGTGAGAATGAGAAAATATGTTTTCTAATTAATGATTGAAAATAATTTCGAGTCTTAAAGTAGGTAAATCAAACAAGAGTAATGGGGTAGACAGTAACTAAGTTGGGATAATCTTTAACTAGAATAAGATTAAATGAATGATGTAAATGATTGGCGTGGCTTCAGAATTACAGGGAACAGCTGTATGATAAAAACATTCCAGAGTTGAGAACAGCCAGGCATGTTTTAGTCAGCTTTTTCACTGGTATGACTGAAGGACCCAACCAGCACAATTAGAGAGGAGGAAAAGTTTATTTGGGGCTCATGGTTTCAGAGATCTTACTCCATAGAGGATCTGCTCCATTTCTTAGGGCTCAAGGTAAGGCAGAACATCATGGCAGAAGAATGTGGCAGAGGAGAAAAGTTCACAAGATGATCCAGAAGCAGAGACTCCACTTGCCAGATACAAATATATACCAAAAGCCCCACCCCAATCCCCACCTCCTTCAGCCACACCCTACCACTTCAGTTACCACTCAGTTAATCCCTATCAGGTGATTAAATCACTGATTGAAGTTTAAGCAATGCAATAAGACTCTTCCAACCCAATCATTTCTCCTCTGAACCTTCTTGTATTGTCTCCCACATAAGATTTTATGGGACACATCACATCCAAACCAGAACACATATGAAGATGTGTAAGTAGGATATCCCAGGTAAAAGAAAGGAAAATAGCCCCAAGATTAGTTAAAAACAAGCTTGGTCAATACAGAGCACTTAAAAACGTTAGTGCAATTGTGTTGGACAGTGGACTCATCACGCTGCTATAAATACCTAGAGACAGTCCTCATTCCATGGATTGATTTATTTACTTTTTAATAGATTTAAACACCTTTAAATTTAAATGTGTTTATGTAGTATAAGAAAAGTTAATTTCCAAAACTGGCTCTTTGGGAAATTAACCTGCTGGATCTGGCACTTTGGAGGAGAATATGCAGGGAGTTATGAGAAGCACAGGGATCTACAGCATGGGTGCACTGCCTGAGGAGGGAGCCATCATTCAACTATGGCTGATTCTACCTCAGAGCAAAAGGTTCTGGGTTTACCAGAGATACATGTCCTCAGTTCTGGAGAGAGGTTAGGGCATACTTTAAAATAAAAAGCATGCAAAAAACACATACGTCTGCCACAAAAACAGGTATCTAGATAGATATATGATTGATAGAGAGATGGAGAGACAGATAGATCTCTGTTTTTCTTTTGAAATGTTAATGATACAATTGCAAACTAGGAACACTAAGGTGTTTTTAACTTATAACTATGTCTTAGTAGTCCATAGGATACTTCTCTATCTGTATTTCTGCTTACAGTTTCATTGTTCCTGAGTTATTGCTTTAGAAATTGATAGATAAGGGCTATTATTACAGTGGACAATGTGTTTTTTTTTTTTCCTTCCTTAGTCCATTTTCCTTATTCCTGTAAAAACGTTCAAAATTTTAAAAATATACTTCTCTACTGGTATTGGTATGGGTAGTGTGAGTTATAAACCAAATAATACTTCAGGTGGAACAATACTGAAGTGAATCAAAAATGAGTTTTAGGGTTGGTAGGATTTTCATCAATAGAATGGTTGGTTGATTTCCTTCTCTCTCTCTCTCTCTTTAACTTTTTCTTTCTTGTGGCTTTTAATTCAAGGTCTTTTAGGGAGCATTTAGAGAATTTGGCTTATCCATCATAACTAAGAGTATTTTAACCACCCTCCATTACTATTTGTTCAAACACAGGCACGGGCATACTATTAATTCACATTCATAAAAATCAGCTCATAGAATTTTAGTTAATTTTCTGAGAATGAAATGAACAATTTGTAATATGCAGGAAAATATAAGCCCAAGTGAGAGAAGAGCTCTCAGGTTAAAGTCCTGCCTAAGAGTGACTTCCATCTGGAGAAAAGCCAAAAAGAGGGTAGAGGGACACACAGACAGAGAGGGATTCCCAATCCCAGGTGCATTGTCAGACACCCCAGATGATACACAGTTTCCTCATCTAAGGCACGTTCCCATTTGAGCTGGGGTCTGATTGCTTACAGTAGAAGTGATTTCAGGGAAATGCTTATCTCAATACAGAGAAGTTGTTTTCTAGGCCAAAATAAAACATAGTAAAAGAGTCACAAATTAAATCCAAAGTTAGGCCCTGATTCATATTGGTTATTTTTCCTGGGTAATTATACCTTCTGAATCCCTCTTATTTTTATTTATTTATTTATTTTTGCTGCTGCCCTAAATACATTTAGAGCAATTGTGATAATAAAAACACATAATGTAATGAATATTTTAAAAGTTCTAAACTATTATCACTAGCTATTGAGTTTTAAAAACTAACATTTGTATTACTCTTTATAATGTCATTTATTTTAAAACAATTACTGCTACTGATTTATATATATTCAGCAAGCTATTATACTATTAGCTCACAAATAATTAATAAACACTCACTTGAATAACTTTATACTTCTTTGTAACTATAACAAATTTTAATACTTTAACATTTAAATAGTAATGTCTAAGAAATCAATTTCATAGCAATTAATCCTTAACTGCTAATTGACACTTGATAAGTGTGTTAATTGATATAAATAACATGGTAGCTTATATGTTAGATGTCAAATATGTGGTCCTGAAATTAAAATTTATTGATAATAAATTAATTATACATAGTGCCCTGCAACATCATGTTAATTATATTAGATTGTTTTCTGAGAAACTTATTTTCATTGAATGTTTTCATTAAATTATAAAATAATGAAATAATCTTGTAGGTTGTTTATTATGAATGTTTATGCTTTCATGTATACCAGCAAATTGTTTACTATTCTCTTTTATCATGGGATTAAAAGGTCAAAATTGTTTTCTGTTTACTATAATTCCTGTATTGAATACATATGTGTTTCCCTGACTACAAGGACTGTGAACATAAGTAATAATGTACAGGTTCCTTGGAAAGTCTTATGAAATCTCTTCCACAAATCCAGAAATTGTCCCTCTTTTATGCATACAAGTTATAATGGATAATTAATAAATTCTATATATTAAGAACTAGAAAAAAACCTGTAATGTTAAAATGATAAAATTACAAAAAGGTTAAAAAAACATGTTTTACTATTTCTAAATTTAAAAATTTAGAAATTGGTTATATTATACGACTGATGATAAATATTTTTTAAAAAATAAGATTTAGGTTAAAATAAAAAAATCATTTGGAAGTTCACACTATTCTTAAAATTATATTTTGCTTTATATTTACTTTAATCTCTGTTTTTCATTCATTTGATAAAAAAATATTTGAAATTTAGTATTATGAAAACATTGAGGAAAAAAGATGTTTGATTGCCCTGTAAATATTTCTACAAGCTATGTGAAAATTCAATTCTTTCCATATAATATTATTAGAAAACCAGACACGAAAAGGTAGAGAGTAGAATCATGTTTTGTGGACTTATTATGAAGTTTAAGAAATACCAATAAATTAAATTGGATTATGTTTAAAAAGAGCCAATTTGGAAGGAAAAACAATTGAGTTTCCAATGCCCAATGCTTCAAGGAACAGTCAGTGGACAATTTAGAATATTGTAATGGTTGAATTGTGGCCACAAAAAAACTCAAATGGTGGCCTCAGAACTTCAAAATGTGACCTTATTTGGAATAAAATTCTTTGCAGATACAACTAATTGAGTATCAAGTGATGAGATCATCCTGGATTAAAGTGGGTCTTAAATTTTGTAACAGAAGCAATGTCAGGGGTTGCCAGCAGCCACCGGAAGCCAGGAGATAGACCTGTGAATACTACCATCTAGGGGTTTAGGGTTTTTTATGTCTACTCAGCAGAGAATTAAAGACATGACACAGAAGTAGCAAGAGAGAATTTGTATTTCAAGAGCAAAAGTAACAGACTTCTCTGAAGGGAAGGGACCCAGGAGCTGGAGTCCATAGGAAAATATTGACTTATTCTTTTTATTGGCTTTGGGTTTTCCTCCACTTTCTATCTCCTCCCCTCTCCGTGTTCCTGTCATTATCCTTCATTGGTACCCCTTGTGGCCATGCACTTATTCTTTTTATTGGGTCCCCCACTCATATTCAGAAGCACCTTTGTCAACTGAGAAGTTTCTCTTATTGGAGGACTCTCCTTGTGCTCATACTGTCTGGTGCCCCTGTCTGCCTATGCTGCTGTAAATCTCTATCCCCAAACCCCACAGCAGGCAGCCTGGGGTAAAGCATCCATGCCAGAAGGGCAATGAGCTTAGCAGGTTCCTAGATATGAGCATGGAAGATGGGCATTGTATCAACTCCCTTGGATCAGAAGCAGTGTCCCAGCTGGTAACTTTCAAAATAACTGAAAGGGAGAGACAGCCTTCCTTTAATTTTTCTTTTATTGTATTCAAACACTTAAGGAAACATCAGATCACTTGCTGCTTATGCGCTTGCCAGAATGCCAGAATGGAACTTAGTGATCACAAACAACACATAGAGCTTTTGCCAAAATAATTTAGGAAAGTTGTTGCACAAACAAACAAAATTTCAAAACAAAATTGAAAAATTTCAACCAGCATCAGCAGCAGACTGAGGGGAACAGGAAATCTGAGTTCCAAACACACAAAAGAGTTCCATAGCTTAAAAGTACAATGTGTAAGATGTCCACTCCTCAGGAATAAATTAGAATGTGTACAAAGAATAGGGATGTCTGAGCTTTTGAGAGGCTAAGAAAAAAAAAAAGAAGCCAACCAAACCTAAAGCAGCCCAAATACTAGACATTTAGGAGGAAAAGAAAACAAACTATTAACTATTTTAAATATGTTTAAGAAGCTAAATAAATTGTGAATGCTAAACTAAAGGGAATCAGGAGTATTACAAATAAGCAAATAAAAAGAAGTTACCAAAAAACTAAAAATAAAAAAAAGAACCAAATATAAATTAGGGAGCTAAAAACTATAATAGCAGACATAAGTGAACAGAAAAAGCCAAGAAACATTAGGGAGGAACAGGAACATATAAGGCAAAAAAAGAAAAAAATAAGACTTAAAGATAGGTCCAACAAAATATTCTCCTTTAAAGAGTATAAGAAAGAGAAGAAAATATTGATTAAAATAAAAAATTATTGAAAGATTATTAATAACAAACAGAAGTTTTGAACAACATTGTAATCATAATAAACATACATGATACACTACCTAATATCTGCAGAATATAACTTTTCTGAATCACAAATGGACTGTATAGGACACCACAAAACAGTCCTTAATAAATTTAAAACAATCAAAAATCACAAATTTTCTCCTCTGACCATGATGGGGTAAAACTAGAAACAAAAGACAAATTGAGAAACTCATCCATATGTGTAAATTTGACATCACAATCTAAAATGATAAGTTAAAAAGTAGCCACAAGGAGTAGGTAAAAGTGCTTTGAGATGAAGTAAGCAAATAACACAGTATTCCAAAATTTATGGGATGCTAAAATGGGCTCTATAAGTCTACATTATATGGGATCTCAATTCACACCAAATTGTATGCATTAAAGAATTAGAAAAAGCAGAGCCAGATCCTAAAGCCAGAAGAAGGAAAGAAAATAAATTTAGTTTGAGATCAATGAAATAGAGCTTAGAAAGAAATTTAACAAGAAGAATATCCATGTGGTCAAAATCTGGTTCTTTGAAGAAATCAATAGAATTGGGGAATTTTTAACTAAGACAATGAAGATGCAAATAACCTCATAAATGAAAGTGGAGACAAAGTTACTGAATTTATAGAAATAAAATGGACTATAAATGAGTATCACAGAACCTAGATACTCTAGAAGAGTATGAACAAATCCCATGATTAAATAAAAAATCGCATGCCAACAGTTTGGATAATCTCAAAGAAATGGACACTTTCTAAGAAGCCAACAAAGAAAATAAAAACACAAGAAATTGAATTAATAATGAAAAATATCTCAATAGCACAAAAGCCCAGGCCACTTGGCCTCACTAGTAAATTCTTCCCAACATTTAAACAAGAATTAAACCTACTGTAGTCACAATCTTTCAAAAAATAGTACATGAAGGAATAGTCCTTCACGTTCTGTGAGGCCAGCGTTACCCTAGTACCAAACCAGTGAAAGATACCATAAGAAGAGAAAACTGGGTAATTTTCCTTATAGAGAAGATTCAAATACCTTCAAAAAATTTTAGCAAACCTCATATATTAATGTATTCTAGGAGTATGATAGAAGCTATATAATTTAAAAGCAATATAATGCAACAGATTAATAAAATGAGGCAGAGAAAACAACCCATGATTATCTCAAGGGACACATAAATGCATTTTAAAGCTAGGTATCCATTTACGATAGAAATGCTGAAAACATAAGGAATAAAGGGAGCTTCCTTAGCATATCGACATTTATGTAAAACTCACAACTAACATCATACCTTGTGATGCAAGATTGGAAACTTTTCTCTTAATGCCAAGAAATGATAAGAATGTAAACTTTCACCCCTCGTTGTCAATAGTGGACTAGAAATCCAGGCAGGAAAGTGAGGCAAGAAAAAAAAAATGAACAAAAAGCATAAGGAACAAGAAATGGGTTAGTAGAGTCACCTCTACTTACAAGTGACACAATTTTATGCATTGAAAATCCATTAGAATCCACAAGAAAACTGTATCAGGAGTTCAAATGACAATACAGAGTTACTGATTTATATATATATTTTTTTAAATTTACAATTATAGGGGTCTCAGTGGGAGCTGTAGCCTAGTCAATGAAATAAATTACTAAACTTTTTATAATCCATTAGAAATTGTACAATGAAATTTTTGGAATTATTGTTTTTTAAATTATTTTTATAATTTTAACTTGGTCATAGGGTGCTTCTTTGTTATTTCTAGAAAAACACTTTATATATACAACTTGAATCCAGATTGAACAATGTAAATATAAATATCATCAGAAGCTCTGTTAAACATAATTCTATAATTCATTATATAAGGACATACTGAGCTGTTCCATGATTTTCTTGATTTTCAAAATGCCATTGTGTCTGTACAAATGATTTCAAAAATTAGAACCCAACTTGTCTTTTTATTTCACTTTTCAAATACCATCAGGTAATATTCAAGAAACATTTATAAAGAGGTTACCATAGCTTCAGTTCATTTCAACAATAATTTATAGACTCACCCCTGTGTAATAAGTATATAACTAAATACAAGAATAAAAGATAAATAACTAGCAGACAAAAGTCCCTTAATCTCTTTGAATATTTATGTCTAGATGTCTAACAAGTTACTATCAAACAATTAGAACTCTATATCAAAAGGGCCTAATCTACTGCTTATAAATAGTGCTAAATTGAATGAAATATAGCTTATTTAAATGCAAAATACTACTATCACTTTTTTCTCTAAAATGTTGTTGGAGGGTTTAACATAAAGTTAGAACAAAAAGAAGTAATCAATAAAAATTTCCAAAACTACAAATAAGAGCACATTCCATCTCTTAAGTATAAATAAGTTTGGGATGATATACATATTTTTAAATAAATCCATCATTATAAGCATATACTGAATGCAAATGCTTTTATAAAACAAAGTTAAGCCTTTAATGCCTTAGAAGAATGAATCCATGTTTATGTTGTTCCATTGTAAGCTTCTTTATACCTTGATATTATGTTCACATTAAACATTGGATTTTTAGAATGGAATCTAAAGTACAAAGAATTTTGACATAAAAAAATTGATTTGGATATTTTATTTAAGTGAAGAATTGTAGCCTGAATTCAAGTGACATTATCAAAACTATAACTACAACATTATAAGCACATTATGTTCAAAGGAAAGGTCAGTAGCAATAAACATCTTCTACCTTTTCACATATTTGCATAGTGTCATCAGCATCACTCACTGACTCTGCTACTGTCTGTGTAATTCTTTAATTTATTTTAGCTGTCATTTATTTGCATTTAAAAATACATTATTACTTCTGCTGTTGGCAACGTGTCAGATTAAATATTCTAAAAACTCACCCACTGGAGACACTTATAAAAGATGAATATGATATAACAAAATATTGTTATATTTTTGCTGAGGGCATAATCAAGTAAAAATAATAATCAAGTAGAGAAATGAACAAGACTTAAAAATAGTTCAAAGAAGACACCTAGGCCAAAGGTTGTCCTACAGGGTTTTACCAATACCAAAACTTGAGACTTGGATATTAATTTTTTTTGGACACAAAATATTTAGTTGTCATTATATGAGCTATTATAATAATGAACATTACAAAAAGCCAGGAAAATTGATGGAGTGCAACCTGAATGAAAAGATGGTAAGAAAAAAAATTGTGTTGGCATTGGAATTCTAAAAGGTAACTCATAAATTATAGACCTTAAAATTGAGGATACCATAAAATATTTTTTTCTAAGAATCTGCAAATTCAGCTGGAGCTCACATGAATTGGCCACCTGACTTTTCATGATGGGTATGATCCAGGAAACTCAAAACCCAGGAAACAATTTCAAGATATTGATTTTGGCAATCAGAATATGGAGGAATTAAATGCAAATTTCTATGAAAGAACCCAGATTTAAGCCACATTCTTCAAAATTCTTATAAATCACAGTATGGCAAACATGAGATCTCAGTCCAGAAGTAAAAAAAAAATCACCCAAGTAAGAATGAGTAGAAAAGCAGGCAACAGAAAACTAAACCAGGACATGCTGATATGGAATTGTCAGACAATGTATGAAGTCAGTACACTAAATATATGAACACTTAAATACAAAAGTAAGAACCAAAACAATATCAAAATGTGGAGTCATGTTTGTAAAATTGACCAAACTGATTCTTTAAATTAAAAATAAAACCAGTAATAAGAATAGTTGATTGGGTTTATTAAAAGATTATAGCTCAAATACATTTACTTAGTTGGAAAATAGTTTGGAATAAATAATTTACTAAGTAACATTGACAACACTCATAAAAGGAAGGGTCATGGGAGATAAGAGGATGAAGTAAAAAGGTATAATATATATAGAGTGATATGTTTTAAATATATATGTATATTTCAAATTTCAGGAAGAGACAAGAGAGATAAATTACAAAGCAACAATGAAATGTTCCAAAATTGATAAAATTAGATTTTTGAAGTAAAAAGAGACCATTACAGAGTAAACTGAAGAAGGCAGTGGAATGTTGGTGAGCCCATGCTATCTCACAGGTCAGGTAAATATTTAAAAATTTGGCAGCTGATCACTTACAACACTGGTAGATTGAACTTGCCACGGTGGGCATATTTACCTAATGGACCTTGGCAAAGAGTACCAGCCAGGGATTTTACTTTGGAGAGTTAATTTACCAGTATAGTACTTTGTTACACAGGTTTTGTTGTTGACTAAAGTGCCTGACACAGACAACTTCAAGCAGAGAAGAATTATTCTGACTCCTGGTTAAAGTGGTGTCAATCTATGATCATTCAGCTGCAAGGCAGAGCATCATGGTGGAAAATCATAATGGAAAATCATGGTGAAGAAAAGCTGCTCAGCTTATAACAGGAAGGATAAGAGGAGAAGAGAGAAGGAATGGGGGGAAGAAAGAGGAAGAGAGAAAGAGCGGGGAGGGACAGAAAGGACAAGGGGAAAAAAGTACCCTTTCAGGAAATGAACCAGTGATGTACTTCCTCCAACTAAACCCCACCTCCTAGAGTTTCCACCATCTCCTAATAAAACATTCAAGTCCATCATTGGGCTAATAATCTGATGAGGTTAACGTCCTCATAGTCCACTCATTCCCTAAAAGCCCCATCTCTGCACCTTGCTCCTTGAGGGTCATGTTTTCAACATTTGAGCCTTTGGGGGACATTCCAGGTCCAAAACAAATTAAACAATAAGAAAGACATATCTCCATTCCTCAGAGCAAAGTTACAAAACACGAAAGGGAAAGAGTATGTTAAAAGTAGCCAGGTACAAAGGACTCATGTCTTTCAACAAAGTAATAGTTTGCCTGATGGCAGACACCTCAGCAGCAACATGGAAACATGAGACACCTTCAAATGCTGTAGGAAATAGAACTTTATTTATGTAAATTGTCATCCAAAAACGGGCAAAGATATTGAAAAATTATTCACTATAAAATTTCACTAAGTTAACATCTGAGTATATTTCAGGACAGGAAAACAGGAAGTTCTGATAAACACCATGGAATGACAACCAAAATATCTTCAAACATGCAGTAAATTTAGAAAATGCTTTATCTAATGAAATATATATATACATATGTACATATATATATGTATGTATACATATGTGTGTGTGTGTATATATATATACATATATATCTTTAAGATTATATATATTTTTAAAATACTTCTAGAATATCTTTATGATTTTAGTGCTATCTCTCTGCAGTAAGACACAATTACAAATCACATGGAAAGATATGAATTTTAATATATCCTATATTAAAATTAATACCTGCTTTCTTTGTTAAATAGTTCCTGGAGTGAATAAAAGGACAAACTATAGGTAAAAAATAATAATACCAAAAATATTATATCCAGAATCTTTATGAACACATATGATTCATTAAGAAAAAGTTTAAAAAACACAGAAGAGGTAGTTATATATTGTGCATCTTGTGTTTTCCAGAAATACTTTCATCTTCATTAGTAATCAAGAATATTAACTAAAATCATACCAAGATACATTAAGTAGACCTCAAAATCACAATTAAATTGAAATAACACTTATGATTTTGACAAAAGATATAAAAAAATTAAGCAAGTTTATCAATGTAGAGATGGGAATGTAACTGAGATTCCACCTCACCCCAGGAAAAATGACAATTATCAGCAGTAGAAGTAACAATAATTGTAGGCAAGGATGTGGGGAAAAGTTTCAGTTATACATTCTTAGTGGGGCTGCAAGTTGGAAAACAGCAGGGAGATTCCTTAGAAAACTTAGATGGAAACACCATTTGACCCAGTTATCCCACTCCTTGGTTTATATCCAAAGGCGTTAAAATGAGCATACTACAGTGACACATCATCTCAATTCACAACATCCAAGCTATGGAATGAATGCAGATCCCTATAACAGATAAATAGGAAAAGAAAAGGTCTTATGCACATTATACACCATGGAATATCACTGAACTACAAAGAAGAATGAAATATGGCATTTGCCTATAAATGGATGGAACTGGATGATATCATGCTAAGTAAAATAAGCCAGTCCCCCCAAATCAAAGGCAGAATGTTCTCTCTGATATGTGGATGGAAATCCACAAAAAGGGAGGGGAAGATTAGAAGTTCACTGGACTACACAGAGATGAATGAAGGCAGGCAGGGGGGATGAGAATAGGAAAAACAATAGAATGAATCCAACATATCTATTTTATCCTCATACATAAGTAGATGACCAATGTAAATCCACATCATGTACATCCACAATAGTGGGATCTTAATTGGAACAAGTTATAATTATTCTACGTAGGTATAACATGTCAAAATATGCTCTACTGTCATATATGTCTAGAAAGAACCAATAAAAAATGGGAGTATAAAATTTTATATAACCGTTTAGAAATGGGAACTATAATATAAAGTTTAGTAGAGGAAAAATCATCAATTGAATTGTTCTCCCTGCCTCATACCCCACAGAAACACTTTTACATGTTTATAGATGATAGACATGTAACTATGTATAGACACATTGCTCCTAGTAGCAAATAAATAAAAGGATTGCCCTTGTCAATTAACATGGTATTGAGCTTTCTCATCACTATGAGCAAAAGTTCTGGCAAGAACAATTCTAGAGGAGGAAAAATTTATTTCATTCATTGTTTCAGAGGTTCATGTCCATGTACAGCCAACTTGACTCCTCTGGGCCAGCAGTGAGGCAGAACATCATGGCAAAGGGTGTGGAGGAGGAACTCAGCTTAGGATAGGGCAGTCAGGAAGAAGAGGGAGAGAGCTCTGCTAGACAGGTACAAAATATGCCCCCAAAGCACACCCCTAGTGACCCATCTCCTTCAGCTACAACACACCTGCCTACAGGTACCACTGAGTTGATATAATGAATTAAAGCATTGGTTAGGTAACTCTGAAAATTCTTGCATTGTCTGGCACATGATCTTGTGAGGGATACCTCATATCTAAATCATAACACATCGAATGAATAAACTGTATGACTGTTATGTAATAGAATATTATTATCAGTAAACATAAAAATTAAAAAAAATTGTGCACAGAAGCACAAATCAATCTGATCAAATTTCTATTGATCCTCTAGGAATCATCAAAAGTTTGTGTGGAAAATCAACACCCATTTATTATTTTGTGATTAATTTAGATCAAAAGTTTATAAGTTTCAGTTGGAAACTCAGCCTAAGGCCTCACTGAGTTAAAATTAGGGTGAGAGAGAATCTATATTTCTCATCTGGGATTCGAGGTCCTCTCTAAATTGAATGCTTGTTGGCAGAATTCATTCCCTCTCTGAGTTCCTACCAAGTACCGTTTTCAAACAGAAAGCACCCATCAAAATTTCTCCATGCTTAAAAACTCTGACTTTTGCCACATTTTTCTGACTCCAACCAGAAAAAGTTGTGAGCTTTTAAGAACTCATATAAATTCATAGAATCATGAGGTGATCCAGGTAATCTATTTAGTTTGAGGATCATAAACTTAATTTTATCTGCAAAGTCCCCTTTGTCAAGTAACAACAAATTAACTGGTGACAGAGTTCAGAATGTGATATGATCTTTGGGGTTAGGTGTCATTCTTCCTATAACAAAATAATAATGTCCAAAACATGGAATACTACTGATACTTTATATGGTTACATATAAAATAACATTTTGTTACATACATATATACTAACATTTTAAAGCAAAGTGAAAGAATATATGTCTTAACATTAATAAATTTTTACTTTGTGGAGAAAAATACGTGAATAAAGAAAGAACAGAAAGGCAGGTTCAAAATGGAAGTAATGTCCCTTTTCTTTAACTGGCTCATGGGAACCTAGATATTTATTTTATAATGAATCTTTCAATTGTAATTATTTATAATTTCCTTTGTTTTAATTCAGTATTGATGAGATGATACACAAAATGAGTAATTTTCTTAAAATATGTCTTATCAAGATTGATTCTAGAAAACATGAATATTAAAATAAACATTAAAGATTGTTAGTAGATTGAAAACCCCAAACAAATCTGGGAACTCAGAAATGGTTCTAGAATTTCTACTAAACAAATAAAACATGAAAAATTTTACATTGGAAGTTAATATAGAAAGAGAAAATGGTTCCTATATATTTACATGAGTCTTTTATAAACTTGCAAAACCAGACAAATGCAATAGTGCTTTGAAGCTTGGATGTAAAAATTGTAAACAAAAATTTTTCACACTGAATCCATCATTGCTCAAATTAAAAATAAAGAAATAGCATATTGATCAAGTTGACTTTATTCTAATAATGCAATGATACATTGGAAATTTCTTACAGTAAATAATTATAATCATCCTGCTGATGTTGACATTTTTACAACACAAATATGCTCAGAGTATAATTTCTGATGTTATTAGTTGCCACATCATATTTCTGGTTTAAACTAGGATCCATGATTAATATATTTCAAAGGTATTTGGTCACATTGCACATTTTATGTGTAATTTATTGGTGAGGGAATATGCTGAAAAGAGCTACTGATTTATTTTAACTTATTGACACAATTTGTATATTATATATAAATAACTCTTGGAAATAATACCAATTGAAGGAAATTCTACAACTTGTAAATGAAAATTTTGGAGATTATTAGATAGAAGAGTTTAGTAGAAAATTAAACCTAACAATAAAGGAAATTATGTATTTTTAAAAGCATAGAGGAAAGGAGTGTTAAGGAGTCAGTACAGTGATGTTATACACACCCTCTACATATATTCTCTGGCCAAAAGTATTTTGGGATTTGTAGATGAAAAAGAAGAAAAAAATATTTCAGTTGTTCCAGACTTAATTTCAAATGTGCTTGCATTTGTTTATGAATTTTTTTTAAGTCATAATTTTTTGTTCTTGAAATTTTAGCCATCTGTGACTGTAAGAGATGGAGAATAGAAATACATCAGATAATATAAAGACTGAAGTTTGGCTTCAAGTAGAAATCATGCACATATAGAATATATTTTATGTGTATGACATTTTGAGGATATTCTTCAGAGGAAAATTTTGATAGCCTGTTCTGTGGAGAAATTTTCTATGCACTGAGCTTAATATATATATATATATATATATATATATATATATATATATATATATTAGATATATACATACATACATGCATATATATGGAGCAAATGGTAAATATGTTTATGGTTTTATGTGAAAAAATAACATTAAAGGATATTCTTAATGAAATCTTAGAATATTTGAGTAGTGGCCTAAAGTTTTTTGTTTTGAGACACTGACCATAGAAGGATATTTCCAGAGAACTCTTATGTCCATTCTCTTCTCTGTCACAAAAGCTGCTGGTATCCATAAGACTATTTGCATCCCAATTCATCAATTGGAGTATTTCTTCCTTTATCTTTAGGCTTAGCAGGGACTTGCTTGACTAACTAATGCGGTAGGTATGTGTTCTTGGACTAAGTCATCGGAAGCCACAGTCTTTACTTGGGTACTCACTCACTCTTGTATCCCCGAGAAGAAGCATTATAAGGCTTTGATACTGGGAGATAATCCAGGGAAAGGTGCTGAGACCCCACTGAGAGGCAGGAAGGTCCTATATGAGTTGAACTGCACACCCATATCTATCAAGACATGAGAGTTCATCTGTCTTTGGACCTGGAGACCAGGCTAGGCTCCATCTGAATATCACTGGGCGATTCTAGCTTTTGCAATGTGGAGTAGAATTTTCTTGCTGAGTTCTGCTCAGTTTTCTGACACATAAAATTATGAAGTATAATAAAGGAATTGCTATTTTAATTGAATAAGTTTGTGGGTGGTTTGCTACTCACAAATAATAACCAAAATATCGAGAAAGTAAGAACTCATTTCATTGTACAGATATCTATTACAATACAACAAAATCATCAGGACAATTAAATGAATTTCCTTAGTCTCCCAGATCTGTAACCCAAGTTAGCCAGTGAAAGTAGTTTGACACAATATCCAAATGAAGTTTTTGTTCAATTATTTATTTTTTAAATTTATAGTTTAATATAAAATTATTTATCTTGGTCAATGTTAATTAAGAGAATATCTTCTATGATTAATATATCACACTAATTTTACATTATAATGATTAGAAAAGATGGATACTGTTTAATGAATAGAATGTGCATTTCTGTATTCATTGTTTTATTCATAATGTTTCCATCTATTTTCTGATGGGAATCTGATTCCTGGTTCAGAATTTTATGAAACTTCAGATGCTTAGCATATAAAGTTGCTAATTGCTTCAGATGACATTGTAAATGAGGATTTGTAATTCTGAAAACATACTAAAATTAACCTTTGTTAATTCTAGAAATGAAGTCCTGGAAACTTCCGGATCGTTTAAATTGTTCACCATCACATAGAATAAAACATTTTATGGATTCAAAATAAATAGGCATTTGAAGCCAGGTGCAGTGGTGCATGCCTGTAATGCCAGCAGCTTGGGAGACTGAGGGAGGAGGATCACGAGTTCATAGACAGCCTCAGTAATTCTGTGAGGCCCTAATCAATTTAGTGAGACTCTGTCTCAAAAAAAAAAAAATGGGCTTCAGGTGTTACTCAATGATTACCTGACCCTGAGTTCAATCCCTGGAACCCCCCAAAAAATAATTAAAATAAATAATAAACAATGAAACAATGCAGAGCTTGCATAACCATAGCTAGGAAAGTTTTATACCTGGGATTTCTCTCACACCTTCCATAATGGGAAGGTGCATTCAGCTCACTACTTCGGGATCTTTTACCTATATACCCTTGTGATCATGAATTAAGATGACTATGTGATAAAAATAATTAGAAATACAGTATCTCTAAGGAATCCATATCCTAAAATAGTGTCAATCCAAATGCTAGAGAAAAAAATTAAAATTACCTCCTCCATAGATGTAACAATAATAATAATAATAATAATAATAATAATAATAATTTCAGTAAAATTAACCATCCCTTCATGATAAAAATCCTGAATAAACTAAGTAAAAAAGAATCATACCTCAACATAATAAAAACTATATATGATTAACCCAGAACCAATATTATACCAAGTGGGAAAAAACTGAAAACATTTTTTCTAAAAGCAGGAAAAATAAGAGTCTCCACTCTGACTACACATGTTGAATATAGTACTAGAAATCTTAGGCAGAACAATTAGGCTAAAGGGATACAAAACAAGAGGGATATAAAAATGAGAGAAGGAAGTCAAATTGTCCTGTTGGCACATGATTTTATTCTATGCCCAGGAAATACTAAAGAGTCCTCCAAAAGTTACTCAGAACATGTAAGCTTAGTAAGATAACAGGATGAAAAATCAAGGTACAAAAATTTGTGACTTTCTTTTGTACATCAATGATAAACTTGCTGATAAAGAAATCAGAAAAGCAATCCTATTCACAAAACTCAAAGAAAGAAAGGGAAAAAGTAAACTTAAGAATATTTGGGCCTACTTTTTCTTCTATTAGGCTCAGGGTCTCTGTTTGAATCCTAGGTACTTGATCCAATTTGAGTTGAGTTTTGTGTATGGTGAGAGAGAGGGGTTTAATTTAATTTTGTTGCATATAGATTTTCAGTTTTCCCAGCACCATTTGTTGAAGAGGTTATCATTTTTCCAATATGTTTTGGATGCCTTTGCCTAATGTAAGACATAAATGTGTTTCTGTGTGTTTGTCTCTGTGTCCTCTCTTCTGTACCATTGGTCAACAAGTCTATTTTGGTGCCAATTCCATGCCATTTTTCTTACTATTGCTCTGTACTATAGTTTAAGGTCTGGTAGAGTGATGCCACCTATGTCACTCTTCTTGCTAAGGATTATTTTAGATATTCTGGGTATCTTATTTTTCCAGATAAATTTCACAGCTGCTTTTTCTGCTTCTTCTCAGCAAAAGAAACAATCAGTGAAGTGAATAGAGAGCCTACAGAATGGGAGCAAATTTTTACCACACGCAAATCAGATAGAGTACTAATCTCTAGGATATAAAAAGAACTCAAAAATCATAACACCAAAAAGACAAATGACCCAGTCAATAAATGGGCCAAGGAACTGAACAGATGCTACTCAGAAGATGATATACAATCAATCAACAAATATATGAAAAAATGTTAAACATCTCTAGAAATTAGAGAAATGCAAATGGAAACTATTCTAAGATTTCGTCTCACTCCAGTCAGAATGGCAGCTATTATGCATACAAACAACAATAAGCATTGGCAAGGATGTGAAGAAAAAGGCACACTCATACATTGCTGGTAGAATTGCAAATTTGTGCAACCAATTTGGAAAGCAGTATGGAGATTCTTTGGAAAACTAGGAATGGTACCACCATTTTACCCAGCTATCCCACTCTTTGTTTTATAACCCAAAAGACTTAAAAACAGCATACTACAGGGATGCAGCCACATCAATGTTTATAGCAGTACAATTCACAATAGCTATACTGTGGAACCAACCTAGATGCCCTTCAGTAGATGAATGGATAAAGAAAATGTGGTATATATACACAATGGAATATTACTCAGCATTAAAAGATAATAAAATGATGGCACTTGCAGGTAAATGGATAGAGTTGGAGAATATTATGCTAAGTGAAGTAAGCCAATTCCCCCCAAAAATAACTGCCAAATGTTTTCTCTGATATGAGGATGCTGATCTATAATGGAGATGGAGGGTGGGAGCATGGGAGGAATGGAGGAACTTTATATAGAGCAAAGGGACGAAGGAGAAGAGAGGGGGCCATGGGGGGTACAAAAGATGATGGAGATGGTCATCATTAACCCCAAGTACATGTATATAGACACAAAATGTATGAGTCTATGCACAACCAGAGACATGAAAAATTGTGCTCTATATGTGTACTATGAATTGAAATGCATTCTGCTCTCATATGTAACAAATTGGAAAAAAATAAATAAATTTAAATAAGAAAACCTAAGAATAAACCTAATGAAGAAGTTTAAACTCCTATACAATAAAAAATTACAAAACAATGAAGAATTAAATTGAAGAAGAACCTAGAAAGTGCAATTTCTATGTTCATGGATTGGGAGAATCAATATTGTTAAAATGGTTATACTGCTGAAAACAATCTACAATCAAAGCATTCCCCATTAAAATAACAATGACATTCTTCACAGAGCTAGGAAAATAGCCTAAAATTTATATGAAAAAAATAAAAGACCCTGAGTAGTCAAAGCGATTCTGAGCCACGAGAATAAAGCTAGTGGTATCACAATATCTGGCTGCAGAATACACTGTGGAGCCATTGGAAGAAAAACAGCAAGATGTTCTCTATATTGATATTCCATCTCACCCCATTTAGAGTGCTGCTACCAAGAAGAAAAAAATAATAACAATATATCCTGGTAAGAATGTAGAGGAAAATAAATTCTTATACACAGTGGCTAGGAATGCAACACCT
Source organism: Marmota marmota marmota (assembly GCF_001458135.2). Lineage (NCBI taxonomy): Eukaryota > Metazoa > Chordata > Mammalia > Rodentia > Sciuridae > Marmota > Marmota marmota. The sequence goes on from NW_026000037.1 coordinate 11,793,792, forward strand.
TATAAAACAGTATAGATGTTTCTAAAATAAAATAAAATAAAATGGAACTACATATGATTCACCTAGACAACTATTGTGCATATATTTGAAAAAGTCAAAGCATAAAAAAGAGATACCTGCATTCTCATGTTTATCATGACACTCAAAACAATAACCAAGTTGTAGAATCAGCCTAGATGCCCATTGATAGATGAATGAATTTAAAAAGTTTTATATATATATATATATATATATATATATATATATATATATATATATGATGTGATATAAAAATATTTAATATATTATTATATATTATATTTTATATTATTTAAATTTTAAATATATTATATATAAATGTGATATATAATGATATATATGGTGGAATTCTATTCAAACATAAAGAAAACCCTGTCAATTGCATATTAGTGAATGAAATGGGTGGACATGGAGATGATCTTGTAAAGGAATATAAGCCAGACTCAGAAAGAAAAGCATGTGCTTTTTCTGATATGAGGAAAGGAAAAAATAATACAACATGAAAGATGAGGGGGAACTTTTAGGGAAACGGAAGGGAATTAGGTTGAGTGAGTGAGGGTGGATGTAAAGAAAAGGTAGTAAATGGGGTAAATATAATCATGTTAATATATAGAAATGTTACAAGGAAGCACATTATTTTATACTATTGACATGGTCTTATAATTAAAAATTTGTAATTGAGAAATTTAGAGCTTATGTAACAAATATTATTGAGCATCTACAGTGTGCTAAATAAAAGATGTCCCTGTGCTATTTTGTACTAAATGAATTAGGATGTTATATGAATATTATAAGTTTATTACCACAAAAAACAATGATAGACCACTTGCAAAAGAAAAACTTTTATGGAAGGCAGTGTGGAGATGTCCTCAGAAGGTTTGGAACCACCATTTAACTCAGCTATCCCTTTCCCAAAGAACTTAAAATCAGCATACTACCATGATGCAGCCACATCAATTTTTATAAAAGCCACTCAACTCACTAAACTATGGAACCATTCTGTGTGTCCTTCAACATATGAAAAGATAAAGAACATGTGGTATATATACACAATGGAATGTTACTCAGCCTTAAATAAAAATGAAACCATGGCATTTGCTGGTAAATAGATGGAGCTGAAGAACATCATGCTAAGTAAAATAAACCTATTCCAAAAAACCAAAGGCCGAATGTTTTCTCTGATATGCAGATGCTGATGCACAAAATGGGGGTGGCTAGGGAAGAATATAGTGACTCCGAATTAGACAGAGAGGAGTGAAGAAAGGACAGGAGGCATAGGGGTAAGAAGGAGAGTAAAATCGGGCATTATTACCCTACGTGCATATATGACTACACGACCAGTGTGATTCTACTTCATGTACAACCAGAAGAAAGAGACGTTATACTCCATTTATGTATGATGTGTCAAACTGCATTCTACTGTCATTATAACTAATTAGAACAAATTTTAAAATAAAGGAAAAACTTGATGAACCAATCTCTAGTCAATCAAAAATGAATTAACAGACCAGGCAATAATAGAGCTGAATTCTGCATAAAGAGTAAGAAAGAGGGAGAGGGATGGAGGCCTACAGAGAGAATATGGTCAGGTCTATGAGGGAGAGGAGCCATTTCATCATGGAAGATGTTAGCGTCCCCACCAAGCAACCTAACATTTTTCATGGGAGATATCATAGAGAGAGTTCAAGTGTTTGGACCGGAATTCCAGATACTCCGGTTTCCCATTTTGTTCCACCTCTTGTTACTGAGTGATAATGGTCAGGAACTTAATTATGAAGGGTTAGAGTTTCCTCATCTGTGAAAGTGAAATGATAAATCCTAACACAGTGAGGGATGCATGATCATCCACACAAGCACCTGGAAATTGTGAGGGTCTTAGGACACAGACAATAAATTTTACCAACATTATAGACATTATTTGTAGCTTGTAATTACATGTTTTTATTGATTAGATTTTGTGTTACTACTATTAAATGTGCCAGGAATTGAACCCATGCATGCTAAGTGAACACTCTAACACTGAGCAATGTTCCCAAGCTGTGTTTTTGTATTATTAAAGGCAGAAATAGGTCATGATCTGAAACTAGCACTAGTACCAGTGATGAAGAGGATGAGTATGAGGAATGAGAAGAAAGTAGAAACAGCAACAGGGATAGTGAACAATTGCAGAAATCGAAGAAGTGATTTGGTAATTAGTTCTTGAGTGGGTTTCTTATTGTGTAACTGATCTCACGATGTTTTATTAAGTAAGATGGAAAAATGAGTTAACAGTTTGGGGAGAACCACCATGAGTTAACTTCAGGACATAATATTCATGTCTTGTGTATCCTTCAAATAATTATATTTTCAATCTCAGGCAAGATTCTGCCAGTATTTCTTTTTGAGCTATATGATATAGAGTCTGGTGGAATCTTTGATTTTTTTTATCGGTACTCATATAGAAAGAGTTAAGGAAATGTTTGAGTTCATTTAATGCTTCATCCTTTTAAAGACTGAATGAAAGAAGAGACATGGAACACTGGAAAAGGGAAGGAAGGTGAGGTAGGAAACAATGATTTAATAGAAACCAAAGGAATTCAGAATTTCAAGTTGGAGAAAACAGTCAGCAGTGCCCCATTGATGTGGGAATCAGAAGTATCCCTTGATATAATCCCCTGAAAATGACTATTATCAATAACAAAATAACTTAGATGGAGTTTTAGCTTTAATTCTCTAAGAAAAATAGAATGCGAAAGTATGAAATAAATATACTTGAATCTGTCAACTCCCTTTATTTTAATCTCATTTTTTTTCTTATTTTTCAGGAACCAGATGTCATATGATAGTTTCTCATATATTTAATTAATTTCAAATTGGCATTTGCCTGTCTCCGCAAAGTTCAAAGTCACTTAATATAAGAAATCATTTTTAGTTGAAGTTATTTTCCTAAATGTATGTTACATCATGACAAGTACACACTTATTACTATCATTTACATGCAATATATTCAACACAGTAGACATGTCATCTTTCTATTTAAAAGTGTATTTTATGAGGTTGTTACTTCTAAAACCTACATAAAATAACATTCTAAGATTTAAACCTTTTTATTGATTTATCCTAACTCAAAATTCACACTCTTCTTGTTCTACATTTTTGAAAATAAAAGTATTATCTGGTTACAGTACGAGTAAATACATGGTATTTTGGTGTCTGTAAAATATGAAAAAAAAATTTAAAAATATTTGAAATTAGCAGTTAAAATTTGGCTTGAGGTCACATTCTGCTTTTTAATGAAAGAATTTTTTTTTTATATCTCTCAACAGCTCTCAATATAGACAAAGAGGAATTTATGTCACTATAATCATGGATATCTCTGTTAATATATGACTTTATATAATTTTATTCCTTCTAAAAATTACCTTAAGTAATATTAGTAGTTTTATTTTTACCCATAGCAAAACTGAGTTATATTTTATTTTAATGATAAAGTGAAATTATATTAAGGTAAATTTTAATAATACAATTGCAGAAATGTAGAAATTATGCATAGTAATTTTGATACTCCATTAATCAAGAAATAGAAAGTGCATACAAACTATGATTTATTAAAGAAAAAAATGTTCTTTTACACCTGGTGCATGATATAATGTTTAATCCCAACTGCATCATATTAAGAAACCTCTCACTAACCATGGATTGAAATTAAAATTTAACTGCATAATGATGCATGTAGTTAAAAACCATCTTATTTTATTTGTGATGTCACTTGGAAAATATCACTATCCAAACTGTCGCACATTCATTTTTTAAAAAATATAAATCATTTTCAAAATATATGATAAAAACTCTTAAAATTTATGAGTCTGAAATAATTTAGTGAGCAATATATTTTACTTTAAGTTATATGCATAGATCATAAGAGCTGTTCTCATTTGAAAATCACAGCTTTACATTTGAAGCATTAAGAAAAGAAATGATTTTGAGTATATGCAATTTTGGTTTAATTTTAATTTCATTCTCCTTTAAAAACCTTCGAATGATACCTGAAACAAGCCCTTTGTGCTTGGAAAACATTCATGGCAATGTGGGAGGCAGGGAGATTTTCAAAATTGATGGTTTTTACACTTAGCTTATATTGTTAACAGCTTATAATGAAAGTGAGATTGAAAAATAGGCTATAAAAAGTAACCATCCATTTCATAATAAAACATTCTTTTTTTCTTCCTAGTTTTTTTTTTTTTTGAAAATCATTGAATAAGACAATATTTTTTTTCAAGGTATAAACAAAAAGGCTTTATATTCATTTAATTTTGTTTTGTGATTCCAAAACTATTTATACCATTTTTCATCCCAAACAGACATCCTTTTGGCTAAATAAAATTTTGATATTAATACCAATTATATACAAATTAAGCCTCTTCTTATATTTTAATTGTATAGTAATATAAAGGTCAAAATAAAGCTATATAGTTGCATTTAAATTAACAGCAACAGGGTAAACAGAAGAAAATTAGTAGCTAAAATTTTTACCCACTATCTTAATTTTTACCATTAAAAATATGTGTTAGTATGCTATTTGATAAACTTTTTGGCCTTCAGAAATTCCAAAATATGAATTGTTTTCCAATACATCCCATATTTTTCATAGATATTTTATAAAATATTAGTTGATTATTTGCAGTTTAGGACCACATATATTAAATTTTTAATATAATAATTTCTCCTGATGACTACTGTAAGCACTTTATTTGTCTCATAAATAAAACAAGTTACAGTATATGTATCAAGTTCTGAAAAACAAGAGGCAAGAGAGAAATGAATTGTAAGCATGAAAATGTAAATATAAGGCAATTAAAAGAGAAAACTAGATGCATTATTCAGTACATAGTTGGTGCCAAACTTAGTAGTAAATATGCTAAATAGTATGTTTTAAAGTAGAGGATCAAATATTTTTGTTTGGATAAGTTGAAACGTTTTGGCAAGTATGCCACATAAAATTTATATTTTTAAATTTAAGTATTTTAAAGTGTTCTATGCTTGTCTGAGACTTACAAATACATGCACTCCAAAAAGTTATTTAGGTTGAATGAGTCTCCTAGATGATTTTATCTTGCTATTCATACATTGAGTCATGTCATGAATAAGGTTCAGATAAAGAAAAGTTGCCTAAATAGATGTTCCATTTACTTATAATTTTAACAATCTAAAGGATTATATGAAGTTGTGAAATCTGAATTTTCTTTTTATATGCATGTGGTCTAAATGACCTAGTTCTAAATTAAAGTAATGGCATTTTGTTCCTTTAGATATTGCTATTCTGAAAAAGTACGTATTCAGGACAATAAGCCATCCACAAAACTAAAGATGTGTCAACCGAGTTGAAATCAAACACTTTGCTTTCACATATCATCCATCTTTTCTGTTCTCTGAAGAGTAATTGTATAGAAAAAGACTAACAAAATATATTTTAAACTTTTATTGGTTTAAAATCATATTCTAATGTAAAATTAGGATTACTTACAATACAGATTAATAACATGACACCAATATGTAGCTCTATTGATATATGTTAATATAAAATGCTTGTTTTTAAAAATTTATTATCACAGTTGACTACATGTATATTTTTAATAATATATTTCTTTTAAAATTTTATGGACAAGCTGGGTTTAGTGGCACAAGCCTGTAATTTTAGTAATTCTGAAGTTTAAGGCAGAAGGATCACAGTTCAATGGAAGCCTAAGCAATTTATCAAGACCCTGTCTCAAAATGAAAACTAAAAAGAGATGAGAATGTAGCTCAATGGTCACATGCCCCTGGGTCTAATCTCCAGTACCACCACCACCACAACAACCACAAAAACAAAAAGTCATAGAAATAATTTACTTTAAAACACCCTGTAGCAGTTAACATTTCAAAAAATATTTTAAATACCTAATTGAATAACCACAGATTTTATTTAAGAATAAACCAAATATAAAATTTAATCTCAGACCACTATAAATATGATTTTCTAATGACTGACACATTCTAATTACATCATTGTTCGTCCACATGAAATAAACCTTCAGTTAACACTTAGTATCTAAGACACAGAGCACCTGTAATTTGAAAACTGAAATGATAAATCCAGTTTCAGTTGCTATTTTAATTCAGTGTTATCTTCCTCTGAGAGCATGGAATACAAAGCATCGGTGTAGCATTCCTACTGAGCAAAGACAAGTCATTCTGGGCTCAAGTGAGGGTCTCACCCTGCTATCACAAGATTGCAAACAGCTTATTATGCACTGGAGCAGTATGGACACTTTTTTTAAAAAGCTTTTAAATGGCAACCATGCTGAGCTCAAATGAGACAATTATGGACTTAAATGGCTCTTAGTATTAATAAGAGAACTATGAAAATGTTGAACAGTGATAAAAAAAAAGCTTTTCCAAGTAGTCAAAATGTGAAATGTGTATTTTAGCACTAATATTTTATTTGTATATCTTTTATTTTACTAGAATTTATAAACGAATAGGACATTTATTAAATACAGATATTTGAATGCATCAGGAGATTCTTGGGCATTTGTTGTTGCATGGGGAGTTTTTGTTGTTGATTTCTAAAATATGGACTCCAGAATTCTGGGCAGCAACATTGCATACCATTCTTTCAGTATCCTCACCTTTGTGGAGCAAGTCTTTAGCTGAACAGTCAAATATAAATGTTTTCCAAAAGTTTACTCTCCTGCTTTAGCTATGATAATAATATAGCTCTAAGGTGGGCTGCACGTAGTTGTATGGGACAAGCAGCTTTTGTGAGATAGAAAGAGAGTTAAAAATAGTCAAAAATGTATAGATTTTAGTATAGCATCTTATTGCACTGAAAAAAAAAAATGATACATCAAGTCTTCATTTCTTCCTAACTTAAAAAGATTAAAGAGTGGACTTTTTCCAAACTCTTACTAGGTTAATCTACAAAACTTATTCAAGTTGAACTATTCTATCAGAACAAAAGTAATTCATCTTCAGAGTTTACTACTTTTCCTTCTCCTTCTGCTTCTTTCTTTTTTTTTTCTAAGTACACATAAAAATCCATCTTCTCAGAGGAGGACATACAATCAATCAACAAGTACATGAAAAAATGCTCACCATCTCTAGCAGTCAGAGAAATGCAAATCAAAACCACCCTAAGATACCATCTCACTCCAGTAAGATTGGCAGCCAGTAGGAAGTCAAACAACAACAAGTGCTGGGGAGGATGTGGGGAAAAGGGTACACTTGTACATTGCTGGTGGGACTGCAAATTGGTGCAGCCAATTTGGAAAGCAGTATGGAGATTTCTTGGAAAGCTGGGAATGGAGCCACCATTTGACCCAGCTATTCCCCTTCTTGGTCTATTCCCTAAAGACCTAAAAAGAGCATGCTACAGGGACACTGCTACATCAATGTTCATAGCAGCTCCATTCACAATAGCAAGACTGTGGAACCAACCCAGATGCCCTTCAATAGACGAATGGATTAAAAAAATGTGGCATTTATACACAATGGAGTATTACTCTGCATTAAAAAATGACAAAATCATAGAATTTGCAGGGAAATGGATGGCACTAGAGCAGATTATGCTAAGTGAAGCTAGCCAGTCCCTAAAAAACAAATGCCAAATGTCTTCTTATTAGGGCTTTCTTTGTCCACAGGGTCAGTAAGGTATCCCTGTTTTAAAGAGATTTAAAGACTTGATAATAAGTCAGGACACAGTGATACTTGAATACAGGTGTTTCTACTTTTTGCTGGTGCTACTTAGAATTTTTGATATTTTTAAGGTATGAAGCCAACACAACATCAAGTAAAACCATACCTTGAGTCATGCCATCTGATCTTCTGCTGAGGGCCAGCAATATGCAGTGTGATCCTGCCTTGTGCTGCTGGGCCATGCGGCAAGTTGCAGCTCCCAGTCAGCCGGTGGCCCCCGAGGGTGGGCAAGTGACAGCACAGTGTACTCCTTGACAGAGCTGTGCTGTTTCAGAGCTGAGCTGTGCTAAATGCATTTTTAACTTCCTATGTTTTTAACCTTTTATTTTATCAGGGCAGGGTGTAAATTTATTATAGCTCATCTGAAAGTGAAAGGCAAGTACTTTGCTGTAGCTTCAAAGGAGAGGAGGCTGGCACATGGGACCAGGCACGGGGTTGCTCCCAAGGATTGGTAAGAGAAAGCTGGAGCTGTGGGTGATACTTACCTATGGCAAGTGTGGCAGGGTTAGCTAGACTTCTGTGGATTGACTTACTTGAGTATTATCTTTGGCTTCAAGGCAGAAATGCTGTCCTTAATTGTCTGGTACCTACACCTGGGTGCATTTTATTGCATTTGGATAAACTTTAATTTAAGGAAAAGTTTGAGATTTACAAGAAAAAAAAATCTGTCTTGTCTTATGGTAAGAGTAGAGTTTCCATATATGCCAGCCTGATTTCTCCTATTATTAACAATTTTATATTAAGAAAGTTCCTACTTGCCATTAATGAATTAACATTAATTAACATTGTTATCAGCTAAAATTCATACAAGTTTTATGTAATGTCCTTTCCTGTTCCAAGACACCCATTCCAAGATACTACATATCTTGTATCTGTAGGTCAGTAACTTTAAGATGCAATAGTTTCTCATATTTCCTTTATTTTTGAAACTCTTAACAGTTATGAGGACCACTGGTCAGGTATTGCATTGCATCTGACGTTTTCCTTGTGTTTAGACTATGCTATATCTTACCTGTCCTGCACAGGTGGGAATAAATAAATCATCTGGAGTTGTGGGCCCACTGGAAGTAAAAGTCTGAGAAAGTAATATTAAGAAATAAAGACAAAGGACATGAGAAATGTTGTTTAAACTGAGGACTTGATGGGTGGGAAAGACCTGATGAGTCTGATGCTAACAAAAAAGAGAAAGCCCGCCCATCTTTATTTCATAGGGGAACATGTCAAAGGAACTCATTGTTAGGAAGGGTCCTTAAGATAAACAAGAGGGAGAGGCTGTGGGAAATTCCACAGTAGTTGCTCTTCTAGGCAGCTGGTGCCTCAAGGCTGTTCAGAGGCACTGGTCTCTTCTGAACCCAAGGCGAGCAGGCTTCTAAATTCAATGCTATGGAACTCATATTGGAATGAAGATTTCAGAAGTGCTGCTTTCTTCCCACAAAATCAAGGACACACATCACCAACATGACTTAATAGTGTTCACATTGATCTCCAACATCTGGAAGAGGCAGCATTTTTCAGTTTTCTGTGCTATACACTTTTTTCTTTTACACCTTTTATATAGTAATCTCTTTGGAAAGAATCTCTCTGTCTGGTCCCCACATAGGAACTGGGGATTATGCTCATCTCCTTAAGAGTAGATTATCAGAATAAATTCTTTTAAATTCTTCTATCCAAGAGGTTGTCTCTCTGGTGACACATTATTTTATTCAGTAATTACTTTATATTGTTCACTCAAGGTTATTTCAAACTGATGTGTTGAGTCAAAGGGTCATAAAGCATAAAACTGAAATAGTTCCAAGTGGCCAAAGTTGGAACAGTTTGGCCAACCAAATTAGTTCTCTTTTATAACCTATGCCACAGAATGAATATTCATGAGTCCATACTGATATAAAGAAATGATCAGATAAATCAATACAGAGAAAATAAATGAATTTTCTGTTCAGGATTCTAAATAATTTATGTAGATATTCCATCTTCAACAAGGGAGAGCATAATTGGCCATACAAATCATGACTTCTTTCCAATGCATAGAGCATAAAAAGAGGAAAATTAAATATCCAGTGGAACATATGGAAAAAATTGCGCACAATAATTTCACAGTGGAGAAATCTGTCAAACACTATCATGTTCAGATGATAAAAGTTTAAAATCAATAGTGATAATCATGCTGATGGTACTTATCCTTGATCTGAATTGATATAAAAGGGATTTTATATTCTCTCTCCTAATGACCCACTTTATATTATTTCTTCCGAACACACAGGATCATCTGACAAAATATCTGACCAGGACCCTTCAATTCCATCAATGATGTCAGAAACAAAGAAAGCCAAAAATAAGTGAAGGTTAACAGTTGCTGATCTGAGACATAATTACTAAATATAATGTGATATGCTGGATGGAATTCTGGAAAAGAACAAAGTATTATGCAAAAATTAAGAAATTCTCAACAAAGAATGGAAAGAAAATTTTAAACATGGGTATATATGTATATACTGCTGTACCTCAGGGAACATAATCAACATTTTATAGCTTTTGGCAGAGAGAAGATAGTGGGACAGAAGATAATAAGCTGCAAGATTTATATGGTAAAAAAATTGATTTTCTTTTGTAATTTCCTTTCTATAAAACTTGCCACAATGAAAGTTTTGAAGCAAAATGTTCCAGCTATAAACTATAACAAAACAATATATGAATTTTGTACCAATTTATGGTGGTACACACATTCTGGTGGTGTGCACATTCTTTCAGATGTTTTGATCCTTCATAAGTAAAAAGTATTGCTTTATGACATTCAATATGGCATGCCATAAATGCTCTGCATAAACATGAAGGTTTTAGGTTTGAGATGAGATGGGGAAAGTAGTAGCTGCATTCAACTCTAATAAAGAGCATTGTATAAGCACAGACTGTTACAAGTTCTCCACGTCTGCATATATGCCCACTCTAGAATAAACAGATACCCCTGGGGTTCTTGTTATAGCTTTAGAATTTCAAGTGGGGTATACCTGCAATACATATTATCCAATCATCTTTTATATAGTATATCTTAAGAATTTCCTCGATATTTACCCTTAACCTTGAAAGTTGTATTTCCATATTGTTATAACAAAATATTTATCATAGGAAATGATTATATTACCTTTAATGAGTTAAGAGTAAATCTACTTCCTTGTGGATGTGTGAAATAAATTGCAATTTGCTATTTTGTTTCAGCTGGTTATGTAAAAATATTCATATTCACTTTTATGAAATGAGAAATAAATGTATCTTATAGCAGGCTGAACAACAACAAAAATATCTGGTTAAATAAATTCAAAAGAATCCCATTTGGGGTAGATTTTGGTAATGAGGTGGATCTATTTATTAAAAAATGTGTTTTCTTTCTAGACTTTTGTCACTATTATGGCTGCCAATTTGCAGGTAGAGCTAAAGAAATCAAGAAATTAATGGTATGGTTGATCAAATACATCCCATGTCTTTGGGACCATCCTCAAAGATATTTAAAATCAGCATCTTTGAAAGCTTTTTCCTTCTTAAAAGAGAGAGAACTTTTGTGCAAAAATACCTCTAATGACTGCATTCGGTAAGAGTTATGAATAGATGTGATATTACAAAAAATTTCCCAATGTTGTATTCGTTCTCCCCAAATTTAATTACAAAACCCCCTAATCTCTAGCATATATTTATATTTGGATTAAAAACAATTTAAAGTTAAGTATGATCATAAGAATGGGGCTCTGGTCCAATAGGATTAGTGTTCATCTAACAAAAAATACCCGAGCACTGTTGGGCATTCTCCAGCTCTCTTTCTCCCACACACTGAATAAAGGCCATGTGAGGATACAGATATCATCTGCAAGACAGGAAAGGAGCCCTCACTAGAAGCTGACCATCCTGGCACCTTGATATGAGCCTTCAAAGCTGAGAGAAAATAAAATTCTCTTGCTTAAGCCATGTAGTCAATGGCATTTTAACCTTATACACCCATAAAACCTGGAAAATTTATAATATGTTACACTGATGAAAAGTTAATATGCAGTTAATGAAATGATTAGTATTTGTAAAGCTTATAAATGTGGGAGGAACATAATGCAAAAACATTTTTATTTCTAAACATCAGTCATTTTAATAAAAAATATAGTAAAATACATATTTTGGTTTCACTTGAGATCCAGGAAATGTACTATTGACCAAAAACATATGTGTACAACATTGGTCTAAAATTAGTCTTTCTTAACATATTGCACTGTTATTTTTCATCAGCTCCAAGGAGTCCTCCAGGGTCCTGATGCCCTGAGAGAACATTTAGGGAAGTCGCTCATGTCTCGGCCTTCCTCAGAAGGTCTGGTCTGAGCTGATTTTCTTAACAAAGACTTATTTATTGAATACCTCCATTTGCCAGGCTGTGTCGAGTACTTTGATAAATGCCCCTGTATCTGCCTCCTTCACGCGCCCATCATGTGAAGTAGTTTGAAGACCTGGTTTACATAGACAGACCTGAGATATTCTGTGATGTAATGAGATCCTGTGGCCCTGGTGGCACAGGTGAGGTTCCTAGCTTGAGATTCAGGGCGCCTCCTAGAGGACATGGGAGGGAAGGGCAGGTTGTCAGGGCTGCTGATAGCTAATTTGGATTAATAGCATTAAAGTTATAAGACTATTGCAGAACATTACTTCATTGAACACCAATGGACCCTGTTTTACAGTTAGATCTAAGGTTGCCCTCCAATCTTCCTTTGAATAAATTTTGTGTGAAGTTATCAACATTTTACCCTGTATAAATCTAAGCTCAACCCATGTTGCAATGGCAAAGGGTGCACCCTTCTTGTGTTACTTTCCAAGAGATTTTTCTCATCTTTGCACCTAAAAATACAGTACTTGTTAAAATGAGAGATGGGAAGAAGATTCACTTTCTTAATTTTTAAAATATCTTACTTCAAATATCTTTATGCAGTAATTTAAATATATTCTTGTAATGTGTTTTCATTTGAAAAAAACAAATTTAAAGTGGCTACTGTGTAACAGAAATATCATATTTTAATTTTGACATTAGAAAAAATACAGCATATTTATTTCTAACACATTAAGAAAAAGCATAAATAGAAGCCATTATAAAATACTTTGACACCTGATCATTTAAGTTATAGCTATCAGAATTTGGATGAATGATAGGGAGTATGAACTAGCCAATTTCAGCATAAACACCTAGCCAAAATGGAAAATTTAGTCTAATCATATCACTTAATTGTAGACAAAAATTTTAGAAGATCCCACTTATTTCACTAATTTAAGCTATTTTGCTTTAATAAATCTTAGTTTTACCAATTTAAAGGGAAACAAAACAAAATTTACATTAGATTATTTAACAGGAAAAACATGGTACTATAAACCTTGCTAGTTGTTCTATAAATTTAAATCTGGCTATTTTCATTTACTTTTTTTCCTAACAATTTTTTATTTAATTTCTAAAATAGCAAAGTTTTCTATACAGATGTGTTATCCCCTTGTAATTAGTAAATCCGATAACTAAAATACAGTATTCAAATTTCTAGGAGCTTATTCCATTTGCAATATNTATATATATATATATATATATATATATATATATATATATATATATATATATATATATGTTTTTTTAGTTGTTGATGATCCTTTATTTTATTCATTTATTTATATGTGGTTCTGAGAATTGAACCCAGTGCCTCACACATACTAGCCAAGCGCTCTACCACTGAGCCACAACCCCACCCCTGCAAATATCAATTTTTAAGGAAATAAAGCCACTAAAATAATTTTCAAGTAATTGAATTCATTATGGGTATAATAATATTATTAGAGTAAACAAAGGTATTAACTGTAACATGTCATGAAATTGAATTGTTTTGTGACATTGATTTGTTGGCAAAAGGGGTGAAAGTTGGCTTTAGGAATTAAAAAATACATATATATATATATAGAGAGAGAGAGAGAGAGATATTTGTAATATAAATGTTATGTGTAGGAAATGTGTAAGGAGTTAATACACTATAAAATAATGTTAACAACAAAACAAATATCTTTTCTTAATGTCATTTCTATTTCTTATTCAGTTAAAGTCCAGTTTCAATATCCCAAAGATTCTCAATGATGCTTATAATCAAAACTATCTTATTTCTCTATAATTTTACATTTTCCAATATATCATATAAATTGAATCATATAATATGTAGATTTGTAACTTTCACTTATTTATAACATTTGAGAATTATTCACGTGGTTGGAATCCATAGTCTCTTTCTCGTTTTTGCTCTCATATCCCATTGTATGGAGGATCTAGAGTTTGTTTATTCATGACAGTTGAAGGAGATTGTATTGTTTCCCATTTGGGACATTTATAAATAACATCATTATTAGAATATACATATAGGCTTCTGCATAAACAAATGAACATAATTTTCATTTCTCTTGGGATAGCTGGGACATATTATAAAAGCAGTTTTATCTTTATGAAAACAGTCCAATTGTTTTTTAGAGAACTTGTGATATATGTGAGAGTTCTAGTTGCTTCAGAACTGTAGTTCTTGGATTTTTAAAGATATATGTATGTTCACACACACACACACACACATATATACATATATGTATATGTATATAAAAATATATTTATACATAGAGGCACAAATAATGTACATATTATTGCACATGTATAATTAATGCATATATAAAGTAATATATAATTAAATGGGTAAATATAAAATATGTAGATATTCTTTGTATTTAAACCATTTTAATAGGTTTGCAGTACTATTTGGGGCAAAATTATTTTTTTCCCAACACTTAATCATACTGAACATCTTTTTCTGTATTCATTTGACATCCTCAGATGATCTTTCATGAAATTACTATTCAAACTTTTCCAATTACTTTATCGAGTTTCTTATATTTGAATTTTAAGGATTCTTTATATACTATGAACATAATTATTTTGTTAAATAGATCTTTTCAGATAAATTTACTTATTCTGTGGTTTGTGCTTTTTGGAAAATGGAATTCTAAATTGTGAAAGTAAATATATACATTTTTGTTTGTTGAATCACACTTTTTGTGTTCTATCTAAGAATTCATAATTAAACCCCCATTTTTAACAGACGTATTTATTTCAAATACTTTAAGTTTTAGAGTTCACATTTAGGTCTCTAGTCAACTTTGAGTTCATTTTTTAATGAGACTCAAGTAATTCTTCAGAATTTTTTTGCATTTCAACATCCAATTATTCCAGCAACATTTATTGAAAATGCTTTTTTTCCTCTGATGAATTTTTAATATAATGTTGTTGAAAATGAATTTGACATATATGTTTGGGCTACATTTTTGTAGTGTGTTCCATTTTCCTGTATATTTGTACTTTATGCTACTCCACACTGTCCTAGACACAGAAACTTTATGGAAATCTGATAGGTAGGTATTTAGGTGGCTAGAACTCTGTGGTGAGTTTTGTTTCGTTGAATTTCTATGTAATGGACATGAACTGAAGTTAAATTTCCTTGAATATAAAAATGTTTCATGATATACCCAACTGCTGTATCTGAATACAATGTTTTAAACGTTTAAAAAAGAATTTTTTTCTTTATTTCGCGAAAAAAGTGCTTGAAGTTTTATTGGACTTGACACTCTGTAGGAATTTGGGAATAATTAACATCTAAACATATATCAGTCTTTCAATTCTATTCTTTAGATTGTTTCAGATTTATTATTGTAGCTATTTTTAAATGCTTTTTATATATTTTCACTTATTTTTTTAAATTTGTGTCTGTTATGTTTCTTGGTGATATTATATATGGTATTTAATTTTACTTTAACTTCTAATTTTCCATGGCTATTACAGAAAAATTTGAGAATTTCTGAATTGTAAATCCATGAATTGTCTGATGTTGGTAAATTTACATAAAAATGTAATTTTAGCTCAAGTAGATTCTAGTGGCTTTTACTATAGATTCTTTCGGATTTCTAACATAAAGGATGATGCCATCTCAGAGCACAGACATTCAGCTACTTTTTTGGAATATGCCTGCTGTTCACTTCTGTTTTATTCTCTCAGTAGCTAGAATCTCCATTGTGGTGCTGAAGGGGAATGGGGAGAGCAAGTAAATTTGCCTTCACATCCATAGGAGACGCAGTGCCTGCCTTTCACTATCAAACCTAATATAAGAAGTAAGTTCTTGTAAAAGGCACTGTGACTTACAGAAGCTCCTTTTTAGTTCCTGATTTCTGATCATTTTATTTTTCAAGAATGGTATTTGTCCTAGTGCCATTGTATCCACCTGGAGGGATCCTTGAGGTAGGAGGATGTTGGAAATACAAGGCAAGCCTAGGCAACTTGGAGAGACCCTGTCTCAAAATTTAACATTAAAATAAATAAATAGATGGATAGTCTGGAAATGTACCTCAGTGTTAGAGTGTATACCAAGCATGTGTGGAATCACTAGTTTAACCCACATGACTGAAAAGAAAAAGAAAAAGAAAAAGAAAAAAAGAATGTTTAATTTCCTTTTTCTTCCTTTTTTCCTTCCTTCCTTCCCTCCTTCCTTCCTTCCCTCCCTCCCTCCTTCCTTTCNTTGTTCTCTCTCTCTGTCCTGGGAATTGAACCCTGGGGGAAGCGGGGGCCGGCTCAGCTCCTCAACCACTGAGCCACATACCCCGCCCCTCTTTCTTTCTTTCTTTCTTTTCCTCCCTTGGTATTGTTGATTGAATCCAGGAGTTCACTTTGCCCACTGAGCTACAACTGCAGTCATTTGTACATTTTATTTCTAGAGAGGGTCTATTTAAGTTGCTGAGGGTCTCACTAAATTGCAAGATTGCAAGTACCACTGCATCCATTTTTTTTTTAATTTTTTCAAAAAATTGGGGTTTTTTTTTACTTCAATTCAATTGATGTTAGAAAATTATTTTCTTCATTCTGCTTACATAGTGAATTACGACGACTGATTTTTGAATACTCAATACACATGGAATCTCCCCCCAAAACCTAATTTGACTATAATGTATTATTTTCATATATTTTGCTGTCTCTTTCTCTAAAGTACCTTTTTATTTTTTCATTCTTTCTTTTTTTTAGTATGGGATAATCATAATGTTCAACCACAGAGTTTTAATTGACTTACACTTAATTGAAAGTGAAGTCTGATTGCAAAACAACCCCAGAGGGCATATATATACATATGTATGTATGTATTTATTTTATGCGGTGGTGAGGATAGGACCCAGCGCCTCACATTTGCTAGGAGAGTGCTCTACTGCTAAGCCACAACCCCAGCCCCGGGAAAAGTTTATTGTTCACATAACAGAGCTTACTTAGAGGAGGGCAGCTTTTCAAGCTGGTTTGAAAATGTCTTGAGATGGAGCAAACAGGGATGGGCTTGCAGTTTTCTGCTGTGTGGGGCTGGTGTGGATTCCACAGAGATGCTGTGGCTGGCATGGCTCAAACCACTTGCTGGTGTCATAAAAGGGAGCACTGGGCTTTATCACCAGCTGGCCCAGATTGGAGGCCACTGGGGAGAGAGGGTGTGGCTTAAAAGCTGTCATCAAATGCTCTTCTACCACAATGCTGGGAGGTTTTTTGGGAAAGTGTTTGTAGAAATAGCCCTATTTCTTGCGTATGTATTAGATTGAATTCTTCAGTCCAGCCAGCTGGCACTGCAGTTTCCTTTGTCAGAGGTTTTATGACTGAATTCACTAATATTTACTATATGTAGTAATATTTAGATGATCAATTTTTACTCAGTGATCCTTTAATGTCCCCTTATGTACATTCAAAAATTCCAATACTTTGTGCCTCAACTGTTCATAATGTCTTCTTATTAGGGCTTTCTTTGTCCACAGGGTCAGTAAGGTATCCCTGTTTTAAAGAGATTTAAAGACTTGATAATAAGTCAGGACACAGTGATACTTGAATACAGGTGTTTCTACTTTTTGCTGGTGCTACTTAGAATTTTTGATATTTTTAAGGTATGAAGCCAACACAACATCAAGTAAAACCATACCTTGAGTCATGCCATCTGATCTTCTGCTGAGGGCCAGCAATATGCAGTGTGATCCTGCCTTGTGCTGCTGGGCCATGCGGCAAGTTGCAGCTCCCAGTCAGCCGGTGGCCCCCGAGGGTGGGCAAGTGACAGCACAGTGTACTCCTTGACAGAGCTGTGCTGTTTCAGAGCTGAGCTGTGCTAAATGCATTTTTAACTTCCTATGTTTTTAACCTTTTATTTTATCAGGGCAGGGTGTAAATTTATTATAGCTCATCTGAAAGTGAAAGGCAAGTACTTTGCTGTAGCTTCAAAGGAGAGGAGGCTGGCACATGGGACCAGGCACGGGGTTGCTCCCAAGGATTGGTAAGAGAAAGCTGGAGCTGTGGGTGATACTTACCTATGGCAAGTGTGGCAGGGTTAGCTAGACTTCTGTGGATTGACTTACTTGAGTATTATCTTTGGCTTCAAGGCAGAAATGCTGTCCTTAATTGTCTGGTACCTACACCTGGGTGCATTTTATTGCATTTGGATAAACTTTAATTTAAGGAAAAGTTTGAGATTTACAAGAAAAAAAAATCTGTCTTGTCTTATGGTAAGAGTAGAGTTTCCATATATGCCAGCCTGATTTCTCCTATTATTAACAATTTTATATTAAGAAAGTTCCTACTTGCCATTAATGAATTAACATTAATTAACATTGTTATCAGCTAAAATTCATACAAGTTTTATGTAATGTCCTTTCCTGTTCCAAGACACCCATTCCAAGATACTACATATCTTGTATCTGTAGGTCAGTAACTTTAAGATGCAATAGTTTCTCATATTTCCTTTATTTTTGAAACTCTTAACAGTTATGAGGACCACTGGTCAGGTATTGCATTGCATCTGACGTTTTCCTTGTGTTTAGACTATGCTATATCTTACCTGTCCTGCACAGGTGGGAATAAATAAATCATCTGGAGTTGTGGGCCCACTGGAAGTAAAAGTCTGAGAAAGTAATATTAAGAAATAAAGACAAAGGACATGAGAAATGTTGTTTAAACTGAGGACTTGATGGGTGGGAAAGACCTGATGAGTCTGATGCTAACAAAAAAGAGAAAGCCCGCCCATCTTTATTTCATAGGGGAACATGTCAAAGGAACTCATTGTTAGGAAGGGTCCTTAAGATAAACAAGAGGGAGAGGCTGTGGGAAATTCCACAGTAGTTGCTCTTCTAGGCAGCTGGTGCCTCAAGGCTGTTCAGAGGCACTGGTCTCTTCTGAACCCAAGGCGAGCAGGCTTCTAAATTCAATGCTATGGAACTCATATTGGAATGAAGATTTCAGAAGTGCTGCTTTCTTCCCACAAAATCAAGGACACACATCACCAACATGACTTAATAGTGTTCACATTGATCTCCAACATCTGGAAGAGGCAGCATTTTTCAGTTTTCTGTGCTATACACTTTTTTCTTTTACACCTTTTATATAGTAATCTCTTTGGAAAGAATCTCTCTGTCTGGTCCCCACATAGGAACTGGGGATTATGCTCATCTCCTTAAGAGTAGATTATCAGAATAAATTCTTTTAAATTCTTCTATCCAAGAGGTTGTCTCTCTGGTGACACATTATTTTATTCAGTAATTACTTTATATTGTTCACTCAAGGTTATTTCAAACTGATGTGTTGAGTCAAAGGGTCATAAAGCATAAAACTGAAATAGTTCCAAGTGGCCAAAGTTGGAACAGTTTGGCCAACCAAATTAGTTCTCTTTTATAACCTATGCCACAGAATGAATATTCATGAGTCCATACTGATATAAAGAAATGATCAGATAAATCAATACAGAGAAAATAAATGAATTTTCTGTTCAGGATTCTAAATAATTTATGTAGATATTCCATCTTCAACAAGGGAGAGCATAATTGGCCATACAAATCATGACTTCTTTCCAATGCATAGAGCATAAAAAGAGGAAAATTAAATATCCAGTGGAACATATGGAAAAAATTGCGCACAATAATTTCACAGTGGAGAAATCTGTCAAACACTATCATGTTCAGATGATAAAAGTTTAAAATCAATAGTGATAATCATGCTGATGGTACTTATCCTTGATCTGAATTGATATAAAAGGGATTTTATATTCTCTCTCCTAATGACCCACTTTATATTATTTCTTCCGAACACACAGGATCATCTGACAAAATATCTGACCAGGACCCTTCAATTCCATCAATGATGTCAGAAACAAAGAAAGCCAAAAATAAGTGAAGGTTAACAGTTGCTGATCTGAGACATAATTACTAAATATAATGTGATATGCTGGATGGAATTCTGGAAAAGAACAAAGTATTATGCAAAAATTAAGAAATTCTCAACAAAGAATGGAAAGAAAATTTTAAACATGGGTATATATGTATATACTGCTGTACCTCAGGGAACATAATCAACATTTTATAGCTTTTGGCAGAGAGAAGATAGTGGGACAGAAGATAATAAGCTGCAAGATTTATATGGTAAAAAAATTGATTTTCTTTTGTAATTTCCTTTCTATAAAACTTGCCACAATGAAAGTTTTGAAGCAAAATGTTCCAGCTATAAACTATAACAAAACAATATATGAATTTTGTACCAATTTATGGTGGTACACACATTCTGGTGGTGTGCACATTCTTTCAGATGTTTTGATCCTTCATAAGTAAAAAGTATTGCTTTATGACATTCAATATGGCATGCCATAAATGCTCTGCATAAACATGAAGGTTTTAGGTTTGAGATGAGATGGGGAAAGTAGTAGCTGCATTCAACTCTAATAAAGAGCATTGTATAAGCACAGACTGTTACAAGTTCTCCACGTCTGCATATATGCCCACTCTAGAATAAACAGATACCCCTGGGGTTCTTGTTATAGCTTTAGAATTTCAAGTGGGGTATACCTGCAATACATATTATCCAATCATCTTTTATATAGTATATCTTAAGAATTTCCTCGATATTTACCCTTAACCTTGAAAGTTGTATTTCCATATTGTTATAACAAAATATTTATCATAGGAAATGATTATATTACCTTTAATGAGTTAAGAGTAAATCTACTTCCTTGTGGATGTGTGAAATAAATTGCAATTTGCTATTTTGTTTCAGCTGGTTATGTAAAAATATTCATATTCACTTTTATGAAATGAGAAATAAATGTATCTTATAGCAGGCTGAACAACAACAAAAATATCTGGTTAAATAAATTCAAAAGAATCCCATTTGGGGTAGATTTTGGTAATGAGGTGGATCTATTTATTAAAAAATGTGTTTTCTTTCTAGACTTTTGTCACTATTATGGCTGCCAATTTGCAGGTAGAGCTAAAGAAATCAAGAAATTAATGGTATGGTTGATCAAATACATCCCATGTCTTTGGGACCATCCTCAAAGATATTTAAAATCAGCATCTTTGAAAGCTTTTTCCTTCTTAAAAGAGAGAGAACTTTTGTGCAAAAATACCTCTAATGACTGCATTCGGTAAGAGTTATGAATAGATGTGATATTACAAAAAATTTCCCAATGTTGTATTCGTTCTCCCCAAATTTAATTACAAAACCCCCTAATCTCTAGCATATATTTATATTTGGATTAAAAACAATTTAAAGTTAAGTATGATCATAAGAATGGGGCTCTGGTCCAATAGGATTAGTGTTCATCTAACAAAAAATACCCGAGCACTGTTGGGCATTCTCCAGCTCTCTTTCTCCCACACACTGAATAAAGGCCATGTGAGGATACAGATATCATCTGCAAGACAGGAAAGGAGCCCTCACTAGAAGCTGACCATCCTGGCACCTTGATATGAGCCTTCAAAGCTGAGAGAAAATAAAATTCTCTTGCTTAAGCCATGTAGTCAATGGCATTTTAACCTTATACACCCATAAAACCTGGAAAATTTATAATATGTTACACTGATGAAAAGTTAATATGCAGTTAATGAAATGATTAGTATTTGTAAAGCTTATAAATGTGGGAGGAACATAATGCAAAAACATTTTTATTTCTAAACATCAGTCATTTTAATAAAAAATATAGTAAAATACATATTTTGGTTTCACTTGAGATCCAGGAAATGTACTATTGACCAAAAACATATGTGTACAACATTGGTCTAAAATTAGTCTTTCTTAACATATTGCACTGTTATTTTTCATCAGCTCCAAGGAGTCCTCCAGGGTCCTGATGCCCTGAGAGAACATTTAGGGAAGTCGCTCATGTCTCGGCCTTCCTCAGAAGGTCTGGTCTGAGCTGATTTTCTTAACAAAGACTTATTTATTGAATACCTCCATTTGCCAGGCTGTGTCGAGTACTTTGATAAATGCCCCTGTATCTGCCTCCTTCACGCGCCCATCATGTGAAGTAGTTTGAAGACCTGGTTTACATAGACAGACCTGAGATATTCTGTGATGTAATGAGATCCTGTGGCCCTGGTGGCACAGGTGAGGTTCCTAGCTTGAGATTCAGGGCGCCTCCTAGAGGACATGGGAGGGAAGGGCAGGTTGTCAGGGCTGCTGATAGCTAATTTGGATTAATAGCATTAAAGTTATAAGACTATTGCAGAACATTACTTCATTGAACACCAATGGACCCTGTTTTACAGTTAGATCTAAGGTTGCCCTCCAATCTTCCTTTGAATAAATTTTGTGTGAAGTTATCAACATTTTACCCTGTATAAATCTAAGCTCAACCCATGTTGCAATGGCAAAGGGTGCACCCTTCTTGTGTTACTTTCCAAGAGATTTTTCTCATCTTTGCACCTAAAAATACAGTACTTGTTAAAATGAGAGATGGGAAGAAGATTCACTTTCTTAATTTTTAAAATATCTTACTTCAAATATCTTTATGCAGTAATTTAAATATATTCTTGTAATGTGTTTTCATTTGAAAAAAACAAATTTAAAGTGGCTACTGTGTAACAGAAATATCATATTTTAATTTTGACATTAGAAAAAATACAGCATATTTATTTCTAACACATTAAGAAAAAGCATAAATAGAAGCCATTATAAAATACTTTGACACCTGATCATTTAAGTTATAGCTATCAGAATTTGGATGAATGATAGGGAGTATGAACTAGCCAATTTCAGCATAAACACCTAGCCAAAATGGAAAATTTAGTCTAATCATATCACTTAATTGTAGACAAAAATTTTAGAAGATCCCACTTATTTCACTAATTTAAGCTATTTTGCTTTAATAAATCTTAGTTTTACCAATTTAAAGGGAAACAAAACAAAATTTACATTAGATTATTTAACAGGAAAAACATGGTACTATAAACCTTGCTAGTTGTTCTATAAATTTAAATCTGGCTATTTTCATTTACTTTTTTTCCTAACAATTTTTTATTTAATTTCTAAAATAGCAAAGTTTTCTATACAGATGTGTTATCCCCTTGTAATTAGTAAATCCGATAACTAAAATACAGTATTCAAATTTCTAGGAGCTTATTCCATTTGCAATATGAGAAATATTTGAAAGAAGCATTTTGCAAAATTAAACCAGTTTGTATGTTATGAAACTAACACCCACTTCCATATGTCCATGTTAATTAATTTTCAAAGTGTTAGTCTGCTGTCATGTAGACAAATCCATAAAAGAGCATAGACCACTCCACCCCAGAGATAATGAATGACAAGGCTCTGGCAGCAGATGGTGACAAGGTCATTCCTATTTCCATCTGGAATAATACCTGACTAGATTAGAAAACAGAAAAGTCAGGACAAGTAAGACTATTCTGTATGCCGAGCTGACCACCCAACTCTCAGCTGTATTGAGAAATGCCTGCACAAAGTCAGATAAATGGCTGAAGACGACAGGGGGAACCGATGCATTTACTGTGAGACATTTCTAATTAACTGATACTGCCTGATAAGAGTGAGATCATTCCTTAATATTGAGGAGAAAAAATCGCCTGAAGTCTTGTTGACCATTAGGTCTCATATAAATAATTTCTTCAGTTCTTTGAAAAGAGCTAAGAAGTTTGGTCTGGGTGTGAGCAGAGACTTCTAGACACTGTTAGCAGGTAGTTTGCAATCTGACTTAAAGAATAAATAATGACAGTTTCATATGTACCTTGTTCATATGACCAAGATCAGCAATCAAAAATATTTCTTCAAACACAGCAAACAAAATGTTCAATTGAACCAACTTTCTCTAGAATGAAGGCACAAGGGAGGAATGGATATATTCATCATGAATATCATAATAAATAAAATAATGTTGTGAACCAATCTCATTAAATATATCAGTGACTTAAATGTAGGGTAAAGTAAATATTTTCTGACTTGCTTGAGAGATTCAACTTTTATACTTGTCTAGCTGGTATTTCAGACAGGTAACATTCAGGCATTAGCTTTTTTGGGGCCCTTTTTCCTAATTTTTAAAATTTCAAGTTACTTAATTTTTGTAATATAGTTATTATTTTTTCATTGAAGTGCTTAAATGTAGGTATTTTTCTTTCCTTTTTTCTTCAGTCTTTGACATATCTTTATTGTTACTCTGGCTGGTATTTTATTTGGCCTGATTTGATTTGGTTGTTTAAAGACTTATCTTCAATTTTCCAAGTGGAATGTCCCTTTGAATGATTTTGATTCCTTAGCCGAACATCAGAAGCACAACATGGAAAATAAAAGGCAGAGTTAATGTTGAAACATAGAGTGAAATGCCCTGTTTTCCATTCATTAAATTCCACTTAATATTACAATATTTGCAGTATTCATTTTATGATAATTGTTTAAATCCTGAAAAATTATATCTTTTCAGAGTCACCATAAGTCAAAAGTAGAACTACTAATTTCTCCTGATACATACAATTTACCAAAAAAAAATTTTTAATTATTCTGCATATATGAATCTAAAAGAATTTTTTTGATGTAGGAAACTTTGGTACTAAATAAGACAGCTAGAATATATTTTATCAATATTACATAGTACTATCTTAATATTCTAATGTAAATAGATAATTCTTAAATTTTATTAATTTATACATATATTTGGTGTTATAATATTTAAAAATAACTCAGAGAAAGATTTTTGCAATTGGGATTAAAATTCAGTGTAAAAAGTAATTATATAAGTATCATTGTATTCTCCCATACAACTTTCTTGAATTAGGTTTTAACTTTATTTGGTAATTATGCCAAAAATTGAGGTATTTAAAACTTTACAAGAAAATTAAAAAAAATGCTTAGGAAAACAGAGAAACAAATGATATGTCTTCTAATTCTCTTCATTTCTATTTCTCTTTCTTTTTTATTGATTTTCTCAAATTAATTTCATAATCACTAAACAGAGCAACAGATGTGATTAAACTTTATATTAAGGTATGCCAATATTATACCTAAATAACTGTTCAGGTTTGTGAAAATGTGTTAATCAGTCATGCAAAAAAGTTGTAAAAAATGTTGCTCAGAACAGTATATTTCTTATAAGGTTATAGGTGTATGAACATTATCTCTTTAGTTATAGATATTTATTAAATAATTACAAGGATTATTATTCATATATATTAGCATTAACAATTAAGATGGGCTAACTAAATTCCCATTTCACAGTAGTGATTTTAAATGAGGCCAAGTATATAAAATAATAGAACTTTTTAAATTCTTTTTTCAAATTAATTTATTTATTCTAAGTAGGTATATGTGATAACAGAATGTATTTAATTCATTGTACACAATTCCAGCACAACTTTTTATTTCTCTGATTGTACAGGATGTAGTGTTGCACCACATGTGCTGTCAAACATGTACCTAGGATAATGATGTCTAACTCATTCTACCATCTTTCCTGCCCCTATCCCCTCTCTCCTTTCTCTCCTTCCCCTTTTCCCAATCACAGCTCCTCCATTTTTCCCATGCCCCTATGCCACCCCATTATGGATCAGCATCCACTTATTAGAGAAAACATGCAGACTTTCTTTGGGGGGAGGGGATTGGCTAGTTTCGCTTAGCATGATATTTTCCAACTCCATCCATTCACCTACAAATGCCATGATTTTATTCTCTTTTAATGCTGAGTAATATTCCACTGTGTATATATACCACAGTTTCTTTACCCATTCAAGAACTCAAAAAACTTAATACCAAAAAAACAAACAACCCAATCATTAATGAGCTAAGGAGCTGAACAGACACTTCTCAGAAGATAATATACAATGGATCAACAAATATATGAAAAAATGTTCAACATCTCTAGTAATTAGAGAAATGCAAATCAAAACTACACTAAGATTTCATCTCACTCTAGTCAGAATGGCAGCTATAAGAATAGAAACAACAATAAGTGTTGACAAGGATGTGGGGGAAAAGACATACTCATACACTGCTGGTGTGACTGCAAATTGGTGCAACTACTCTGGAAGTAGTATGGAGATTCCTTAGAAAACTGGTAACGGGACCACCATTTGATCCAGCTATCCCACTCCTCAGTTTATACCCAAAGGACTTAAAAACAACATACTACAGTGAAACAGCCACATCAATCTTTATAGCATCTAAAGTCACAATAGGTAAACTGTGGAACCAACCTAGATGCCCTTCAATAGTTGAATGGATCAAATAATATTTTTAAGCAACATTCTTTTTTTCTAGATAAATTTCAGGAGGATATAGTACCAGAAACATTTGTGGAAAAATGTAAAAAATTTTACTGAATAGAATGGTTATTATTATTTTTTAAAATGTTTGAGGAGATGCTCCACCTGTTCAAGAGCTAGTTTTTATTCTGTTTTTCAGGGTATGCAAAGATAATATGTATGAATGCTGAAACTATCATTTGTTTAATTATATTTTTATTCAAATTTTCAGTAATTTTCTGAATCTCTTTGTCTGTCCGAAAATTTTCCCTGGTAATGTATATTCAATTATCCTATTATAAATGATACAACTTATACAAACTATGTAGTATTTAAAGCATATTTTAAATACTTTAAATTTTAAATAATTTTAAGTTAAAATGTTAATCTGTATTTTTCTTTAATATTTATTTTTGCTACTGAGATCGAGCTTGGGACTACTCTATCCCTGAGCAATATCTCCAGGCCTTTTGATTTTTTTATTTTGTGACAGGGTCTTGCTTAGTTGCTGAGGCTGCCCTCACACTTAAGATTTTCAGCCTCAGTCTCATAAGTACCCAAGATTGCAGGTATTTGCCACAAAACTAAGTTAAAATATTTTACTTATATTGTTCTTCACATGTTAATTTATTGTATTTACAGAAAATATGGATTTGTATTAAGAAGACTGCTCTATTACCATAGAAAAACTAATATTTATTTAAGTTACTTAAATTACTTTACAGGTTTGACTTAATCATTCAGAGCTGTCATGGATTTGACCTTATTCTTCAAAATCACTATAGGTAAAGAACCAATAAATTAATAACTTTTCTCATTTTTATCTTCTTTTATGGTGCGAAGGATGGAACCCAGTGTTCAACCACTAAATTACACCTCCAAACCAACTTCTAATTTCCTGAGTGCTGAAATTATATGGACTCCTAGTTTGGCTATAATCTTTGTTTTGGATTTAAGAAAAAAAAAATTGAAACAAAGCTTCTCTGATCTAATTTGTAAGATTTACTATATTGCTAAATTCAATGGACTCATTAGGAATTGTAATTTTTTAGATTTAAGAAACAGTTCTTAGTTCTTTATAATTATACATAGTTACATATAGAAATTTTTAGTGTACTAACTAACACTTGTTACTCTGGGTTACTTGTACAGTAAATTGTGAGACCTCTCCTCATTAGCACAAACCTGGGTTTTTTAATATGTTGTGTACCATCAAGAACATGTAATTCAGCTTTTGCTTTTTCTTGGTTAGTTCTGTTTTCCTGAAATAAAAAGAAATACTTTGGGGATGTGAAAAACCTCCTACTTCTTTAATTATCTGGGAGTGTATAATGATATTTCACAGTAATCTTATATTCAATGAGATGTAAATTTTCTATAGTGGAAATGGCTAATTTTTCTATATCTCTTAATCAGGGTTATTATGCCATTGCTCATTAATTTCTAAAATAATACCATGATTTCAAATGACATTTTGTATTTTGGCAATGTTTTCGATTACATTCAAAAGACAGACATAATTATCACAAGTATCATTTTATTGTTTCTCTATACCTGAACTTCAAAACTTTCTCCATGTGCATTCTGTCATAAAAGATGTCATTTTTAATGATATGTTTTTACATTAATATATATGGGAAGATTTAACATGATAATGCATATAAACAATGTAAATTACAAAAATAATCCATAGCTCTCTCAAGTGACCTTGTGAAGGTCACTGAATTACAAAATCAGAATAGTGAAACCCTTTTGATTTTATGCTCTAGCAGAAGCAGAACAGCTTGGGGGACTATTACACAAACCATAAAAAGCTAAGATTACTATAATTACAAGGAAGATTGAAGTTTTGTGATAAAGCCACATGCTAACTTTTAGAATTATTTCAGTACATTCACACTTTTTTCTTCACATATGTATGAATTTATGATGTGTTTCTTTGAAGGTAGTTTGCCCAGTTGTTCCTAAGAGAAATAAATACCATTACTTTGTTGGTTACCACCACTTCACATTAAATATGCCTAATATACTTCAAGAATTTTTAATGCTTTTCATTTATTTGATTGACATTTTATTCTTCAACACATTATAAGGAATGAAGCAGAACAACTTGCACAAAATCTTTGGTTGATTCTGAAATATGTGTGTCATATTTTCCCTTTTTTTAAGTTTGTATTTGCTGTAATAAGACTATCTACTAGATAATCAAGTTGCCTTCAGTTAAAGCAACCAATCCAGTCAAGGATGCTGAATAGTCCAGTCAAGAAGAGCAATGCACCCTGCTTCCATATGGTGACTACTCTGTTACGTAATATGTAAAATTTTACAGACTATTTATAAATGCCTCTCAAATTAAAATTGTCATTTGCATATGCACTTATTTGTTTAAGAAAGTGTATGATGGCCTCTAGTGGTACAGAAAGAAACATCAATGCTTACATTTTCAAATCAATAATAATAAAAAAACTAAACAAAAATAAAATGTGTGAATGTCATGCTCATGTAGCCCAACATGCAGTGTAATTTTTAAAATAATTACCCTCAAAGCATTCACAAAAAACTGTAAAACATACGTAATTAGAGCATGAATAAAGTGAATGTTCAAGTATATTTTCCAGGGCTACTGGATATATTTTAGTGTTGAAGGTATGAAAGATTAAGAATTTTATAAGACTTATTCATATCTTAAGGAGTTTATTCAAAAGTATTTTTGAACAAACATAAGAGAAATAGGTAACAATAATAGTTAATGTTGAGAATTCATTTTGGCAAGTATCGTTTTTATACCTGTAACAATGAGTTCAGTCATGTTATCATCATCCATATTTCATAACAAAGGATACTAAGCCTTGAACAATTTACATTTTAAGTCAATATACCATATATAGTGGCAGAGGTAGGTTTTACACTCAGCTATTTTTTTTTTCCTTTGAACTTAGAACCTCAAAGATCATTCATTTTATGTCGACATTCAGTGTAGCTACGTGACATTTAATATGGAAAATAAATAACTCATCAATAGAAACTGTGATATTTTATGAGAATTAATGAAAGTATTACAATGACATTAATTTTAATAATATTAAAAAGTACATATGATTTTTGAAAAAACTGTAGTCCTTTAGCATATTTGCTATTGTGCTTACCATATGTGTGTGTGTGTGTGTGTGTTATTTTAAACTTATAAAATACCAGGTTTCATGCTTAATTTTTATATTGGAAATAATAGTTGACCTAATATACTAGAACTTATCAAACACAAATAATAAAACTGAGATTGTGTTGCTACCACACCTAAGAAATGACATTAATTGGTTACTGTAACTGAAGCAAATTGGTGCCCATTTTTTAATAGAAATTGTCATAATAACTAATGGAGTTTCCACAAATTTGTGGTTAGAGTTCAGCAGTATTCCTACTCTTTCTTCTTCTCCTTCCTTTCTTCTCGATTTCCCCTTCTCTCATACACTTTAAATAGTTCAGGGCATGTGTGTTGCTAATATTCTTATTTTTTAAAACATTCACAGCATTAAAGCAGGTGCCTTGTGTACAAGTCTATGAGTGTGAACACATACGTGTGGGTCTGCCAGCTGGCCACCACCCTCTGAACACTTGGCAGTTTTATCACCCACCACCTTTGCTGTGCTGCCTGCCCTTCCCTCCAATCGGAACCTCTGACATCTGTTGACTGCTGTCCCTGTGTTGTTTCCTTTTCTGAGTAGGATGTAAATGGGATCATATGGTATGTGACATCCTAGCCCTGGTTTCAACTCAGTAAAACGCCTTTGAGATTCACCTGGGATTGAGATTTTCAGCAGCGTGCTCCTTTCTCTGTCTCTGGGATGTATCCTTTGCATGGATGCAGTTTATTTAACCATTTGCTTGTTAAAGGTCTTTTTTTTTTTTTTTTGCAGAGTTCTGTTCTTAGTGATGATAAAGAATCATTCATGCTCAGTTTTTACGTGAACATATTTGTTTTATTTCAGGGTAAATGACCTAGCTGATCTAATACTGTGTTTTAACTTTATCAAATTTGATGTGTTTATAAATTTTGGGTTTTTCTCCATGCTATGTTAATTTTCAATTTGTGTTCATTCTCTGACCCGCCATACAAGAATTCCTAGTTCCAATTTAAGAGGTGGCCTAATTTAGTAATAGTTCTAAATCTCCATTTTGCTTTCATTTTGGCTTTAAAATGGTCTCTGCATGTCATCAGTTTTGTATAAAAAAGAAATAGCATTTCTTTCTGGCAATTTTATGATTTATTTACTTAATATTTGTAACTTATTTTGACTATTGATATAATTATCACATGAATGTAAACTAACAAAATATTTGGGGTGTATGCATATGTATATTTTGCTGCTAGGTCAGCTTTGGTTTTCATGAAGATATTGGATAGAAGTTGATGGGACAGAGTAGAAGGAAGAATGTATACATTGTTTTTGAGAGATTAATTTGAGGATTTTTTTATTATTACAGGTTATCAATGAGGTCACCCATGAAAAAAATGTGCTGTGTTCTACCGATTCCAGTAGAGACAGCCTTCGCTGGAAGAGCTGTCATAAGCTGCCTTCATTATAGCAGTGATGATATTGTGGAATGTGATATCTTAATAGCCATTTCATTGGCTATTAAAATTCAGCTTTGCACATTAAAATTGTAATAATACTCTTGCAGAAATAGTTTTGAAACATGCCGTCTCTTGACAGTTTTCTGCAGTTTACTGGTAAGCTCTAATTTTCTCATGCATTCTCACCTACACAAAAATCCCTCCTGATATCCCCTGGTCTTACTTCCTATTTCTTTCCATCTCTTTCTTTCTCTCTCTCTGTATCTCTCTGTCTGTCTGACTATCTCTCTCTATATATCTGTCTATATTTCTATCTATACACCTATTTTCCATTTACTTATCTATCTCTCTGCATTCCTATATATCTACCATTCATTATCATATATCATCTATGTATGTATATGTCTATCATATACCTATTTATCAGTCTATATTTTTCATTCTTGAAATATCTGGAATCTTGATAATTCTACTGCTCCCATTTTGGAGATGATTGTACGTTATTTTGTTTCTGTCACAGGGGAGCATAGGACTACCAGGAGAAATTCAAGACTGTTGTCAGGGTTTTCTACATTCAGGTTCCCTAATACTACTATGTACCTCCTCTTGCTGATCAGGACCGATTCCCATGATGCTGAGTCTCTTTTTGCATGTTGCTCCCTGGACACAAGACATGAAGAGCCCCCTGCCAGCAACTATGACTGATAGTTCAATGACACTTTTGCCTATACCCTGCCAAGAGTGTGTATTCTTTGGGGATCAACATCTCCAACCTACAAAATGCAGAGTTGTGAAGATGAAAGTCATAAACCCACCAGGGGGTCATTGAGAATAATGTTGAGTAGAGCATATCTGCTTCCAACCCTTTCCCCCCAAAACTGTGTATCTTTCCTGTTGGAACAATAGCATCAAATAGAGGTCACCCACTTAAGAAATGCACTGCAAACTTTAAAATGGCATCTTATGGTTTTAGACTGTTTCCTCCAATTTGGTGTTTAAATTGAACCTTTTCAATGTAATTTCAGTACACTACAAAGCCAGAAAACTCTGAATTCTATGGTACATAATACAACCAGTGGGCTACATGTTGATGAACTCATCCCTTCCCCTAACACACTGTGTTGCCTGGTCAGATGCTAAGCAGTTAGGGATTCAATACTTATGGATCAAGCAGCGTGTTAGACCCATAATAGAAATACTAGTCAAGGCTTTAAAGGCAAAAAAGAAAAACCTATGATCAGAATATCTATTTAGCTCCATGAAAATGAAGTACTGATTCTTATAGGACAAAAGAGATGTGATATAATTAGTTTGCTTCTAAGTGGCCTGTGGTTCTCCTGGAGGAAGAGTGCCATATTGGAAATGAATTCCTCATCTTTATAGCTGACACAGTGGACATTCAAAGGCAGGAGTGGCTAGGTCAGCTTTGATAAAAATAAAGCATGCTGTTGGACCCACATAAAAGCTCTATCTCTGTTATCATAATCATTCTGTCCATGTGTCTATTTTGACTAATATGGGATGATTCATAGAAAACCTGGCAAGCATAAAGCAGTCATTTTTTTTTCCTTGTGTGTATATTGCCTCTTCCTTGGTGAATGCTTTCTTTATGGCTGTTAATGTGTGATGCCAAAGTCTTCATGATTTGTATCCACTTCCATGTGCCCCTGTAGGTGCCTCTATCACAGACCTCCTGGATTCAGATCTACCAGGCTTTTTCCTCTCAATTCTGCAAGAAGAGAACTAAGTCGTTAGTCTCTGTCAAGGTTTCCACATATCTCCTTACTTGGTGCACTTTTACTTGTACACTATGTGTATGATATGTATAAGGACATCTACTGCTCACAGATCTGCCCATTGTACAGTCTCCTTCTCCAGTGCCAAGGCCATTCTTAAAAGGAGATGTAATTTAGTCACTGTTTGGCTTTGGATTGCACATGTTTCTTAAGGTGATGTATCTATAAATTAGTTCTGGAAATTTCTTGATAATTTAATTGGATATTAAAAAATGCTATCTCCATACAGTCATGGATGCAAGATGTAAGGGTAATAGTAGACTAGTTTTGGGTTAAATGGAGTTTTGAACTTCCTGCTCACCCAAGTTAACTGTGGTTGTGTTTGGGTGATCTCTGTGTGTACTGGTTAATATTGTAGGTAGCTTCTCAAAACTTATGACTTGACCAGATTGACATAAACCACCACACTATGGGAAGCTCCAGACACCCATGATCAAATGTTCCAGGTCTACTGAAGTCCATAGCATACCAAGATACATGATAGTATATAGTGCTGTGCTGCAGATGGCATAGATTTTTTAAGAATATAAGTGAACTAATCTGTAATCACCTACTGGAGCTTGCTGTAGGCTGCATACTGCATCCTTTCCCTCCACTGACCCCTCCAATACACTCTAATAGGCTAGCCCACACACTCCAAGCAACAGGTCTGATTCCATTGTGTCTAGACTTGCTGCAAGTCCATTTATTTATTTATTTGTTTATTTGTTTGTTTGTTTATTTATTTATTTATTTTATTTTCTGGCATATGTGTTAGGCCCCACTCAAAATTCTTAGCCTTCCATGTCATTAGGCATGTGGTTCAGAAAAATATTCTTAGAGGTGGAAAATGTTGCGTTCAAAACCCAAAAAGACCTATAAGTTCCTGTGCTTTTCTGCTCCATGGTGGAGAAAACACAATGTAGCACTGCTTTCTTATTTTGGAGTAGACACTCCTACATTTATATGACTACTGGACCCTGACCAACTCCACTGGAATGGTCAATAATTTTTTGTTTGTTTGTTTTAAAGTCCAACCATTTTATTAGAGAGAATGTTTGCGTAAGAAGCATCCAAAAGACTGCAAAGCAAGTCTGGCCTTTTGGGAAAAACACAGAGAGAAAAGATGGGGTTGGTATGTCATAGACCATTATGCAGTTTAAGAAGGATCTAGCAAAGTGCTCGGGGAGTGTTCAAAACAAGGCCATCTTCTGAAAGGATCTTTGTATCCCAGAAGTGGATTTGCCTTGGTACTTCTGTCACACTCATTCATGGTACAGATATTTCAGTCAATGTCAGAGTACAGCATCTAGGACCTGTGCATTCCTACAGGGGAAGGCCTGCTATGTGTGTTCTCGTGGACTCCACAACAGATTTTATGGCATTAACATGGACCTGTTTAATAGCAAAGTGTATATAATTGTCTAAAATATCAGATGATAATAAAATTAAATCCTACTTCCATCAATTTTACTGCATGACCAAAAGTTAGATCATTTAAGTATCTGAGCCTACTTCTTCAGCTGAATAAATAGATATAATAATACTACCACATGAGGAATAAACAAATAATGTCTATAAAATATCTGGCTCCAAGTAGGTAAGCAAGATAAATGTTGCAATATTAGCTCTAGGATTGTCTCTAACTGCAGAATAAAGCAAAAGATTATGACTAACTGTGAAAATGAATATGGGCCAGATATTCAGTGAGAAGAAATTCTACAAACTAGATATGTGCATTTAAAAAAAAATAAGGACCTCTATTTCTACAATTAAGAGACCAGATTTCAAATAAAGACTTGTGTTATTGTCTCTGTTTTTAATTGAAAAGAGTTTGGTTACAAGGAGAGCAATAGTTATGTGACTCATGGATAGACCAGAGAAGGGACAGTTACCAAATTGAAAGGATATTTTGATCCTAGCCACATATCAAAGTGGTACTTAAAAGAATAAAATTAAGAATAAAACAATTCCTAATGCAACAAATAGCAAGCATATTTATCATTGAAACATGAATTGAGATGAGGTCACAAAATACATAGGTAGGTATTAATTTAATTCTCAATTTTATTTTATAGTTAATTACAAATTTATGAAATTTCTTGTATGTATGTTATGATTCACTACATAATATTACAAAGGAAAATTTATTTTTGACTTGCACTTGTGGAATTTTGTGTCTGAATTCACCTGACCTGAGTAAAGGGAAAGAAAAGAAACCAACCTCGGTCATTGCATATAACAGTTACAATAAAAAAAAGATTAAGTGAAATAAAAATCGCATTGCCCAAGTACCTGAAGTAGCAGAGAAATTTGTCAAGAGGATTAATTCTGCCTAATGCAAAAACACTTTTCTCAAAAAAAAAAAAAAACACTTTTCTCGAACAGCAGACTCTTAATGGTAACAAGTAGGAAAGGCTGAAAATGAAACATGTGGACATTCCAAGTAGAATATTGAGTAGCCTGCAGTGATCTCATTGGTATAATTTTTAAATCATTTACCTCTTAATATTGATACTCTTTCTAAAACAATTTGTGCTAAGAAGATGCCTCTGCTTTTCAAAGTTAATATTAATTAAATTATATGAAGTTGAACCAGTTAATTATATACATTCAGTTATTTATTAAATGCCACTTAATTTGTGTTTAGTAAGCTCTTACTGTATGCAATGAATTATGCATTATAAATGCGGCTAACATAAAGAGTTTATAAATAAAGGAAGAATTGAGGGACTGAAGAAGATGAAAATGTGTTGCATTTCCATAATGCCTGAAGAAAATTGCTCTTTTTAAGAGCAGAGAACTGTACCAGGTGCTTGCTTTCAAATCCATTCCTATCATGAGGTACAATATTTGACAACTGTAAGTTATATTTTGAGTAATTTCAGATGTCTTATTCCTGTCATTTTTTTAGCAAAACTAAAATGAAATATTTCCTATAGCAAGTTTTTAAGCAATGCCCAAATTTTGATCTCTGTGTATTTAATACTTTATGGATTACTTTGTTGTGTTCTTTATTTTGGGGGTTAATTAGTTTTAAATAAATATTTTTCAAAGTACACATGCTACATTGTCTTCCAAAGGAGATAACCCAAGACATGTTTTTTAATTTTTCCATTGAAATAATAACACAGCTGTTGTTTGGGTGCTGATATTCCTGAATACCACAGTTGTATTCCCCAGATTCTTATATAATAGTCAGATTTGCAACATTTGTCATGACTATCTATGCTTGGGGGGACATGCAGAGAGAAAAAAAAAATTAGGAAAAATGTATGCTGGAATCTTGTGAGATGTGAATGTAAATGGTAAAAACATTGACTGCCATCTCTATTTCACATTGTTTCAGTAAGAACAGAACCTTGGTTTACCTTCTTGGAAGGCGGCTATATCACCAGCTATAGCACCAGTGTTTTCCACTTGCTGGGGTTGGAGGAGATAAACTTGATGAGAAGAGAAGTTGGAAAGTCTGAGTTTCCACATAGTGTGAACTCTCACAGTCATTCTCATGAAAGAAGAAAACTTTGCTAAAGCAGGAGAGTCTCAGTGCCAAGTTTTAGTCAGGTGAAAGCAAACCCAAGCGTCATGCAGATCATGGTCCTCTTTCTAGGGTACAAAATGACGCACTTTGTCAGAGTTAGGTTTCCTTTCCTGGGTCATCAGAATTATCGGAGGTTGTTAACCTTAGTCGGAAATGCAATTTTAAAACTAGTAAACATGACAGGATTGAGGATTAACTGTACACAACGATTATTTTTTACTTTTCAAAAGTACAATTTTTTTTTTCCAAAAAAGAATCCAGAAATTGGAAGCCATTTGTGAACCATCATTTTAGGTCAGATAAAGTACTAAGAGGTAAGTGAAGGATGGCCTTGACATTTGCCTTCTAAGAGTTAACTCGGCACTGAAAAATTGATGTAAAACAAATAGTATATATCATTTATATAATCTGTCTATATAATATGTATAATATGTTCATAAACCATAATATGTTATTTAACTATATAATTTCTCTACATAATATACATAATATATAGTGTATATAGTCTGTTCATAAATCATAATGTATGTTATTTAACTTCTCTTAAAGAACTTTTAAAAGTGTTGTGATTTTATCATTTAATTTTAAGATATATCCCTTTAGGCTTAAAATAAATTTATGTTTCATCTATTACTTCTCTCAGTGACTGAATTCAGGTAATGAAAGTATTTGCTTCTGTTGATTTCAATCATATGATCATGTGCATTTATAAAAATGAACCTTACCAAACCAAAAACACTGTACTGACAAGCTGTGAGCAATGACAATAATTCTACTAATGCAGTTGCCAAGTACACTAATTATCCTAATGATGATTCAGTTGTCTGATAATCACATCCCCCAAGGACCCTATACGGTCAATCCGCACAGCTGCAGAGTTCTCTCCTGGTTCATTTTGCTTTTTGCTATCTTAGTATAAACTACACAATATTATGTTATTAGCATAAAATAATCATCATAGCTGAACATAAGCTGAACATGCAGACAGTTAAAGTGCTGAAGAGTAATCCTGAAAAATCCTACATGAGGTGCTGAATCCCGTCATTCGTATCTCCAGTGCCTGCTGGAGCCATAATTTGGACTGCAAATCTGCTTCTATGTAAAGTAGTGCTTTGCCTTTTGAAGGAATATGAGTACCTTAGTGACCCATTTATTTAAATCAGTGCCTGATAAAAATATGTTGAAAACATAACTAAGTAATATCTTCATGGGTTTGCTGATAATTTTTTTTTCTTTCCCTCTTGAATTCTCAAGTAGTGGTCAAAAATGGCTTTCACAATTTGAAATTGAACTTTAAAACATAATTTACCATAAAAAGTTTTTTTTTTTTACCTTATCACAGAGGTTTACATTTGGAGAAAAGTTTAGTGATTATTTAATCCAAATTTAATAATTTTATCAAGTCTTTTAAAACAGTTTTCTAAGTGGAATTGCTTGATTAGACGTTGCCAGTAACTGTGAAGAATCTGAGATTGTACCTTGTTTGCATACTTGTAAATTTCTCTACCATCTTTCCATAGATGCACACTACAGACAAGAGATCCTGGGTCGGAGACAAAGGTTTTCTTACTCACAGCAGAGTAAACAGAATGGGCTATATGTTCCCCTTGTTTCCTTAGTTCTAAGACGCAATGTGGAGTCTCTTAGGTGGATTTTGACCACACTATAAATTTGCTTCAAAACTGAGAAAACAGCTAGGGCAACGTGGTGTACTCCTGTAATCCCAGAAATCTGGAGGCTGACTTTGGAGGCTGAGGCAGGTGGATCACAACCTCAACAATTTAAGGAGACCATGAACAACTTAAAGCAATTCTGTCTCAAAATAAAAACTAAAAGGGATGTGTCTCAGTGGTCAAGCAATGCTGGGTTCAATCCCCAGTACTCTCCATCATCCCCCACCCCCCAATAAAATGGGAGACTGAAGAAAAATGAATTTTGGAAATATCATCTTTAAAAGGGGCTACTAGAAAAGCTACCTAAGGTTTGTGTGAGAGGGAGGGATTATCTCTATTATTTAGGGCTACAAACAAATCTATCTGTACTAAATAAAGGCATTATCTCTACTATTCAAGACTGTTTGCTAGGCAATATTCTTGCAAATATACTTCAAAAAATGCAGCAATATTTTTCCTCAGAAGATTTACAGAAACCCAAGAGACTAGTGAAAAACTGTCTCCTAACAGACTTCTTGTTCTATACATTTCCCAGCTTTAATCAGATAAATATAAGCAGAATCTTCAGATATATTTGTGCTATTTATAACTTCTCTGTATTCTCTGTATTGATTGTTTTTGTTTTGAGTGCAATGATAAAATATAGTCAATGCAAATAAGAGCAGAGCAGATATGTAAACTGAGATTCTATAAAAGTGGATGCCAAGATGAGATTATTATTATTATTTTTTTTTTTGGCGGGGGGGATACCTTTTCTAGATAAAAGTGAAAGAACACAGGGTTAGGTAGAGATGTCAGAAAAGTAACCCACATATAGAACTTTCTTGAAAGGGCAGATTCAGGCTAGGAATGGACCCAGATTCCAGTGAAATTTTGAGAAAATCTCCACCAATCTGACAAGGAACCCCAAACAAAGATGAACTGATCAAAATGTCCCTGTCAGTGTCCATACTGAACTCAGCCATCCACTGGGGCGGCTGGAGCTTGGTTTCTCTACAGTGTTGGAACATGAACATAAAAAATGTTTAGTCAGGTTGGTGTGGTGGCTCGTGCCTATAATCCCAGGCTGAGACAGGAAGATCCCTGGTTCAAAGGCAGCCACAGCAAGAGTGACATGCTTAGCAACTCAGTGAGACCCTGTCTCTAAATAAAATACGAAACAAAAGTAGGGCTGGGGATATGGCCCAGTGGTTGAGTGTCCCTGAGTTCAACCCCCCCCCCCACAAAAACAAAGACTAGTTAGTAAGTTAAATATGTTCCTAAAAGCAGATTCTCTTTGTGGGATCTGATTGGTGAACCCAAATAGATGTGATAGCTGGCATAGTGAAATTTCATGCTAGGAAGACAGGTTTAAAGATTGGTGCTCTTATGTTTTGGGAGTGAGAAATGCAATTTGAATATGCAATTCCCTGTAGGATAATATAAAAGATGAAAGGAGGAATCAAAATAAAGAACACAGGAGATTTCCATCCTAGTACAGGACAGGGGCAGCAGAATTGTTTATTAAAGGAGTGATTATTAGATGGTTTGGATTTCATCAATTAGAGTGTCTGTTGTAACTCTACAACCCTGCTTTTGTAGTGTTAAAGCCACTATGAAGAATGCATAAATCAATTAGTTTGGTTGAGTTCCAGTAAAACAAGAAAGGAAGGAAGGAAGGGGGAAAAGAGAGAGAGAGAGAGAGAGAGAGAGAAGAAGAGAGAAATGGAGAAAAACAAACATGGATCCTAGTATTTTGACACAAGGCATAGAAAAAATTTTATGTGCTTTGCAAGTATTCCTCATCTCTTTTTCATGACATGAATTGACCAATGGTTGATAGTTTCCATATATAAAGAATTTATATTCTTTCCAGATATAAAGAAGCCAAACATTGGAAGTACATATTTTCTTTGATAATTTCCAGCATTTCTATTGAAGTAAGCATCTTCAAAACACATGCACATCTATTGCTGGATGAAATTTTTCTTTTCTGCTTTAGAGTTATAGAAGGCAACTCAAATAGGTAAACATCTGGAGGGCTGGCCTGAGGGAGGAGAAAAGAAGAGATAATGAAATATTTATCTCAATATTTTCTAATTTCTTGTATTGAAATGGAGACCATCAGAGTAAAAAAAAATAACTCTCATATAGCTAGTGGTATACGAATTTGAGACAGAAACTAGAAAATAAGTGCTTTTAAGATATAACAGTTTTCATTTTCTTATAATACAAAGAAAGTACAACTGATTGCTCAATGTGAAATTGTTTCTTGATTTCGTTTTGGACATAGAAAAATAGCAGCAAAGATAAAACAAAACTTTGGAAGTAATCTCAAGAAGTAATTATGGAGTAGAGTGAGACAAATTGGTAAAAAACATATTCCACATAACGGTAAAATGGTTTAAGTGTCCATGCAGATAATGCCAGCTCATTCGCTCTTTGACCTGGGAAAAGTATTGCTGGAACCTGGAGTTGGTCATCTAGAGACTGTAACTACCTTTCAACTTCTGAGACTATTGTGTCTACAGGCCAAATGGTTTCACAAGAAATCAAAGAATCCTTTGAGATAAGGGGAAGGCTCTGCATTCAAGATGGCGAACCAGAGGGAGGCAGCATTCTGTGTCGCTGTGTGATCCGGGTCTCAACTAGTGGGAATACTGCTTCTCTGAGAGTGATAGAGGACCCCTATACAGCTGCTCTCAGGCAGAAATCACCAGAGCTATGACCCTGCTCAGGGTCATGGGCCTCAGTGTTCAAGCAGGACTCCAGCCCCCAACACCCAGCTCTGGACTGCTAGCCCACACAGGGCTTGTGAGCTCCTTAGCAGGATCACTGCATCAGCATTGCTGCAGAACTCCCAGATGCCGCTCCACTCCCACACAAGTCACTCAGCTGCTACATACCCACAGGAACTCTGGCCACTACTCCCCTGTGGACCCCCATCTACCAAGGAGGGCTCCCCTGGTTGCCTCCATCTTGCAACTCAACCCCACAACTACTTCCCCTATGCGGTATCTGGCTGCACCTGGGACATCTCACAAGCTCTGAAGTCAGCCCAAACTGCAGTACTGAATGTTAAGGAGCTCATCTCTGAACACTTGCACAATGCCATGGCCCCACTTGCCCCACCCCACTCAACACCCCAGAACTGGAAGCAGACAGCCTCCATCTTGGCTCACCTTCCTTGCAATATTTGGTGGGGGCAGCTCCCAGATTGGAACTCTACCTGGCCAAGTACTTGTTTTCCAATACCCCGTCTCCCCAGCAGGGGTAAACCAGGACAGTATCTGCCCAATACAAAACATCTCACAGTGGGACAGGTGCACAGTGTGGCCAGGGGCCATCCAAGGGAGCCCCAGGGACAGAGGTTCCTCGATTGGGAAGTGCTAAGGTAGAGGGAAACAGGGCAAAAGTTTGGAGACTAACAGAGAGACCTGGAACTAGGAAATCTCCAGGAAAGAAAGGGAGATAGGACTGGGTGCTCAAGTCATACGAGTGGACCCAAAAAGAGACCCTGGAGGTTCAGTCTCCCTGCAGGGACTGGGGGTGCCACACCTCACTTCCAGGCTCCCTGCACCAGGACCACCTTCCCACTCTGGTTACTCTCACCATCCTGAGGGCAGAGAGACCAGCTGACAACAGACAACCCCACCTGTTGGATGAGAAAGGAAGTGGGAAAGATACTGATCTGCCGCAGTCCAGCTGCAGCAAAATAACCAGGGGGTGAGGAGCAACTTGTGTACATTGATACAGCAGGAGAGGGAGCCGTTTATTGTAGGACAGGAGGAGTATATATACATTCCATACAACTTATTTAGTTAGCATAAACTAGAAACATCAGTCAACCAATAAGGAATCTCCACACTTAATGGCTCGCTGGCCTTACTTCACAAACCACTCCCTCTGGCAAAATGCCAGGCACCATCCAGACTTGTTTACAGACTCTAACATTTCCCCCTTTTGTTTAATTTAAATAATGACCATAGTGGTTTTTACACAAACACTATAAATAATCTGCTACAAGCAGAAGGGGAGGAAACAAAATGTCACAATACCAAGCCAATTGATGGCTCCTGCAAGAAGCCCTTGGAAAAATTATACCAGCAATGACACCATTAGCAAAGATACCGAGTTACAATTTGTTGTAGATTACGGTTTGTTGTCTCAGTCCAGGTAAAGCAGTGTCTCAATAGATTAACTCACAGTCCAGGTAAATCACAGTCCAGGTAAGTTCTGCAGGCAGCTAGCTTGATCCGAAGTCTCGTCCGGTTCTCAGCAACACTGGAAATTCTTCCACTTTCATCTTCACTGGCACTGGGATGAAGGCAGGAACTTGGGCAATGCTGGCTAAAGAAAATCCTGTAGCATTCCAC
Source organism: Marmota marmota marmota (assembly GCF_001458135.2). NCBI lineage: Eukaryota > Metazoa > Chordata > Mammalia > Rodentia > Sciuridae > Marmota > Marmota marmota. The sequence continues at coordinate 11,836,043 of NW_026000037.1, forward strand.
TAAGAAAACAACCTTCTGAAAAATTTAGTACATTATCTCAAGGTTTTTTTACATTTGAAATAAGCCTTAATAGTGCTCATTACTCATTAGACTCCAGGTGTGAGAGAACCATTGTAGCTTAGTTATTGGCATTGAAAATGACCAAACATCAGGGACGCTGGTAGCGTCTTCTGCCGGCTGTAGAGTCCTGGGCAGCCCCAGATGGCCCTGGGGAGATTCCGGGAGCATCCCGGACTCAAACTGCCACCGGGCACAGGGAGCAAGAGCCCACGAGACTGTGTCTCCGGGTCAGGTTTGGATTTGGGCTCTCGCAGTGGCGTCCCACTTCCCGGGCAGGGGGTGGGGAAGAGCCTGCTGCCACTGCTTGGAAAAACCTTGCTGCCCCATGATTGGCTCGCGCACATGGCAGCCACTGCATGGATTCACGCACCCTCCGGTAATGAAAAGTATTCACTAATAGCCTTTTGCTGCAACTTTTTTCCTGATAATCCTTCTTCTTCTGAACTTTCTTTTTCTTTCTGACTAGAGTTCCTGGGCTTCCATCAACACATGCCCTAACTATTCTTGGTTCCACTGGGGTTCCTTCTTCCCTTAGTAATTTACTTCTCACCCCTTCCATATTTTCATCACAAAGACAATACAATACATCAAGACAAAACAAGACACAAACATACTGTATCAATCTTCTCCATTTTCTCGACATGGCCATTTTTCCTCTCGCCCTATCTGCCTAGGGACGAGCAGATTTGCTCCCGTCCTATCTATGGATGGGCAGCTTTTTTCGTCACTTACCCCCGAGTGTCCTGGGGCTCCCCGTAACGGGCCACCATCTGCCGCAGTCCGGCTGCAGCAAAATAACCAGGGGGTTACAAGCAACTTGTGTAGATTGATACAGCAGGAGTGGGAGCCGTTTATTGTAGGACAGGAGCGGTATATATACATTCCACACAGCTTATCTAATTAACATAAACTCCATACAGCAGTCAACCAATAAGGAATCTCCACACTTAATGGCTCGCTGGTGTTACTTCACAAACCACTCCCTCTGGCAAAATACCAGGTGCCATCCAGACTTGTTTACAGACTCTAACATTTGCCAGGTGCCATCCTGACTTGTTTACAGACTCTAATACTGATCTACAATGGAACCAATTAACAATCCTGGTTTCTTCCTTTGAGATTTTTTTTTCTCTTTTTCATCTCCCCCTCTGTCCTGTCACCCTCACAACCCCAACATATGTGACACCAAGAAGTTTGCATGAATTAGAATTTTGAGGACTGGGACATATGAATAATACATTATAGGTGAATAATCTATATACCCTTTGTTTCCTTTTATTCTTTTTTTCTTTTATTTTTCTTTTCCCCTCCAATTCTCACTATTTTAACATCCTTTATTTTTCTGAATACATATGTGTGTTTGTTTTATGTACACTACTGCCTTCCCACATACTTGTCTACCCCAAATAACCTCCGGTCATCTTCTAATCGTCTTAATTAGATTTCTCTTTCACACTTCCTAAGATACACTAACTCTATGTCCTCACATCCTACCTCCTCAGCATATCATCCTTCTCCTCACTGCCAGTTCATTCTCCACCATCAGAAACTATAAACCATTTTACAAAGCTAATGATTATATAATAGATAATAATCAAATTCAACATTTCTGTACATTGTGACCAAATTATAAACATCTTAATAGCAACAAATTGTTCATAGGTGATATATTATTGATATTGGAATCTGTTAACATTGTCTTTCCCTACAAAGGAGATGAATTAGAACCCTAGTTGAACACTATAAACCTATAGGATAAAAACAATAACACCTCAGACCCACAGTGATAGAAGGGAAGACAAATGAGCCACATGAAAAGACAAGGGAAGAAAGTGTCACAAATAAATCAAACTACCACATTATTAGAATCCATGGCCAGCACAGCAGATGAAAATACAGAGAATACGTTTAGGATGTACATAATTAAAATGTTCTGCAAATTGAAAGATGATATAAGATAACAAATACAGGCATCAAAAGATTATTTCATCAAGGAGCTGTATAGACAAATACAGGAAGCAAAAGATCACTTCAACAGGAAGATAGAGGTTTGAAAAAAAAGAAAGAAATTATTGAAATGAAAGAAACAATAAACCAAATTACAGGTTCAATTGAAAACATTACCAAAAAAGTGGACCACTTGGAAGACAGGACATCAGACAATGAAGACAAAATATAAAATATTGAAAAGAAGGTTGACTACACAATGAAAATGGTAAGAAATTATGAGTAAAGTATTCAAGAAATATGGAATAGCATAAAAAGAACAAATTTAGGGGTTATTGGGATAGAGGAAGGCATAGAGGTCCAAACACAAAAAAATGAACATTCTATTAAATGAAATAATATCAGAAAACTTTCCAAACATAAAGAATGAATTAGAAAACCAAATTAAAGAAGCCTACAGGATACCAGATGCACAAGATCATAACAGATCCACACCAGGGCGCATTATAATGAAAATGGCCAACATACAGAATAATGAGAGAATATTAAAAGCCACAAGAGAAAGGAGTCAGATTATATATAGAGGAAAACCAATTAGGATAACAGCAGATGTTTAAACACAGACCCTGAAAGCTAGAAGATCCTGGAACAATGTATATCAAGCTGTGAAAGAAAATGAATGCCAACCAAGTATCATTGGAGAAAAGATACTCTCTTCAACAATTGGTGTTAGGAAAAGTGAAAATCCATGTGTAACAAAATGAAATTAAACCTCTATCTCTCACCATGCACAAAACTCAATTCAAAGTGGGTCAAAAACCTAGGAATTAAACAAGAGACACTGTGCCTATTAGAAGAAACCGTAGGCCCCAATCTCCATTGTGGCAGATTAGGCACTGAATTCCTTAATTCTTATTCTCCTATAGTGCAAGAATTAAAATTGAGAATCAACTAATGGGATGGATTCAAACTAAAATGTTTCTTCTCAGCAAAAGAAACAATCTATAAGGTGAATTGAGAGTCTATATCTTGGGAGCAAATTTTTACCCCTCACACATCAGATAGAGTATTTATCTCTAGGGTACATAAAGAACTCAAAAAGCTAAGCACCAAAAAACAAACAAACAAACAAAAACCCACAAATCAATCAATCAATAAATGGGCCAATGGGCCAAAGACCTGAACAGGCACTTCTTAGAGGAATATATACAATTAATCAATAAATATGTGAAAAAAAATGTTCATCTCCTCTAGTAATTAGAGAAATGCAAATCAAAACTACTCTAATATTTTATCTCAGTCCAGTCACAATGGCAACCATGAAGAATACAGACAACAATAAATGTTGGAGAGGATGTGGGAGACAAGGGGCACTCATACATTGCTGGTGGGATTGCAAATTGGTGCAGCCAATATGGAAAGCAGTATGGACATTCCTTGGAAAAATTGGAATTAAACCACCATTTGACCCAGCTATCCCTCTCCTCAGTGTATACTCAAGGGTTTAAAAACAGCATACTATAGGGACACAGCCACACTGATGTTTATAGTAGCACAATTCACAATAGGTAAACTGTGGATCCAACCTAGATGCCCTTCAGTAGATGAATGGATTGTTTAATAAATGTGGCTTATATACACAATGGAGTATTACTCAGCAATAAAAGAGAATAAAATTATGGCATTTTCAGGTAAATGGATGGAATTGGGTAGATAATGCTAAGTGAAGCCAGCCAATCCCCCATAAAAAAAACAAATGCCAAATGTTTTCTCCTATATAAGGAGGTGATTCATAGTGGGGTAGGGAGAGTGAGCATGAAAGGAATAGATGAACTCTAGATAGGGCAGAGGGGTGAGAGGGGAAGCGGGGGGAATGGGTCAAAACTGATGGTGGGATGAGATGGACATCATTATCCAAAGTACATGTATGAGGACACAAATTGGTTTGAGTATACATTGTATACAACCAGAGATATGAAAAATTGAGCTGTATCGGTGTAATATGGATTGTAATGAATTCCACTGTCATACATAAAACATTAATTAAAAAAATTAATTAAAAAGGAAAACAAGGTGACCACCGACAGAAAAGGCCCAGTGGCCCCCGGAGGGACAGAGCTTCCAATCACTCCTGCAAGGT
>NW_026000037.1:11843975-11875455 GCF_001458135.2 Marmota marmota marmota
GGGGTAGAGAGAGAAGAGGGGAGGGGAGGGGAGGGGAGGGGGGATAGTAGAGGATAGGAAAGGCAGCAGAACACAACAGACACTAGTATGGCAATATGTAAATCAATGGATGTGTAACTGATGTGATTCTGCAATCTGTATATGGGGTAAAAATGGGAGCTCATAACCCACTTGAATCAAAGTGTGAAATATGATATATCAAGAACTATGTAATGTTTTGAACAACCAACAATAAAAAATTAAAAAAAAAAGGAAAACAAAACAACTATAGGAAAGTGGGGGAAACAAAAATAAAGGGAAGGCTGACAAGTACAGTGAAGCTAGTTGGGGACACAAGGAGCTGGTGGTAAATTGGAGATCAGAGGGAACTGGGCAGAGTACACCCCACTGGAGCAGTGGGGAGGTGTTTGAGGATGTGTGACTCAAGGTGACCAAGCCATCTGACGATGGCCTTGTATCTTATACTAGGTATCCTATGCTTTTTCAGAGGATCTCCCACCTTTTCTCCTAATTTAGATACTTGTTACAACACTCACATTAGGGTCATTAGAGACATCTATGACCAAAATCTTGGCTTCCTGGGATCTTTAGAATATTAAACAAAGTGAATGGACTGCTCTTGTTTAATGTTTGTTAAGATTCTCATTTATTAGCTACAATACTAAAGAGAGCTGGCCACATATTTTTGCAGTATTACAGAAATCATTTAGTATTTTCTCAGTCTCATTCCTCTAATCCAAATTCCAACTTCCTGAGGTTACACGTCTCGAGTATACCATACTACTTTTGTTCAGAGAATACAGTTATATGAGTTAAACAAATATTATTTTAAATAGTTTCCTGGACATCTTTGCTGTTACTTCTGCAGTGTTTTCAGACTCTAATGCAGGAAGTTTTTAACAGCTTCTGTTAGGTTTCTCCTTTGGTCTATTAATTGTCTGAAAAATGGTCTCATTTTCTGGGATCAAACATTATTTGCTTATCTACCAAGTTTTTTTTTCCTTTTAACCACACAGAATAACCCTATAAATAATCCATCCTCTTTTTTAAGTATTTCTATTTTTTTCTTCCAGAAATATCCTAATTCAAAAATGATGTGCTATATCGGAGTCATCTGAAATGAATGACTAGTAAGTGTGTTTTAGAACATGGAGAAACTGACCATAAAACCCGTGTGTGGGTGACTAAATTGAATTTTTTTGTTTTAGTGTTCCATGTGTAGTCCAATGGTAAAATCCTACCTGGAACTAGACCAAAGGATAAAGGTGTTGATTGGAAATTGTGGGTCAGTTACTATTTATACAATGACATTTATTGTGTGGAATTATATCATTTTTTATCTATAGATTACAAACATTTCAAACTAAATGAAAACTCTAATAGGAATTGTGGTCTTAGCTCAGTGGCAGAGCACCAACCTAGAATGTGCAAGGCTGTGGATTGGATTTCAAGCAGAAACAAAAACCTGATTAAAGGCACTGGCTGCCTTGTGTTCTATGCTGAGAAGACTTGCACCTATGCATTAAATAAAAAAAATGTTAATTGACAATTGTTTATACATGCAGGGACAGAAAGTAGTGGTGTGGTGACACCTGTGCTGAATTTTATGCAAACTGCCCTGGACAATATAATGAAGGCTCAGAGGAACTCATGTGCACCATTAACTAGCTGTGTAAGCTTAACTACTCCATTTATAACAAGAGACCAATGGTAACACTTTCCCAAGTAGTGTGTGTGTGTGTGTGTGTGTGTGTGTGTGTTAGAGAGGGCGGGGGAGAGAGAGAGAGAGAGAGAGAGAGAGAGAGAGAGTTTAAACATAGGGAGATTTGAGAAGCAAACTCTGTACATTGTTTAGCCAAATACTGAACAAAATAAGTAACTGACAAACGGTAACAGCAATGAAGCCACAACCATGATGTTAGCATCATTTCATCTGTGTCAGGCATCATAGTAAGAGCTTTTTATCTGTGCTTTAAACTATATGAAGTAGTTATTTTTAGCCCAAGTTGATAACTGGAGACAATTCAATGTGCAAAACACATTCACCTTACAGAAAACGAACACATTTGAGAGCAAAAATACACAGAGATCTCTGATTTCTGACTATAGGGTAACCTCTGTTACTCAGGAGCGTGTGGGTGTACATTTTGATAATAACAGATTTTAGTGATGTAAGTATAATTGATCTGGTTTGGTTTGAATGAAGTGTTTTGTAAAGTTTGATCTGCGTTACATAAACTTCAGGAATACTATAAAACAAAGGTAAATCTCATCTATGAGTGGGACTTTTCCCAGAAAAAATTTACAGAACATTTGTTTCAGAGAAAAGAGAGAGAATCACATTAGCCATTAAGCAAGGTAGATAATATAATGCTTTTATTATACAATAAAAGTATAATTTGCAACATTTTACATTGTTAGCATAACTTGCATTAGATAAAATTCCGTCTCTTAAAGTAAATACATAAATATGCTTGACCTCTTTAAGTGGAGTCACTTGGGAATGACTATTGATACCTTGGGAGTAAATAAACTATTCATAGAAGAGATCCTTCAGTCAGGGAAACTAACATAAAATATACCACCAAAGTGCAAAGTCATGCATTGCTAACTAGGAACATGCCCCCTACAGTCCCATATTGCATCTTCTGGTTGACTAGTTCAGCAAGGGCCTGGCCCACACCACCATTCCTTCTTACAGCGTGACTTGCTCTGGCCAATTGATGGCAGAGAGAAAGGCTGTATTTGTCCTCTTGATTTAAGGAAAGAAAGGAGGCCAAATGGACCAAAGTAAATGTGTGATGTGGACAGGATCCAGAGAAGACGTCAGAGAAAGATTCCTGACACAGCTCTTTAAGGAATGAAATCATGACTCTTCATAATCCTCTTAACTCTAAGTCTTCTCCAGGATCAAAATGCTTTCTGCACTTATTGTGCAACCTTATTCCAGTATTTCTGAACTGAAAGAATATCATCAGGAAAGACCAATATCTCCCAGTCTGGAAGCCCCTAATAGCTTCTGAGGCTCTATCTCAATTATGCAGAGTAGAAACTAAAAACTTCCCTACTTGTGCCAGGGAAGAATATGATTTTATTGGTTGCTTCCATTGTGATGAAATCATCTTATTTTAAGAACAAAAACTAATATTCCTTTTAATATCTTTAAGAATATTCAGAGCACTTATATCTCTCAGAATGACTTGTATTTTCATTTTCTATTTCCATTTGATATTCTATTTTTATTGTGACTCATTTCAGATGTACCTACTGTTTTTTGTTATTATGTTCCTTCATTGAAAACAACCTTAGACCTAGGTCTTTTTTTAAATTATTAGTTGTTCAAAACATTACATAGCTCTTGACATATCATATTTCATACATTTGATTCAAGTGGGTTATGAACTCCCATTGTTAGGTCTTCCAAAATAATTCCTAATGCTCATTTTCTGTGGAAAGCTACATATTCAGGCTATATGGCTATATAAGGGCTCTATGTCACAAACAACTTTAAAAAAAGTAAAACTAAATATTAGATATCTTTTTTATTTTTTCTTAAAAGTATGGTAATGGCTACTGTGGAACAGGTTTGACTAGAATTTTTTTCCCCATTCTTCTATCAATTTGTCTTTTATTAGCTAAATTCAAAGTGCAGAGTTTTCTCCATCTTTGCTAATTTTTCTGATATTTCTTTTTCCTATACCAAACATAATTCTGTACCTTCTTCATACATCTCGAACATTATTAAGGACTTTTACCAAATTACTATTCATGGCCCAAAGTATTTATCCATTTATAACTCTCTCTCTCCTCTCTCTCTCTCTCTCTCTCTCTCTCTCTCTCTCTCACACACACACACACACACACACACAAATGCAGGCTGTGAAATAAGTTTTCTTTGCTAGCCTATAGCAAATCTGTAGTGCAGCCTATTTTCCAAAAGCATAAGAGAAGGCTTCATAGATTTATTTTGTCTAGTACCAAGTTATTGTTTTATTCCCTTTTTTGAAAGTAGAAGTGCCCACAGGAAATTTTTGTTTATTTATTAATACTGAAATTTGCTTCCATTTTCCTTGAATTCGAGGTTTGCAAAGGACCTTGGAGACTTGATCTAAAATAATTCCTTTCCTTCTCTCCCAAAACAGATTGCCTGGTCTTGTAGCACATGATAAATTTCAGAGCTTTAGATTATAGTTGCCTCATAGACTGACTTAAAATGTTCAAATATATACAATTTCATGATATGTTATATTTTAGCCATATAAAAATGTGACCTCTACTTAATGCTCCTAAAGTTAAAATTAAAAGTAAACTAATTACAGTACAACTTATCTCTAATGTTGTAAAAAAATGAGTAAATTTCTGTAATATTTTTTAGTAGCAAAAAAATATCTTCGTACATATTATAGGTAAAAACTATTTGCAGAGGAGAAAATTCTGGGTATACAGAAAAAAAATAGTGATCAACACCACAAAGTTAAGTAAGTCGTATTCAGAAATTATGTGAGTTGATTGGAAAAGATGTATTGCAGTAGAATTAGTCACAGATGCAAACAATTTGCAGGATAATTAGAAATACTATTTGGCATATTGACTGGCCATTAAAATCTAAATTCATTTTAATAAATCTATGATTATGAAGCTGTGCTATGACGGATCTATTGATGAACCTCCCCCATTTCATCTCCAAACCCACTCACCCATGCCCTTCACGGAGAGAAAAACACATGGTTCTTTCACCATTGCTGGGTTTCTCTTTGTTGATGATATTATTGTCATTAACATAAATTCTTGGTTATAATTTTGTGATGATTTAGTTTAGTATGGAAAATACAATCTAGTTAAATAAAACATTCATTATAGATGATTATATTTAAGGTATATTATACAAATACATTTTTATAAAAATAATTAAAAGAGTTACGTAGAAATAGTCACCATGTATCTACATGGATACTATTACTGTTTCTAAACAATTTAAAATCAGAAAACCATTATTAAACTGTCAGAATAAATTATATCCAGAAATTTAGAGCACTCATTCAGTGTTACATTAGATAAAAATGCAAAAAGAAATGAACAGATAGCACTTTTACTCAAAGCAATTGCACTAAATTATAAGATAGCAAACATGCAAAGATGATTTTAGATTGGCTTTGGAATTGTGGTAAAAAGTGCATTAATAAATATTCTTGCTAGTGATTTTTTTTTTAAAAATATTTCACTGGAGACTTTATATTCACGGAAATATTTTATTATAAAGATTTGAATTGTGAACAGGTTGGATACAAAAATTCTTAATTGTAAATATTTGGTAGTTAAATGCAAATTTTAGAACTTTATAACTGAAAGAAATCTTAGCAATCTTGTTAAGAACACGTACATTCACATAAGTATTACTAAACAGAAAATCTCAAGTAGGGCAAATCTATTCAAGAGCTTTTTTTCCCTCCTCCTCTCTTCATAGCAACCCAACTGTGTTAAATCATGCAAAGAGAAAACGAACAAATAACTCACTCCAAGGCTGGAAATCAATGTTGCAGAATACCTGAGAGATAGAGGCCACTCATCAGCAAGCCCAACCAGGCATTAAGAAATTAATGCTGAATAACCAAGAGGATAGGAACCTGCTGTGGTTGTTTGGTTCAGCGCTTCATGGGGCTTGATTCACACAGAGCACATATTCTTCAGAAATATGAGGCAGATGATGCTTTCTTACTTAGTCTTCGTTGTGTCTTTGAAGCAGTAATTGGTTGTTGAAATGAGTTACTCACAATACACTTAGAATTTAATATCCCAAAGTGTAGGCAAGAGAGGACCTGCTGTTATTTTTGCTTTAAAATCGGTGGTTTAGTTTGGGCTGCTGCATTTCAAGCACTCATTTGGAAAAACAGAAAATTCTGGAACTGGAATAAAGAATTCAATTGAACATTTTGGGGATGAGGGTAAGAGGGCTAAAAGTTGAAACTTTAAAAGGCTTAATGCAGACACCGTATTTGCAGAAACTCAGAAAATTTCTTTAATTCTCTGTCCAGAACATCCCTTTGGTTTTGATTGAGCTAAAAGTCCCAGATGGAAGGAAGTACAACATCAACTCAAAGAAACCACAGCTCTATTTATTTTTCAATCACTATGCAGATGAGGATGGGAATCTCCACAGAATGTAAAAATATTTTTAATCAGATTTTTCACAATGTAAATACCCAGAAATAAACCCAAAGCCACTAATATTTGCAAATTGTGTATTTTTACCTATTTCAACAAGCCTAACAATTAAATCACTCTGTTAGTTGACTTCATGCACTCATCACAAAATCAATAAAATTAATCTGCAGAATTGTTTTCTCTAATCACAAAATAAATAAAAATACATAGAAGCCATTTGATACATGGCACTTTTCCTTTGTGGTAAATATTTATTTATTAAACATGCTATAAATACAGTGTTATCTTTGATGGAAGAAAAACATCTAAGCAAGCTCTGTGTCCAGTACTTTGCAATAGTGTTCTCTGTCTAGAATTTTCTGCAGCTATGTGCTTGGATTTTTTCCTTATCTTCTTGATAAGGACACTTCTTCTGCCAGCATATGTTGTCACCTGTACATCTCAGGAGGCTTAATATGGATGGCTTACAAGGTAAGTGACAACATGGAATTGTGTGCTGCTGTCACTTGTGTGTGTACACATAACATCACCCTGTTTAAAACTGAAAATCCATTATCTCATATCCCTTTCCCCTTCTCTTCTTAGAACATATCCCATAATACATACAATATGTTTTCCATAATATTGTTGCTGCCTCCCCCTTTCCAATATGTATGAGCACCATGAAAATATGGATTATTGCCTTTTTTTTTTTTACATTTCTAGTGTTTAGAACAGTGGCAAACTGTCAATAAATATTTGTTGAAAGAGCAAATAAATGGCGCCATATCATATCAGCATGATGACAGTCACAAAGGTATGTGCTACAGACATAGAAGCTGCTATTGATGTGAAACAAAACAACAGCCACATAAGGCTAAGTTAGAGGCCACAAAGAGTGTTATGGTGTAGAAAAATAGAATGAAGATATTTTTATTCCCATTTACAGTGTCATTATTATTAATTTTTTTCTCAAACATATGGTGAAAGAGCAGGTTTTGTTGAAAGAGCTGCCTAAGAGCCAGCAAGTTCCTTCCTTGGTCACCTCAGTAAGCTTAAAGTCCACCTGACCACTAGCATGCTTTTCATGGGGATTCTAAAGCCATGCTAATATATAAGGGATAATTCTGTAACAGATTTAAGGAATGGCTACAATATTTATTTCTCTGGTAAATGTTGGTTTTAGGGAGTTCTTTGGAAATCATATGGGTATATTAACTTAAGCGTATATCAAACCCATAAATATTTAAATATGTCATGCTTGTATGTATCAACTAATATAAATTTAATTTAACTTAAAAAGTCAGCTTTTCATGATTTTCTGGTTTTTATTCATATGGCACAGAATATTACATGTATTATGTGTGTATATGTAAATGTGTTTATTCTTATTTTTCTACCCACTAATAAGTATGAGAATTACAAATATGTGTACATTAATCTTTAAGAAAAGAGAATCATTCATATGTTGTAATTATGGATATTTTGTAACTCGGAATATAATACAAATATAATACAGAAAATTCAGCCTTGAATATGATATGTAAGTGTTTTATAATACTAAAATGAATTTGAAGCCATTAATTTTTTATAATCTCACTAAGAAATAGATTAAACATTTCAAAGCAATAAAGATAAAATAAGCATAAAATATAACTTAGTACTTTAGAAAAATACTTATTAGTTCTAAAATAATTCTTTTAGTGTTTTAGTTAAATTTTTAATGTTTTCCATAAACAAAACTCAATATTATTTTAAAATGTTGCAATGGTTTCAATATGCTATTCTAATGATTATAATAGTTTATAATTTTCTGATAGACAATGAACATATCATAAAAGAAAGGGTCAAATTCAGCCTTGAAAAGATCTATAGTTATAAAAAACATATCAGCAAGATCATATAAGAGTTTTCTGGAGTAACTGACTTTGCAATAAAAGGTTAGCTTGGCCATGATTATTTTACTTTTTCATTTTATTGGTTAACATAGAAATAATCATGTCTATTACAAACTATCCCTGATAATCCTCCAAGAAGCTCTGAAAGTACAGAGGGAATCATCAATACCAGTGTTTGCATGGGATTTCATACTCAGGTGAGAAACTCTTAATGGCTTTTCTTACTTTTCTCTTCTATTACTCTATCAGCTTTTCCTCAAAATCTGTGTTTTTAAAATTTGTAATATTTTCTATTTGGTATCAAATAAATCTGTGACTCCCAACTATTGCACCTAATCTTTTCTAGAATTATAATTATGCAAATTATTCTAGAAAAATAGTATCCTTATGCATTTTAATATAAACATATTTTATGTGTGCTTATTTGATAGCACAACTAATAGTTACTTAATCACATAATTCCCCAGTGTATAATTTTTGAATTACATATCTGACAGAGATTCTATCTACAACTGCATTCAAATTGAGCTATATCATATATTTGATTGTGATTTAATAATTTGAATCTATTTAAATTACTACAAAAATATCAGTTGCTTATTAACATTAATTATTTACTTATGAACCAATAAATGTGTACCTTCTATTACTCTGTCTTTTGAAATATCACATGCATTTGATTCTCGAGAAATGTTTTGAAACAAAAATGTATTTTTACATTTTACGATGCTGTGTTTATAAAATGTCTTATTCACAATGTCTGAGAAGAACCACTTTTATGGGATTTAGACTTGGGAAAATCATATCACATACATATAAAGATTTTATTAATATTATTGGTACTGAGGATTGAACCAGGGTCACTTAACCATTTATCCATGCCCCCAGCCATTTTTATTTTGAGACAAAGTCTTACTAAGTTGCTGAGGCTGGCTTGGAACTTGTCATCATCTGCCTCAGCATCCTGAGCTGCTTGGATTATGTATATTACACATAAAGATTCTAAGAATGATAGTGTAAGGACACAATTTGAGAAATCATGCCTTATAGAGTTAGTATATTTACTTCTTTTGTTTTGTAGTATCAATGTGCTTTTAATCTCTTGACTCTCTTAAAAAAGAGTATTTCCTGTTCAAGTAATTTCATAAGGCTCATGGTAATGTATTTTTTAGGGCTTCACATATGTTTGTTATTAGATTCATTCTTTGATAATTACTAAATATCATATTTTGGGGCTAAGGCATATTGTAGTCTTTAGAATTTCAAAAATGCTGAAATAAAAATGGTTATTTCAACATTAAAATTCCCCTTTCCTCCTCTTGCTCCTCATCCTCCCCTTCCTCCTCCTTCTTCTTCTGTATTGCTGTGTGGTTCAAGACAATATAAAACTTTGTTTCCCCTCATTTTTAGAATGTTTTTAACTATTGTCCTTTGTCTTTGTCTTTTGAAGGTTAAGTTTTTTGTTTCTTTTGATTTTATGTTGTTTGTTTCTTTTGGTTTTCTTTATCTTCTTCTGTTCCTTTAATAATCAAATTTTCTTATTCTCTCTTTCTCTCCCTCCCTCTCTTCTTACTTTCCTTTATTTTGTCTCCTTCTTTATACCATCACTTTCTATCTCTATTCTGCTTTCCCTCTGTTCACGTTTTGACCATTCTCAACATTCAATTAGCTTTAGCTTCCTACCACATTTTCTTGTTTCTTCATAAACTGTATTCACAACATCTTTTATAAGTATTTGGTAGATATAAGTCTTGAACTCATCTTTTTTGTGTTTCTCACAATCAGTGCTGTGGAAGTCATAGTAAGTAGTAGGCATTTATTATGAAACTGTATATCGTTTACTTCTGTTATTGCTATTTATTGCTTCTTTCTCCTCTTTTCTTTGAGATGCTTGGAATCTGCAGGAACACTGAAATTTCACAGGTTAGAGGCTCTGCGTTTGAGGTATACCCATGCAGAATACAGTCAAGACACACACACACACACACACACACACACACACACACACAACATGCTTGAACTTCAATAATGCTTTAGCACAAAGAAAATAAAAGACAAAATACACAAACTCATGACCAGAGTCCAAGTACCAACATAAAGGGGTCTCTCAAGTCTGAATCATGGACATTCACTCCTATAGGAAAAAAAACAAAAAGAAAATTAACACAAAGACTGTGGACATATGAGGAGCCTTGCTCTAGAATACTTCCACATCCATTTTGAATATCCAGAGCTATTATGTGAAGAAGAGCAATCACAGAAGGTGGAACCACATACCATGCTGTTTAGAAAATAATTAGAAACCAACATTAAGAACCTCACTCTTTTGAGACCTGCAAGGAAAGTGGAATCTTCACTCTCTTAAACAATATACCCTGCATCACAATATACCAATAATCACCAAAGAAATAATAGAGAAACTACTACAAAACCCATTTGGTATTATACTGAAAACTTCAAAATGACCTGATATCCCACAACACTTTGACAATAGAAGACTGTGTATACAAAGGCCTGCACATAAGAAAGGGAAAAAAGTCATCCCATAAGTTGTATAAAGGCAGGGCCAAATTAAATAGAACCAACAAACAGTAGAAGAACTATGGGGGAAAAAAGACAAGGAAACGTGATGCCTCCTAAAGTTTGTAATTTACCAGTAACTGGCTCCAAATATTTGCAGTCAATGAAATACTAGATAAATAATTCAATATAATGTTTATAAAAATGATCAATGGTGTTCAAGAGAAAACAAATAACAATGAATTAAGAAAAAACAATGAAGAACATGAATGGTAAATTCAATAAGGAGATACAGATATTGGAAAAAGAACCAAACAGAAACCTTGGAAATGAAAAAAAACCACAATAAATCAAATTAAATATTTAGTAGAAAAATATCTCTTAATAGAATATATTAAAGAGAGAATATCATAACTGGAATGAAAAGTTGTCACCCTTGAGCATTCAGACATGAGATAAGAAATGATTATAAGAACAATATACCAGAACTCTGGGACAACTTTAAGGAATTAAATTTAAGAATCATTAGAATCAAAGAGGGTTGTAAGGTGAAGGCTTATGACAGGGATAATCTCTTTAGGGAAAAAATAGCAGAATAATTTCCAAGCCTTGAGTATAAATGGACTTCCAGACACTGGAGGCATTTAGATCCCTAAAGACAAATACAAAAAAGAAATTCCTCCACAACACATTATAATTACAATGGCTTACATATAGAAAAAAGATAGACTTTCAAAAGTCACATATCAGGTCACATTTGGAGGCCAGGCAATGAGAATTGCTTATTATTTCTCAGCATAAACTCTAAAATTCAGGAGTGCTTAGAATGATGTGTTTCAAGCCTGAAATAAAATAGCTGTTAACCAACATTGCTATATCAAGCAAAGCTATTCTTTAGAATAGATGGATAAATAAAAGCATTCTAGAACAATGGAAACCACAAAATATTATGACTACAAAGCTGGCACTGCAGAAAATACTTAAAAAAATATTATACACCAAAAAAAATGAAAAACAAATCTCAGAGCTGACAATTGGATAAATGTCATTAGAGGAGTAGCTAAGTAAATTAGAATCAGGACTAAATTAAACATTAAAAATAAATTAATATTGTAGGAATTAATAGATATATTTCTATAATAACACTGAGTACCATTGACCTGAACTGTTCAATTAAGACATAAGCTGGTGGAATGGATTAAAAGATGAAACCCATCTATATATTGTTTACAACAAACTCACCTGGCAGGCAAAAATACCCACAGGCTAAAAGTGAAAGGAAGGAAAATGATATACCATATAAAGGTAACAGCAAAATAAGCAGTAGTTGCTACTCTTATATCTCACAAAGGCAAAATTGTTTGGAAGAGACAAAGAAAGTGGGACTTCATACTGATAAAGAGATCAATCCAATAGAAAGATATAACTATAAACATTTATGTCCCAAATGTTGGTCCACATAATTGCACAAACCCATCACTACTCTAAGCCTAAGAAGGCTATGGTACTATAATACTAGGTGATGTCAGCTCAGCTCTCTCTTCAATAGATGAGTCATATAGACATTATCTCAGTAAAGACTTTTTTATTACCTAAACATATTATGTATCAAATGGACTTAACAGACTTTTGTAGACTATTTTATCCAACTACAGCCACGTACTTTCTATTCAGTTCTTCATGGATCTTTCTCCTAAATAGAATATAGTTTAGGCCCCAAAGCAACTCTTAGCAAATACAAAAATAAATAAATAAATAAAGATATTTCTTTGCAACTTATCTGAACATAATGTAATGAAAATAGAAATCAATAAGAAAAACCCACAGAAATTATGTAAACACATAAAGGTTGAATAACATTTTTGAATGATGAATACATGATAGAAAAATAAAAGAGACAAATTCTTAGAATCCAATGAGAATAATGATACAACATATCAGAACTTCTGGAATGCTATGAAGGCAGTTCAAGGACAATGTTTCTACTATGAGTGCCTATATTAAAAAATCAAACACATATGCTAATGATGTATCTCAAGTTTCTTGTAATACAAGAACAAATCAATTCCAAACCTAGAAGAAGGAAGAAAATAATAAAGATCAGAGCCAAAAATCAAAGATAGGGAGGATTAAATACAAAGAAACAATAAAACTAAGAGTTGATTCTCTGACAAGATAAATAATATTAATAACTCTTAGTCAAAATAACCAAAAGAAAAAGAAAAAAAAATATCCAGGTGAATCAAACTAGAGACAAATAGAGAGAGAGAGAGAGAGAGAGAGAGAGAAATCAACATGAACATGACAGAAATCCAAGGAATAATTAGAGACTAGTTTGGAAATTTAGGTTCCAATAATTTGGGAAGCTCATAAGAAATGGAGACAGTTATAGACATATATGACCTGCCAAAACAGAATCAACAGTACCCAGAAAACCTAAACAAAACAATAATAACAATGATTTAGAAGCAGTAATTAAAGCCTTCCAAGAGAGATAAAGCCAGAAGCATATGGATTCTCACTGAATTCTATCAGATTATTAAAGAAGAACTAAAGCCAATACTCTTCAAATCATTCCATTACATAGAAAGGATGGAACACTTCTGATTTTATTCTGGGAATCTATTATCTTTTTCATATAAAAAGAAAAGATAAGGACACATCAAGGAAACAATACTACAAACCAGTATCCCTGATGAACAAAAATGAAAAAATTCACAATAGAATATCAGCACATCATATTTAACAGCATATTAAAAAATCTGTACATCATGATTGAGTTGCTTTTATTCCAGAGTTGCAAAGATGGTTTAACATACATAAATCAGTAAATTTGATTCACTACAAAGTAGAATGTAGGACAAAAATCACATGATGATCTCAATAGATATGAAGAAAACCTTCCACAAAATTCAGCACCCATTCATATGTGAAATATTGAACAAACTAAAGATATATGGCACTTACCTTAATACCATAAAACCTTTCCCAAATGCCCCATTAGAATGAATGGAGAAAAACTGAGAGTGTATCTGGAAAAACAGATATATATTTTAACCACTGATAATCAATATAGGAAAAAAGGATGAACACTCTCACCACTGTAATTCAATATAATATTAAAATTTTAGCCAGAATAATTAGGCAAATGAAGGAAATAAAAGCAATAAAAATAGGAAAGGAAGAAATCAAAGTATCACTGTTCCACATGATGTGATTCTGTACTTAGAATATCCAAAAAGTACCAATGGAACAATAATAGAACTAATAAACAAATTCATCAAAGTAGCATTTACAAAATCAATTTAAAAATCAATAGCTTTCCTAAACACCAATAACTAATTTTCTAAGAAATCACAAAGTAAATGCCATTCACAAAACTTAAAAAAAAAAAGTGGAACTCTAAGAATAAATCTAACCAAGAAGATGAAAGACCTCTACAATGAAAACAGGAAGACTGAAATGAAGGCAGAAAACAAGAAGAAAGAAATTGAAGAAGACACAGAAGATAAAAATACTTGCATGTTGATGAAGAGGCAGAGTCAATACTGTTAACATGGACATAGTACCAAAGCAACATACATATTTGAGGCAATTGATATGCAGAAACAAAAACAAAATCAAAACTTTATTGTACTGACACAAAAACAGACACACAGACCAATGGAACAGAATAGAAGACACAGATAAAGTCACAAAGATATATTCACAAGATATTTGAAAAAGAGGTGGAAAAAAATTCTTAGGGAGAAGACTATTTTTTTTTCGAACATTTCAGTTAAGCATGGTAGCTGGGTTCATCCCAACAAAATCGTCCTTGCATGGAATCTGACGCACTCCATTGCAGTCCCCATTCTTTCCCCCCTCCACCTGTTTCTGCTCACCCCTTTCTCCACTACACTGATCCTCCCCTTGCCTCATCCATTCTCCATCCTTGACTGGTGCTTTCACACACACATAAAGGTGAAATTCCCTGTGGTATATTTATATCTGCACATAATGTGATTTTGCTAAATTCATTCTGTATTTTCTCTTCTTTCCCATCCTTCCTTTCTCCCTCATGATCTCCTCCTTCTAATACATCCATCTTCCCTAAATCTTTATTATATAGGAACCCCCCCCACACACACACACACTTTTTACTCTTATTTTGCTTTAGTTTCCACATAGGAGAGAAAAGATTAAACACGTGGTTTTCTGAGTTTGACATTCACTTGGCATGATTTCTCCATTTCCATCCATTTACTGGCAAATGGCATGATTTCGTTCTTCCTTATGACTGCATATAGCTCAATTATAGACATATTCCACATATTCTTGATCCATTCATCTATTCATAGATGGATGAATAAATTGCATAGATTAGTTATTGTGAATGGTGCTGCTATGAACATTCAAATGGTGCTCTTGTATGCTGCTATTAGTTCTTATGGAAAAATACCAAGGATTGGGATAGCTGATTCATATGGTGGCTCATTTCCTAGTTTTTTGAGGAATCTTCATACTTCTTTCCAGAATGGTTGCACTAACTTGCAGTACCAACAATAATGTATGAATATCTCTTTTCCACAAATCCTTGCCAGCATTTGTTATTAAATATTTTATTGATAATTGCCATTCTGACAGAAGTGAGATGAAATTTTAGTGTAATTTTGACTTGCGTTTCCCTAATTGCTAGAGATATTGAACATTTTTTCATATATTTGGTGTCCATTATCTTTCTTCCTTTGAGAAATGTCTGTTTAGCTCATTTGCTAACTTATTTATTTGATTACACGTGTGCACATGCTATGTGTTTTGAGTTCTTTATACATTCTGGATATTAATCCCCTGTCAGAAGAGCAGCTAGCAAAGATTTTCTGTGATTCTGTAAGGTCTGTCTTCATAGTCTTGATTTCTTTGCTGTATAGAAGCTTTTTAAAAATTTAATGGCATGCCACTTACTAAATCTGGGTTTTATTTCTTGTGTTTTAATGGTCTTCTTAAAGAATTCAGTGCTTGCCTAGATGCAATAGAGTGTTGACCCTATGTTTTCTTCCAAACATTGCAACGTTTCTTGTCTAATCCCTAAGTCCTTAATTCATTATGATTTAGGTTTTGTATAGAGTGAGAGATTTTTTAAAATGGTGTTTGGAAAACTGATTATTCAAATCTAGAAAAATGAGACTAGATTATTATCTCTCACCCTGCACAAAAGTCAGCTTATAATGCATTAAAGACTTAACAATTACACAAGAAATTATACAACTCCTAGAAAAAAAATGTAGGGTCAACAGAGAGTTGCAGGTAATGAATTTCTCAGGAGCACACCTGCTTCTTGCTATGTATTTGTACATTACTTGCTGCTATTCAAAATATGATACCAAGAGTAACAGTGAAGTTCTGTCTAATCATTATATGTTTAGCAATGATACAACTCTTATACTTATATATTTGTATAAGAAGCAAATATCAAGTTTAGTACTCATTTAAATGTATATTGAAGGCAAATTTGACTTGATAATTTAAATTTACCATAATTATTTTTAAAGCAAGAAACAAAATATATTATGATCTATTCAGATTCTCAGATTTCAAATTCACTTTATTAAGTTAATTTTTATGCCTAACTAGGTTAAAATATATTTTATTGCTAATTTAATTGTCTTATTGGGTCACCCCAAATCATCAAAAAGCTTCCTCATTTATACATTTTCTTAAAAGTCTAAATAATTCCACATTGAAAAATGAACTTAATCTCATTTTTTTTTTCAAGAATGAACAAGATTTTGCTGAACATAAAGTTAGAAAGTTCTGTCATTCTAGAGAGAAGGTCGTTCTCCTCAGGTTGAATATTTTGCTCAATGAGCCTTTTAGTCAGAAAGTAAGATTATACTTTATGAGGGAATTATAAATTATGCTAATCAAAAGAAATGTGGACATGCATATATTGGTTCATTCCAAGTACTTCTACAGGGAGTATACATGAATTCATTGAGGGCCAATAATTTCTGCATACATTTTGCATAGTGAAATGCCAATCAGCTGGCTTCATAACAGTTGGAAATTATTTGTATGCACACTCTATGGGTTTAGCAGTTTGTAAGCTATTTCCAATGAGTCAACATGCTGTATGACTTTTCCTGTCTTACAGTTGGCAAACACTGACAGTGAAGCTCCACATGAGTGTAAACTGTTTATAAATTGATAATCCTGTCTTGCATGGAACTAGATAAGCAATCATTTTTAAATCAGTTGTAAGTAATTTTTGAATACAACTTGGAGACATTAATGTTACCTTGGTAATAAAAGTATACTATTATTATTATTATTATTATTACTATTAATAGTAGTAGTAATCATGGCAGATTAAAATTGTCTTTAGGAATTTATTTTCTTATTATTTAATTTGATTATGTGAAAATGTAGGTACAGTTATTAAATAAAATATTTATTAGTTTTAGTGTTGTACATTTTCTATCATTTTTTCTTTCACTTTTTAATTTTTTTGTGGACTTAGGTATTTTTTATTGTTTTTCATATCATTAATTTATTACTAAGTTAAGTAGATATAACAAATTCTATTCTGTATACTGAATAACTTTTTGACATTTCACTGCATTTTCTAGAGAAAATGAAACTACTAAAATGCATTCCACATACCACATGATTTATAATTATTTTCACTTGGAATTGTTTCTTGAAATGTGGTCTTTCTTGCCAGGTGCAGTGGCACATGCTTCAAATCCCAGCATCTCAGGAAGCTGAAGCAGTAGGATCACAGGTCCAAGGCTAGCCACAGGATTTTAGAGAGACCCTAGCTCAAAATACATACATGCATACATATATAGGCCTGAGGTATAACTCAATGATACAGTATTCCTGGGTTCAATTCCCAGTACTGCCTAAAAATAAAAAAAAAAAATCTTTTCTCTTATCTTTTATTTAACTAAGGGTAAAATTAGAAATATTTATATTAGCTTACAAGCTCTCAAATGATGTAGAAAATTTTAGTTCATTGAAAGGTCTTAGAAACTGTGCTTCAACTCTGTACCTCCTACAAAAATTGTCCTGCTTGCCTTAGATCTTTTGCTTCCTTTGTTTAAATTATGTCTTCTCAATGAGGCTCATCATTGAACCTATTTAGTATTAGCCCATGGATTCCATCTCCACAAGCACTGGCCATGATTGCTTTAAAGTTCCTGTTAGTCTTACTAAAATTTAGACATGATTCTTCCTGAATAGAGGCCCTTTTATTGAGTATTTTTTTAAGTTTTTAATTTACAATACTTGAGATATTGGTCTCATTCTATAACCAGTTGATTTTGTGTGAACAAATTTAAGACATGATATTGGCATCAATCCCTTCCAAGGACTGTGCTCCCTGAGCTAATTACCTGCACTAACTTCCATTTCTCAAAAATTTCACCTCTTAGCATCTCCACCCTGCTGACCAACCTTCCATCCTAGAAATATTTGAGGTATACACTCAAAGGATACCCTGACCATCACAGGTGCCCAGTATTCTCCTCTCTGTGGCACATGTACACACATAGTTCACAAATTAGACACAGCATTGCCAAGAACACATCAGGGTTAAGTGGGAGAAGGGATTAATGATGGAACGTTCATTCCTAAACTGCAGTGCTAACACATAATGCCTATTAGAGAGAGTAATGTAGAGTCCTAGGAGGACTTTGATAGGGTATAAATGGCATGAAGCCTTTCCAATGAAATCTATCTATTCCACATTGTCACAGTACCAGGGAGCTGAGGATGGGCACAACTTTATCAAAAAAAAAAAAAAAAATACAGATAACTGTCTCATACTCAAAAATGTTAGTCTAGAACNATATATATATATATATATATATATATATATATAATTTTTGTAGTTACAGCAAACAATCAATAAAATAGGGAATGGTTAACATTTTCAAAAGAGTGAAAGAAATAAATTATGAATAGAAACATTTTTAACAAATTGCAGGAGTTCAGTGGTAGTTGCATAGGCTGGCATAGAAATGTGGAGAAGATGACAAAAGGGTACAAAATCTCAGAGGAATGATTTTTCGTCATGTATAGCATTTTCATCATGTATAGCATGCTGAGTATAGTTAACATTAGAGTATTACACACTTCAAAATTACTAAGACAGTGACTTTCATTTGGGCCCACCACAAAAAATGTTAAGAATTTGAGGTGATGAATATATTAGAATTTGATTTAATTATTTCATTGTATTCATAAACTATAGAAAAACTGTGTGCTGCATTCGTTTATAAAATTATAATTTAGCATTAAAAAAGCAAGTTGGAGCTTCCAGAAAAAAAAGGAAAAAAATCAAGGCACAAAAGGAATGTATATTAAAACATCGAATTTAGAAACAAGTTAAACACCAAGTGAAAAATAAGTACTGAAATGTACTTAAACATATAATACTTAAGGAAAGTCAATATTAGACACTAACCATGCCCTTGATATTATGAACAATCAAAGAAGAAAAAGGAGACCAAATCAAAAAAGAGCACTGAATATATAGGAGAAATGATGAAGAGGTTAAAAGGAAGAAGACTAATAAAAATGGGAACAAAAAAATGAAAGATTTAAGATTTATGGTAACTTTAAGAACATATTTGAAATTGAGATTGTAATTTCCTCCAAGTTGGTCGAAAAAAAAAAACGTCCTAGAAATAAAACAATAGCTGCTTATTTTTATTAGAGTAAAATCTTTCTCATTCCTGGGGTTCAGTGCCCTGTAGCTGAAGTCCCCGAGATGACCCATATAGTTAACTAAGTCGACTCTACTGACTGGCTTCCAATAAGAAGGGAATACATACCCTGGAGAACTGGGGAGCTTGTCAGGAGGAAGATTTTAGGAAATTGGGGGCAGGTTTCAAGAAAAGAAGACTTTGCTCTGGATCAAATGTGATCAAGAAATGCAGCTCATTCTATGATTGCATGGCTCAATAAATCTTATCAGCAAGTGGGAGGGATGAAGTGAGTGATTATGGAAGGGGTGCAGAATCAGAAAGACCTTCCATCGGTGACCAAGCAGTGACATTTACCTTAGGTTTACTAGATTGGTCATTTTGTGGCTTATTTTTGTAATGATGTAGACATGCCTATGAAGTGGACTTGTTTTTGTCTTTATATATCATGTCCAAAGAGTGGTCTTATAGATTATATGTATTTTGAGGAATTTTTATTTCCAATAGGACACAAAGAGAACCTGTGAATAGCAGGTCAGCTCCCAACAATACCAGGCCAGTTGCTGACTGTCACGGAATTCATACATCCTTTTCCTCTTTTATATCCATAGGCAAGTGTAGTGAGGCTGCAGAACATTAATCTATGATATAAAGATTTTCAAACATTGCTAAAATTGTGCTGATCAAGAGACTATTTAGAAAAAGTAACCAGTAGTCAAACTGATATTAGCTTCTCCCATTCCTTTTGTGGCAGGGTGATTTGATGAATATCTGGCTTGACAATGCATGTGAACTTATATTTATATTCTGGGCAGGATCTATCAGCCAACTTTAATGCAGGTAATTATCAGAAACAGCAGTGTTGGCTCCAGGTAAGCAGATCTTGGTTGCTTTGTTTCTCTGTGTGTATCTAATATCTCTAAATATTCCAGTGGCAGTTTGCCATGCAACTTCAATTATTGGATGGATTCAAGAAAAAAATCACTGATTTTGAGTCCGTCCAACATTTTCTGGTATTAACTTCCACACTTTATATCTTGCAGCTGAAATTGAAAGTCCATTTAACTATTAACTTTTAAAATTTTATTTGAAAATAATTATGTACCTACCTGTGAAAGTCTATTCATGTAGACTAATATAAAGCCCATGTAAAATGAAATATTAGCAAGCATTAATTTTTCTTGAAGAGTAATTCATATCATTTTGTCTTCAAGCTCACTATTAACTTTAGAGATTATTCCTCAGTTAACAAATCTCTTTCTTTATCACAAGGTGCACGTTATCTATGGGTTAGATTTTTTTTTAAAATTTTGGCCAATATAGAAATTTTAAAAATACAGTTGCACAGAATCTTTGAGTAAACCTGTATACTTATGTCAGTAGGGAATAATTAAGAGGTCCTTGTTAGGATATATTTTTGAGCTCTGCCAAATTTCTTATATATATTTTTTTTCTCCAAATCATGACAAAGAGGATAAATGAAAATTTTAACAGGTAGATTTAGCATCCTAAATAATACTTTTATAAAATTTGAGTTATGTTTAGTCTAAACATTTTATCAGTCATAATTTAAAGACAAAAGGCTAAGTTATCATTTAGATTATTAGCATTTTTAAAAATAAAAGTTAATAAACACATATCAGTCAAAAGGCAATGTTTTATCACAAAAATAGAATCAACTCATTTTAAAATGTTTTGGCTGGAATTACAACTTAAAAATCATCTTGCTTATTATGTTAAATATAATATATATAAGTATGACCTTTCTTTGCCACCCATAGTCATTGAAAATGTTTATATTTAATTAATACAAACTGTATATCTTAATATCTGAGCATGGTAACACAGGATATATGATTTAATTTCATTTAAAATGTTTAACAAACTATAATTTATTACTGCTGGCTGGTTTTCACAGGTGAAAGTGCCAGGAGCTGATATGTCTAGATATTAAGCAAGTCACATTATTAGTAATGAGTTTACAATTAATCAGTTGGAATGCCTTATATCTTAAGTAAACATCATAATGTAAACACTGGTTTGTGATGTGGAAATGAAATTTACTATACAAATCATCTTTTGTATTATGAATTGGCTATAGTTGTGTGTGATGGACACATTACACACATGTACACAAACCTATATATATGGTTCTCTATGCTTGATAGTCAAAGTCTTTGATTTTGGAATTTAGATCTTTTGGATCTTTATATCATTTTAGCTCAGAAATTGTTGTAAAAATTATAGATGTGGAAGTATTTGAAGAGCCCATTTTGCAAAATATGTCAAAAGTTAAAGTCACAAGTGCATTTGCTTGTATGTTGTGCTATCAGAAGAAATTGTTTTATAAGTCTGTGCACATGAGTTGAAGAAGCAATAATCTGTGAATAAATGCAAATAGACACAGGATTCTGGTGACCAATAATGGTTGAATGAGTCTTTATGAATTAAAAATTTACTAGAGTGTAGTCCATGTCTGTGTAGAAATGCCAGAATTGTAGACAGTTAGATAAATGGCAAAAATTTCAGAGATGATTTTGTTTATTTCCTTCCAAGTAAAATTGAGGAAAATAACAAACTAATGGATTAGGTCGCTTGCTATATGTCTCCGAGGACAAGCAGATCAAATTGAAATCATAGGTTCCCGTAATCTTGCAAACAATTCTAGTCAAAACAATGCTAACTAAAATAGCTCTTCATATCATACAGTGATGTTCACATGTAAATGTAATAGTAATACTCCATCCTTCACCTCAGAAAACTCACTAGATGGAGGGGCTTTGGAGAGGGTAAGTATAGAGCGTAAGTATAGCAGTATACAGGGGGAGAAAACAGACCACATATACACAAGATATAATTAGTAAGATGGAAATTTACTCAGCTATTGATCAGCATAAATTGTTCTTGTCCTACCTAAAGTTAGAGGAATTAAAATCCCTGTACCACACCTGTATAAGGTGTTTTAAGAGGTGGCTAATAATTTTTATTGTATCAATTACACACATTAAAACAGATTAAGAAAATCAAATAAATAGATTACTAATAAAAATACTGTTGAAGTTATGATCAATTTATCACATGAGAGATAAATCATTTGGAATAAATATGTGAAATAAAAATAAAGGAAATACTCAAACATAAGAATTTGGCAATGCCTAAGAAACACATAATGTTGAAAAACCAAGGAATAAAGGAAAGGCATTAGACTACAATTGGGATAAATAAATTTATTTTAAAATATTATATTCACCATTGTTGAATAAAAAGTAACTAATTTGAACAAAGCCTATTTGCAATTACATCTATATATTGTTTTAGAAAATTATACCACTGATGCTTTACAGTTTACAGTTAATTCTGTAAGGTGGATGTGTGAGTCATCCCATGTGTGCCAGACATTGCTTTATGTAATATTCCTCAGTTAACAAATCTCTTTCTTTATCACAAGATAAAGAAAGGGTTACAAGTATGTCGACAACATAAGATATAATAAAATTATATGGTGTGAGGACACAGATATGTAATAAGAAACATGTCATAAATATAAAATGAAAAGAGGAGATAGTATATACCTGGAATGATTTGTGGGACAGTTTGCAGTAAGCTATAGGGAAATCAGTGTAGAATACATCATAAATGTGAGCTTTGAGGAAAGTTTTGAAGAAAACTAAAATATAACCCATTGATACATGGAAGGAAAGCACCCCAGACAATTGAATTTTTAAAATCACAATGTTGGAGGAGTCTGACAGACATACTCATAAAGTTGAGACACATTGGGAAGAGATCTATGTGGTTGGAATGGAGTGAACAAGTCACTGTGTTAGCCCACTTTCCATTTCTGTAACCAAAATACCTGACTCGGACTTTCTGAGGTTCAGTCCATGATCTGCAAACTTCAACTCTTTGGGCTCAAGGTAAGGCAGATTGGTGTGGTGGAAAACCTCACCTCATGACAGCCAGCAAGCAGAGGGAGAAGAGAAAGGGGTGCAGGAGGGAGGATGAACCCTTTAGGGCACACCAACAGAGATCCACTTCCTCTAGAAACAGCCTGCTTTCCTGCAGGTACCACCCAGTTGGTCCATTCACACTGGAGTGGACTGATTAGGTTCTCATATCTCAATGATTTCGCCTTTGAATATTTTTGTCTTAAAAGAAGAGCTTCTGGAGTATCAGAGTTCTAAAGTTCAGGAAATAACGCCAAGAATTAGTGAACAGGAGGACATCAAGCTAAAAGGATTCTGTATAACAAAGAAAACAAAAGTAGGAAGTCAAAACCTACAAAATGGGAGAAAGCTTTGGCTGGTTACTCTTCTGACAGAGAATTAATATCCAGATTATATAAAGAACGCAAAAAACTTAATGATGCAAGCCAGTCATGGGCGTGTGTGAGCTATGTGCATTTGACCATGTGAAGAGACTGGACTGATGTTGCTGCTCTCACTGGACTGTGTGACATATGTGTCCTTTTCAGTCACTCTGCCTTTGATCCCACACAGCCCCTGAGATGGGTGTGGTTTTCCAAGCTGTGGGTCAATCTGCTGACTGCAAGACATCACCAAGTAACCTTCTGAAACCCAATCCCTTGCCTTTTTTTGGGCTGAACCTTCTAAAATGTCTTTCCTTCCAATAAATAAAATGATTTCAGGCGTGCTCTCTCTTGCTTCCTTTGTGGAAGCTGGGACAGAGGAGCCATTAATGAACCCCAAGAACCCCATTACTGATTATTTTGTGCCAGCCCAATTCATCTGGAGTGACCCTGACTGCTTTAGTCATGTGTCACGGCAACTTAATACTGAAAAATCAAATAGCCCAATCAATAAATGGGCAAATGAACTAAACAGATATTTCTCAAAAGAAGAAATACAAATGGCCAACAAATATAGGAAAAATGTCGTTCAGCATCTTTATAGTGGTTTTTCAAAAGTAAAGGAATGGAACTACTTTATGACCCAGCTATATCACCCCCTTGGTATTAACCTAAAGAATTAAATCATCATACTAAAGTGATACAGATATCTATGTTAATAGCAGCACAAGTCACAGTAACCAAATTATGAAACCATCCCTGTTGTCTATCCAAGATGAATGAATAAAGTATATCTGAGAAAAAAATAAAAGAGAGAGGGAGGAAAAAAGGAGACCTCATGATAATAGGAGGGACCCATCAGGAGAGAAGAAGAAGGAAACCAAAGGGAGGAAAAGTGCAGGGAAGGGAATTTTTTTAAAGTGGTATTAAATTTAAGGCCTGGACATTCTACTTACCATAAACAAGTTCAAGTACACATGCTTCTCACTTCAAATAAAATTAGTAATTCTAACTAACCAAACTTCATACTGTGTGACCTTTCTTGAATATGAGACTTAGGTTACCTTACATCAAGCACCATGATATGAAAACTGTTTTGAAGTAAGTTGATTTTATGAAGTTTCTGAAGCCTCATTGTTCCATCATTATGGTATATTTGTCAGAGCTATTTGAATTAGCCTGATCATTCATGTGTATCTTTTCAAGGATGAGGTTTTGGATTTCTCTCTAAATTTACTATATTAAAAATTTATTTAAAAATTCAAAGTACTATAATCTATATCCCTCCTTCGAGTCCTCATAGTCTTTCTCTAGGAACATGTTAAATATATTTTTTTTAATTCTCAAAAATGAAACTCTACATGAAAATTTTAATTCTTTCATCTTGCTCCCTCTCACGTTTTTTTTTTCCTTATCTTATGTGAAATATCAGTATAAACAACAGAAAGTGGAAAGAACATATTCTGAATTATATCTTCCAACATCACCTTATGGTTTCCTCAGCATTATTGGCTGTGTATTCTTGGCAGTGGAAAATATTTTGGCAAGGTTAAAGTATTATTTCCTACTTGCTTTTAAATGTGAGCCAAATGGGTGAACAGCTGGGAGCGCCTCAACTTGGAAAAGTCAACTCACAAGAGATCAAGACACTGGCAAAGTTATAGCATAATCTTGGTAGATCCTTGACTTTTGCTCCCTGGCACAGATGAGAAGAAAAATAAACAAGATATTCTAAAAATAAGACAAGTTAGAGTTTTTTCACAATTTTATGCAGAATTTTACCTTATATATCGCATTTTAAGTCCTACATCGACCCAAGAAGAAAATACCTAAATAATACATGAATCTTAGACAGGCATTCCTCATCCTAATATCTGACTACATTTGTGCTTTATTATAGTTTACTTGGTTTGGAGGATTGAGGACAAAATAAAAATAAGGAAATCAGATTTTATTATTAGTTAAGATGAGTTATCACAAATCATCCACCAGGCATTTATTTTCTGCAAATTACCAACCACATATATATTACAAAATAAAAATTTGAATTCTATAGTATTGCATATAGTTCTATTTTAATTTTGTTTCTGAATAATTTTAGTTTCATATTTAGATTATCCCTTATGAGCACAAAATATTTATAACAAATCTCCTCATCATTTTTCATATTTTCCTTAAAGAAATAACTTACATTGTTTAATACTTTTGCTTTAAGATTATTTAATGTTATTTCCCTTGGTCCTTTTCTTATTATTATATACTTCTTGGTTTTCATGCAAATTTTAAATATTTTTTTGTTGCACAATATATGTGCTGAATGTATATGAAGAATTTTAGGAAGCTTAAATGCATAACTCTATCTTTTTAAACATTTAATTCCTCTACTGTGTTGCACAGTGATACCTGCACATCAAATTTCTACTGTAGGAAGATTAGAAAAAAAAATGAAAATAACATTATACACTTAATTAAAACATATATGCAAGTAAAATGTTTAATAAAAAAGGAAATACTGAATATCTCATATGACCTAGAATGGGATTCGTGATGGTAAAATGTAAATGTACAAGATAAGCAATATGTATTTATTACCTTTGAATCTTATTTATCTAACCATTCTTATATGGTTAGCCCTCAATTTATATATTATTTCATATTTTAGATCATGTCTTTATTGTTTTGCAATACATAACTTCAGTCTTTGCATATTACAAATTATCTGTCTTTTTTTAAACAAATGATAAATTGAAGAGTGTAAGTCTTCTTGGATAAGAATCTTTTGCACTGAAGCTTATTTACACTTATTTAGTTTTCTGGTACAAGAGTGGCCGCAAATATGTTCTTGGTACAAACTCATTTTTCTTTCCATTAATGCTCATATTTTCTTAAATAACAATTTCATTATTAAAAATTATCTCAGGGTAGTGTAGTAATGCAAGTGGACAAAACAGTGAAAACAGGACACAAAAAAATATTGGAAATTGACTTGAAAAAATAGAAGTTAAAATTAATTCCAGAAAATGTCCTATTCTAAATAAAAAACTTTTCGGCAATATTTACCCAAGGGGCTACTTGGTCTAGGGAAGTTTAATCTGGGCAGTTATCTTAGTTTCCATCTTTCTGCCACAAGTCTCACTTTGTGGAAATTCAACATGAAGGGCAAGGGAAGGTACCGATATTGCTATAAAGAATCTGTATTTTGCAACAACTAGGTTGGCTTAAATTTGAAATAGATAAAGGTAGAATGTAATTCAAAAGGAATAATTATAATGAAGAAAACAAAAATACATCACAAAATATATACTTAAAATTGTAATAATACATGAAGGCTTGCTATAATAAAATCAGTTAAGGAAGATTTAAAGGAGTGAAAAGTTAAGGTTGATCTGTAGCTTATACATAACAAAATGGATCTTGTAAATGCAATCCTAAATAATCATATGAAATAAATATAAAGGTTTCAAGTAAAAATCCTCAGTTTTTCCTCTTAAAAAACAAAATGTAAAAATTTAACCCAAGGCAAGGAAAATACCCCCCCTACACACACACACAAAAGAGCTACAAAGATTAGAATAGAAACCAATGGAATATAAAACAATTAAAAAGAAAAATAAAAAAACCCAAAATGTGTATTTATTTTTCAAGGTTAAATAAACAATGCATATTCATTTAAAGAAGTTGGTTAAAAAAAAGAAGAAGAAAGAAGACACAAATGACTAATACAGGATTGAAATAAGGAACACTTCTACTGATCTACATATTAAAATATTACATATGTTGGTTCAGTTTTCCTTTTGAAATATTAAAAGGAAAACTGAACCAACATATGCAACAAGACAAACCAGATGAAACAGGAAAGTTCTGAAATCACAAATTTACTGAATAGACTTCAGAATAAATGTAAAATCTATAGAGATACATGTATGGCAACTAAAGATTCAATTAGTAGTTGGAAGCCTCCCCCTCTACCACAGATATGCACAAACCCAGACAATTTCAATGATTGATTAAAATGAAAAAAAAAATCACTCCCCAAATTCTGCCAGAAAATGCTGCAGAAGGGAAAATATTCACTCACATGCATGCACACACACATTAACTGTGAGTTCTACTAGTCTCCGTTGAAAAGCTCAAATATAAATTTTTAATAGAATTAAGAAAATTTAATATATGATAACAAAAATAAAATACTTTGGAATACATTTAACAAAATTTCTATAAGAACTGTACCCTGAAAACTATCAACATTGCTTAAAGGAAAGGAGGAAGAGTAAGTATCAATGAACTTGGTGACATGGATAAGTAAAGTTGGAAAGACTAGATATCTATAGGATGGTGTTTTAGTCAGCGTTTCATTGCTTTGACTGAAAGACACACCTGAACAATTGTAGAGGAGGAAAAGTTTATTTGAGGGTTTATGGTTTCAGAGAGGTCTTAGTCCAGAGAAAGCTTGCTCCATTCTTATGGGCTGGAGATGAGGCAGGACATCATTGGAGAAGAGTGTGCTGCACAGAGGCAGCTCACATGAAGATCAGAAGCAGAGAGAGAGGACTCCACTTGCCAGATATAAATATATGTCCAAAGTCACACTCCTAATGCCCACTTCCTCCAGCCATACCCTACCACTTCAAAACCACTCAGTTAATCCCTATCAAGGGATGAAATCACTGATTGGATTAAGGCTCTCACAACCCAATATTTTCCTCTGAATCTTCTTCCATTGTCTCACACATGAGCTTTTGAGTAATATCTCACATCCAAACTATAACCGATGACAATAATTTCCAAATTAATCTACAAATTCAGTTTGGTTTTTGTCCAAATATCTGCTCAAATATTCTGCAGAAGTTAACAAATTTTTACCATAAAAATTATATGGAAATCAAAAGAATTCCATCACCCAAATAATCTTCCATTATTTAAAGAAGCATACTTCCTACTTCCAAAACTTGGTAAGAACCTACAATAAGAATCCTGATGCATATATATCAGAAAATACATATGCACCAATGAAATGAAACTGAAAATCCTGAAATAAGTCATTACATGCTTAACTGATTGATTTTCAACAAAGTTACCAAAAATACACAATAGAGAGAGGATATTTGGATATGGTTTATATATTAGGGGTCCCCAAAAAACTTTTCTGTGAGATAATGCAAGAAAGTTTAAAAGTGAAATGATTGTGTTGTGAAAGTTGTAACCTAATCAGTGTGCTATTTCCCTTGATTGGGCTGAACAGAGTGGTAACTGCAGGCTGATGGGGTGTGACTGGAGGACTTGGGTCACTGGTGCATGCCTTTCAGGTGTATATCTTGTGAGCTCAGTTTAGTCTTCTTCTGCTTCTGGCGCCATGTTCCCAGCTACTTTCTCCACCACACATTTCTGCTATAATGTTCTGCCTCTTCTCAGGCCCCAAGGAATGGAGTGAGCCATCTATGGACTAAGACCTCTGAAACTGTGAGACAAAAAAATAAACTTGTCTTCTCTAATTGTTCTTCTCAGTTCTTGGATCACAGCAGAGAAGAATGTGACTAGAACTGAAATTGGTACTGAGTGGAAACATTGCTGTGACTAATCTGATCCTGTTGTTTAGGAGCTTTCGAAAATTTGGAATTTGTGGAAGGAATTTTGGTTATTGCTTCAGCTTTTATCCAAGTTACGTGATATTAGGACCAGAAGGCAAAGCAGAAATATTTGGAAAAAAAAAATGTACTTTGGCCAGAAAACTGAGAAAAAAATAAAAAACTAGGGCTAAGGAAGGTGTGGTTATTAAAGACATTACAGCCACTAAAGACATGATAAATACTTTAATCAGAGACAACAGGAAAAATGGTTCCAGGGCTTCTTAGAAATTGGCAAGACCACACCCATCACAGGCTCAAGTGCATAAAAGTCAAAATTTCTTCGAGAAAAGACCACTGAAGCACTCTGCTGGCACAAGGTGGCCTCTGAAGTTTTCAGTGATATGCTCACTACCTAGGCGTTCAGAGTCTGCTGTAGCCATGGTTCTTGGAGGTTTGACTATGGCTTGAGATGATGGCAGTCCTTAGTATCAACTGTGTAGGGCTGGTTCTGCCACACTGCAGAATGTTAGAGGGTCATGGAGGCTTCCAACAAGATTTCAAAGGAAGGTATAGAAGGCCAGGAAAAATACAGCAGGGCTGGATTCCCTGCAGGCAGCTCCTGAGAGGGCAACCATGGAGATGTGAGAAGGAAGTTTAAACTGCAGTGGGTATGTGGGGACCCAGAGATTAAGAAATGCCACTAATCTGGAAAATTTGCTAAGGAAAGCTGCAAGGTTTGAGCAGTAACATGCCAAAGAGAGGCCATATGGCTTGCAACCAGCAAAGGCACAGGGACAGAGCTACAAAAATCCATTGGAGAGAATATCCACATGCTATGTACCCAAGATGGTGGACATGGAATTACATGATTGTTTGCCCAGCTGGATTTTGGTCATACTTTGATTCCATTCTTTCTTTCCTTGCCCCTAATTCTCCATTGTGGAATGGCAGTATTTACTCTATACCTTTATAAACTGGATATTTGTAATTCACTTTTTTTTTTGTTGGGGCGGGGGGCTTACACAGAAGGTTTGCCTTGAGGCTCAGAAGAAACTTTGGACTTTGTTTACAGGCAGTCTTTGTGAATAAGAATAGTGGCTACTAATCTTTATGATGGGGCCTAAGTGACAGCTTGTTCAAATGTGGAGACCACATCTGGAAGCCAACTAGAGAAAAGCATCATCAGGCCCTTTTCCAAATGTGAAAGACTATGAAGCTCACCTGTGGGATCAATTCAGCCAACTATTTTCTCCCAGAGAGGCAGGAAGATGGAAGGTGAAAGGGAACCCAGATGAGAGTTACAAGAAGGTTTAAAACTGAAGCTAAAGGATACAACCAACAGCCTTGATACTTTTTCAATGCCTGTTTAACATAGATTTTGATCAGTTCTTATACACCAAAACTATATAAGCTCCAAAGCTAGCACACCAAGATGGGTTTTCCTGCTGTATGGCCCCTTTCCACATCTCTTCTCACTTAAATCCCACTCTGTTTCCTCTTCCTTTCTGTTACTGTCTATTGAGGAGACAAGATTTGTGAGACAAGAACCCAGAAGGAAATTGGGAAAGTTGGGAATCTAATCTCATCTTAAACACCATATTCACTGGAACTGTTGAGACTATGATGAGTTTTGGAAATGGACTGGATGTATTTTGCATTTTGAGATGGGCATATATTTTGGGAAACCAGGGGCAGAATGTTATGGTTTAGATATTAGGTATACCCCTTCCAAAAAAAGTGCAATTCACAATAGCCATATTCTGGAACTAGCATGTCAACTGATGAATGGACAAAGACAATGTGGTATGTATACAGTGGAGTTTTACTCAGCCATAAGAAAAATGGAATTTTGGCACTTTCCAGTAAATGGATGAAATTGGAGAGAGAGCATAAGATGAAGTGAAATAAACCAAACTCAGAATTCAGGGGTTGAATGTTTTCTCTTAAATGCAGAAATTAGAACAAATTAAGGGAAAGAAAAGGGGGACTCAATGAAAATAGAAGGGAAATCAATGGAGTAGAGAAGGGTATTGAGGGGAATGGGGAACAAATGGGAAAAGTGAGAAACTAAGGAATGAAGCTGACTAAATTATGCTACATATGTATATAAATATACGACAGTGAATTATACCTTTATGTATATAAATCACTAATTTAAAAATACACAAATAAACAAATTTTTTTATTCTTATTTTAATGAAAATATAATGTAAACTAGGGAAGCAAATTGCCAAACGCGCGCGCGCGCGTGTGTGTGTGTGTGTGTGTGTGTGTATAATATATATATATATATATATATATAAATATATATATATATATATATATATATATATATATATATATATATACACACAT
>NW_026000037.1:11875461-11885821 GCF_001458135.2 Marmota marmota marmota
GAGACAGTATATATATATATACACACATATAGGTTAGTACAGAGAAAAGGGCACAAGGAGGAGGGATGCCAAAACAAGTACCTGGGATTGAAATGGAGTAATTGTATTCCATACATGTATGACTACGTCAAAATGAGCCCCAGGATTATATATGACTATAATGCACTAATAAAAACATTAAAATTTTTCAAAGGAAATCTTTTTATTTCCTGAAACCTCTGTATTAACTGAAACCTCTGTGCTTAATTTTTAATGAGCAGAATCTGTAGAATTTTTCAGAAGCAAATTTACTTAAGAATAGCAATCAAGGCATTTTGTAGGACAATAAAGACATTAATAACACTTCGTTATTGCACATGATATTATTCGCTCTCAAGTTTAATGGCTTACCATTTTTTTTTGGCAGTATAAGGAAATTAGCTCTGTTTCCTGGCACAATTAGTTCCAAGTCCTTCATTTTCATTCTGTTGAAGACTGAAGGGCGAATCAGTGATAACAGAATCAAGCACTTGGGTAGTCAGCTAAGATTCTTGTCTAGGAGTAATTTATCATGGAAATGGTGCCTGCTTTTTTATAATGCAAATTTGAAAACAGCTTTCTGCATGACAAGGTTTTGTCAGGAGCCCACCCTAACACAAGACAAATGCTACTTTTCTTTACAATGAAAGGCCAGGGTGATATACTTTTGAAATGGCTTAATTGTTCAAATATAGGTATACAAGTATTTTTCCACTGCTCTCTTGCCCCTTTAGAATACTATGTGCATCCTACATTAGCACTCTAGGTAAAGCTTTAAAGCATGTATAATTAATTTTTTAATGAAAAAAAAAATGTAAGCCAGGGAAGCAAATTACCAAAGTATATATATTTATATTTTCTTTCCCTTTAAAATATGTCTTCTTCAAGGCAATAAAATAACACTACCTTATTAAGACAGAGTTTGCATCAAAAAAAATGTCTTTGGTATAATTTAGAAAATTTGAGGGTGATTATTGTAGGACACCAGATAACAAAATATTTTAAAACATATAAAAACAGTTTCTTTATCATTCTTGAATATTGGCACTATGGAAAGGACCTACCTAAAGTGTTTTATATCTAAATACATAACACATAGATTTTAATATTACAGTTAATATTAAAAATGTAGAAATGCTCAATATTTAATTTCTTTTATTGACATGATAAGCATGTGAAATATTCATAACTGTCAAAGGAACAAGGTAATTTTAAAATAACAAAAATTCTGGAGGAAACATTAATTTTAATTATCAAAGCTGTGTTTTTATTAAAGTCCTTCAGCTATTATGTTTGACCATGTTGGGAATAATACTCTGAAATTATAATCATATAGAATGCTTTACAATTTTACTTTATATTTACTTTTTATTTTCAAACTATTTAAATTCTCCATGTCAGCTAAAATAATAGGGCTGTCATGGTTTGGATATGAAGTGTCTCCCCAAAAGCTCATGTGTGAGACAATTCAAGGTTTAGAGGAGAATTTATAGGGATATGGGAATCTTAAACCAGTGAATTAATCCCCTGATGAGATTAACTGAGATGTGGCTGAAGGCAGGTAAGGTGTGGCTGGAAAACGCAGCATTTGGGGGCAGACCTTTGAGGTATATATTTTGTATCTGAAGAGTGGAGCCTCTTTTCTTTCTAATTATCATATGAGCTGCTTCTCTCCACCACACTCTTCCACTATGACATTCATCTTTAGCTTGAGTCCTGAAGAATGGAGCCAGCTATCTGTGAACTGAGACCTTGAGCCCTCAAATAAACTTTTCTCCCTCTAATGCTGTTCTTGTCAGGTCTTTTAATCAGAGTAGCGAAAAACCTGACTAAAACAAGGATCTATTTATTACATAATATTTTACTTCTCATTTTAATGGACATACTTTTAATTATAAGATATGTTATATTCATAAAATAACACTAAACTATTATTGTAACTAAAAAATTCTGAAAATACAAATGTATAAGCTAACAATATCATCTTTTGATATTGTGTTCACTGTGTTTTAATCATTTTTTGCCCTTTCTTTTGGCCCCAGAGGTCTGTTCTTTGTATGCCCCTTTCCTTAGGTCTGTGTTGAGCATTCCTATACTCCTGCTGATCCATTTGCATGGCTTATAACTTCAGGATGCCACTGTCTGTGGCCATATTCTGAGAAGTTATTGTTGTTTCCATGTCACTCCAGTGCCATCCTTTGGAATTGATTTACTGGATATGAAGCCCCTAAGCAGTCACAAACACTTCCTTCAAGAGTATTAAATGCAGAAAATTAGCAGTGAGCACTATTGTGTGCCTAGCAAATCTCCAGTTTCAGTATTCAATGACACTTCTGTGCCTCCTTAGTTTTTAAGTGGTAGAGATATACAGGGAGGGCATGGCTCATTGTGAGACATCCAGTCCAAAATTTAAATCACTTACAAATTGTAAAATATTAATTTGTTTTCTATGAATTCATAGGTAGAGCTAATTATTTCTGTTAATTTACTAGATGGGAAAAGTTGGTGTTTTGAACAGTAAATGTATTGTGTGATCCATCCTATTTTCTCCTGAAATTTTTAATTGAATGCTAT
This sequence comes from Marmota marmota marmota, assembly GCF_001458135.2. NCBI lineage: Eukaryota > Metazoa > Chordata > Mammalia > Rodentia > Sciuridae > Marmota > Marmota marmota. Next base: position 11,878,054 of record NW_026000037.1, read on the forward strand.
TGTTCCACATTTATTTTGCATGTTGTGCTCAAGTATCTGCTAACTACTGGTTACTTCTATACTAAAAATGCATTTCAATACAAACATGATTCTAAAGAAGTAGGCCTCATACCTTGGCTCTGCATTAGTGAATGTGATATTTTAATATACAGAAATGGGAATGAAAATACTTGTAGTTTCAATGATATCATAAATATTTTTGAATCTATGGGGGACCCATATAGATACAATATAAGAAGGTTAGAGTGTTTATTCTTGAAAAAAAAAAGTGTGCATGTATATCTGTCCATCTTCTGTGAGATGTGTTTTAAGACAAAACTAATAAACAAGGAAACAAAACTCCCTTTGGTGACCCAAGCATAGATACAGTGTCTTTGCATTTGGAATAAAACCTATTTCAGAGAGGTAGCTAAGAAGGTGAGTTAGAGATGTGCAAAGACTTGAGGCAGCAAGCAATGAAAGTGCTCTAAGACATTCATTAATTAGCTTATCTACCCAAATCCCAGAATGTAATTTACTCCACATCAGAATAGGGCTGATTCCTCAGTTTATCTGCTGAGCCTCAGCAACTGCTGTTTTTCACATCTCTTCTAGGAGACAGATAAGCAGTGAAGCTGAGTACTGTGGACATTTTAATATTCATTTCACCTCTTTCACCCTTTGCCTGAGGGCAGCTAGCAGGCTGCACAGCCTGAACTTTAGCAGAATTTGGAGGAATTCACCTTAGGGAAATTAAACCTGCAGTCAAGGAACCTATGATTACAAATAATCAACACACATCCTGTATTTGGCAATACCTTGCTATTATGGTGTAAATGCAGAGGCCTGGCTTTGGGGTTTTCCTGGAGAGCCAAATATATTGTAAATAACTTTTAAGTATCTCAGTTTCTCAGCTTAAATCAACTTGGATAATGACAAATATAGTTTTTCTTTTTTTGTAAACACAATTCTAATAAATACTATTTGATGTTTGTAAAAGGCTCTATGATACACATCTCCTAACATCTGTAGTTCCTCATATCTATGCTTAAGTGGATCAGGCATGTCTCCTTTCAGATCATATTTTTACTGGTGCAGGAGTCCTGACTCTGATTGCCCATAGCGAGCTCCTCTTGGACATCTTTGTCAAGCAAGCTGCCTCACCTCTGTAGCCATCTGCCTCATGCATGGCTTGCAATACTTGGTGACTGCAGGGATTGCCAGGTCCACCTCTCCCATCTCAGTTCCCAAAGGGCAACCCTACCTACATTCACTTCTTCACACCTTTTCTTCCCTTACTCCCTTGAAAGTATTGGTCCCAAATCCCTTTCCCCAAACATCCCAAATGCAAGTTTCAATTTAAAAGTCTGTTTTCTGAGAAAGTAACCTATAGAATGTAATTTAAATTAATAATTAAAAAAGTACTTGACAGAGGAATATGCAAAAGAAAAATCCATTTTCTACTTGGATTCAATTTACTTTTTTTTTTTTTTAATGCTGAACTATTTCTCTGCCATCACAGCTTCATTTTGAGGAAGGGAGCTAAGATCTAGAAGGAGTGGTCCAGGAGTTTTGGAAGACTGACCTAAAGGCAGAAATGAATTGTGGATTCCTAAATGCCACTTCACTTAGAGACTGATTTCAGGACACCAAAATTTAACAACAACAACAACAAAAAAAAACTCTGAAAATAAAAAAAAAAATCACATATTTGCCTTATTTCAATCAGAACATTTCTATTTGTATTTTATCAAATTGAAAAACTTTAGAGTTTGGGTAATATCTTAAAAAGGCACATGCTCTATTGCAATGGGACATGCATTTGCTGTCAAGGAAGCAGTCAGTGGCTTTCCTATTATCTGGTACCTGGGGAGAGGGCTGTCCTCAGAGGCCCAACACAGTACTGCACATATTTAGTTTTTAAAAATTTAACAGCCAAGATTTGGAATCTGCTGAAGGATCAGTATGCTGATGATATTGAAAGTTCCCCAAGAGAATATTTAATGGTCATGTTTTCTCATTTTTGTTATTCAGCAAGGGTTCTGTGAAAACTTTACATCTTTCCCTTTGATAATTTACTTTTCCAAATTTCTAAGTTCCTTATCAGAACCACGCTTAAAAGTGCACACTAGTTCAGTAGCTGAGAGTATGAACTTTGAAATCAGTCATGCCTCATTTGCATTCCTGATATGCCATTTACTGAAGTATAATTAACATAAATTTTCTGAGAACTCTAAGAACCCATATGTTCATCTATATAGTAAAAACAGTGATATGACCTAGTAGCCAGGGCTGCCATAAGAGTACAACTACATAACTTATTCAAAGTACAAAGCTTAATATTTGGCATAGATTCAGCACTAAAAATGCCAGCTACTGTAACAGTAAAATGATTATTAACTTCATCAGTTTGCTGAAAGATTTTTAAATCATTTTTATTGTTTCGCTAAAGTTTAATTATACTGTATTATTTCCTCTACCAAAGCTAACATTTAAAAAACTGATATAAAACATCTTTAGTGATGTAACTCCTTCAGCATCATGTTCTTTGTTTCCTAGGTCTTCTTTATTCTGCCCTTCATGCATTCCAGTCTTTTATTATTCTTTTTTTCTCTTCTTCTTTCTTCACTGACTGTACCATGAAAATATGCTTTTAAGCCCATTTGATATTTCATTTTCACCTAGTCATGCATGTTCCAGGTGTTATCTGTTACAAACATATTATATTACAAAACATATCTTTTGAGATATAAGGCATTATTTTTTATTTAAGCATCTCTACCTTGGTTGAAAAAAAAAAGTAGGCAAATTGTGTTGCACATGCATTCAAAACGGTCAAATCACCGCAGTAGGGGCTTCAGCCTATGTGTCACTGATCCCAGAGCAAGTTCAATAGTTAAGAAACCACTTCTGCCCTTGTAAAGAGTGCTCACTTAGTTACCACTACACCAGCTTGGTGATACTCCAGTGACCTCAGAGATGTATCTCCACCTCTTATTTCCAAAAAAATACTGCTCATTCTCAGAGCCTCTAGTTCTGCATGTGGGATAAAGTCTATTGTTGAGAAACTCCTGAGAAACAGAAACCAATTTGCATCCACTCAATGGTTTTATTGTGTCCTCTCAGCCCCTCAATTTGCAAAACAGCTTTTTGTATGTATTTGAAATTCAGTGGATGTTGTGGAGTTGAATATACATATATATGCACTAGTATACATATATGTGTGTGTGTGTGTGTGTGTATATATATATGTCTGATAACTTCCACCTTTAAATATATATGTATATCATATGTTATTAAATATATATAGTTTATATTTACATATATGTATACACACTATGAATTATGGAAATTCATAATGATTGCCAATATTTTAATTGGTTTTTAGCTACTGTGATTAAAGGTTCCAGAACAATTATCGAGGAGGAAATGTTTAATTGAGGGCTCGCAATTTTTGAAGGTCTCAATCCATAGATAGCAGGCATCATTCCTGAGGCCTAAGGTGAGGTAGACATCATGGCAGAGGAAAGCAGCAGTGGGAAACAGCTTACATCAGGATCAGTAAGCAGAGAGAGACTCCATTATTCAGATACAAAATATATACCCTAAAGCTACACCCCCAGGACCCACCTCCTGCAGCTACACTCTACCCTCCTTCAGTTACCACTCAGTTAGTCCTGATTGGGTTAAGACTCTCAGAACCCAATCATTTCTCCTCTGAACTTTTTTGCATTGTCTCACACATGAGCTTTTGTGTGACACCTCACATCCAAACCATAATGTACATAATTCCTAGAATTGTGCAAATAAAACAAGTTGCAAGCAATATTTTATTGACTTTAAATAGAAATTATCATCAAGTAAGTCAGTTGATGCTAGCTCAATGTCAACTCATTTTCCTCTTGTCTAAATTTACATTGGTTCAGAGTAGTAATGATACTGTGACAAAGAAAAGTTGATTACTTTTTAACAAGTTTACCTTCATAGAAATGTATATTTTAAAATGTGATACCTTTGGGGTGAACCAGAACAAAAGGCAAGAGTGAGGAGTAATAATTAATTCTGAAAGCTATTTTGAATCACTTACTGGCACCTGCACTGTTGAATAGAAAAATATATAAGTATTTTTATTTACACATTGATCCAATTCACAGTAGATGAGTCAAAATCTCAGCAAGACCTTTAGCTAGATATTAAAGATTAAACACATAACACATATTATTCTAAATTGCATGGATAATCCAAAGGCAACATAAAGGTAATAAGAGTAGAAGAAGGAAAAGAAAGGAAAAAGCACCAAGAATCTCAATGAATATGAAAGAAAAGGTGCAGGTTTTTGCAACCGAATCTTTTTCTCAGATGTTATCCATGAAAATGCTTTTCAAGTTCCTCTTATGCTAGTTCTATCATGCTAGTTGCCTGCCACTGGTTTAGTTCCATGGTATAGCATTGCATTCTGAAAGGACTTGGAGACAAGATTCCTTCCATTAAAATTCCTTCTTGATGGTGGAAGATACCAGAGAAAATCATGCAGCACCAGGAATTTCTTAAACAGTGAAAGTAACTAACACACAATGTGAATCTCAGAAAGACTGAAAGAGAGAAATACTCCAGGAAGGTGAAAACAAGTGAAATCCACAGCTTACCAAAGTGTTTAAGGAAAGAGTCAAAAAGAAAGTACATTGATTAGGAAAGTGAAATTGAGATTTACTTTAAATTTGAAATATAGTAGCAAAATTTGGATCACAATTGAGTTGCTTTCAAAAATAGTCTTGGTAAGAATGTCCGTGTGGTTTGTTTTAGTTTTCCACAAGAACCATTTTTGAATCATGCTTAACTTTGAAAATGAGCTCTTATTTCAGTCCTGAGGCCTTTAGAAATGAAGAGATTAGATGATATGGTTATGAGTAAGTGATAACAGGGTTTCTTTCAATTGAAAATAATGGACAAAAGCTGCTCAGATAACTTAATGTTTGTGTCAGAATCTTCATTCTGATCAACCTTCTTTGATGCTAAAGCATCTCTAGCTAAAGAGTCTTCGTAACTCATTTTCATAATTTTTATCCTATTCACACTCTGAAGTGACATTTGAATAATGAAATACTTTTCATTAACTTTGTTTTTCTTTAAAAATAAGTCCAAGACGTGACACATTGAACATGCCTTAGAATATGTTAACCTTAATATATTCCTTAAAAGATATAAAAGTAAATATTCCAATATGCTCCATGAAATTTGTTTGATCCAGAAACAAAAAAATTCAGAAACTCAAATTTTTAGTTACAACTATATATGAAAGCTGCAAAATACTAACTTTATTTGATATTCATACAAATACAATTTCAAAATACAAACAACAAAATATCAACATTTATTGTTTTATATAATCTTTAACTTTTTCTCATATATTACTTATATGATAAATGCTCTGGGGAAAATAGAGATATATTTGGTCAAAATCTTCCTGAACTTACGCTGCAGAACAGTTTTCATTTCGAATGCACTTTGTAACATGAGCAGATAAACCAACAGAAAATGCCTGTAGGAAAATATAAAATTAGATAAAATATTCCCAATTTTAAAATGTAAAAAAATTTTACGCCCAAAGACTGATTTATTCATGTATCACCATGAACTGTTCAATGTCATTATCAATCAATACTTACTTAACTATTCTAATCTTAAAAGAAAATATATTTATCTACAATTTATTTTACTTTTTGTTTTGTACAGTCATCTCAATTTCTATGTTAACATAGATATTTGGTATATGACATAAAATATATAAATTTACTTCATCATCTTTTCTTATTAAATAAGAGTGACAACTGGAATCAATTAGGGTAAAAAAGGAGAAAATATATAAAGAATTGAAAAAAAATTCCCATATAGTTGAAATGCTGAAATTAATAAAAAGTAAAATATAACAGGAAGTTAGGTGCAAAGATGCTTATCATATTGTGAAAGATCATGTTAAACAGTTTAATCCTCAAACATATCTGATGTGAATTAGAGAAATCACATTTGCAATTTAAAAGTAACATGCACAAATGGAATGGAAGAGAAAACACTGAATCAAAAGAAATGTTGAAGGACACATTGGATATCTAAAATATTTGGAGAGTTTTTTTTTTCTAAGAGTCCTTTCAAAATTTTAATAGCACTCTATTGTGAATACACTACAATGTCATAGTATAGGCTTAAACACATGAAAATGCATGCTTACAAAAGAGAACAGGCATTGAATATAAACAAAGTTGCAGACCAGGTAAAAATGGTTAGATTGTTGTAGGAAGGGGAAAAAAATAATGGTGGTTGAGAATTCATTTCTTGGACATGAGATATGTCATGTGTAAACTACTGGGATTTGAGAGTTGTTTATTGCTGAGGCAGAGCCTATCCTTACTGCAATATTAATCCATATTGTTTATTTATTAAGTTTCCTTGCTTGACTATGTAACTTTACCAAGTCATACTTTATTTGCTCAAGATATCCAAATCATTTTAAATTTGATTCTATACTCGTATCACATTTTACCTACAATTTAAAATATTTTAATGAATTTAAGATATAGATTTTAATTTTAAAGGTTTCTTTAATTATTTGCTACCTAAAGTTGCATACATAGAAAAGTGATAAAAAATGAGAATCATGTATAGTTCAAGTACTGTGCTTAACAGTGTATATTTTCTGTGGATGAGCTATTGCTTTAGTCTTACAAATTTTCTGTAATAAAATAATATAAAAATATAATTTTACCTACATGTGGAACACATTACCAAAGTCTCTTTTCTATCTACTATAAATAAATAATCCTGTTTTGATATGAGTCCATTATTCAATTATCTATTTGAACTTAGTATTGAAAGTAATTGTTATTAAAAATTATTATAAATTAGTTCTCACGAACAATTGGTAGCTTTTTAAAAATATAAAATACAGAAAATTGTTTATTTTTAAATATCATTTCTTTGGATCAAAACAGAATTTTTAAAAGCAACCACAGTGATCCTAAAACATAAGAGAAAACCCACAGTAGTAGATAATGTTTACAGTTTTTTTTAATAAAGAAAAGTAAACTACTGTAATGTCATAATTAGTGGCAACCTCTTTGCTGATTATATCCATTGTGTATATTTGAAGACAGGTATACAATTAAAAGAAATGTGATCAGGTGAATTGCCAAAACAAAGACTGACAGAAGACTAGAAATTATTTTTCTTTGAGGAAATATGCTGAAAAGAAAAAGATGATGGAGTTCCCAAATACTCAGTTTACATTAATTGATTTTAGTTCCTCGGTGAATAAGAAAGCACAGGAGAATGAGATATGGACTTCAGAGAAAGCAAGAAAGGTTCAGATGTTGGGCACTTCTGAGTGCCCAACAGTGACAACATAGCTTGGAATCAAACAATGCTTAATATTTTACAGGATTGCAGCTGGAGTATCACGATGGTTTTTTTCCATACTTGAAGGTCAAGTAGAAACCTCACCATTTTTTTCTGGGTCTAGTATGTTGATTTGACAAAATAAAAAAAATAAATCAGAAATTTGGAAACTTCATCCACAAATGACAGATTAATATTTTTTTACTTAAATTAATTTTTTTTATTAGTTGCTCAAAACATTACAATGATCTTGACATATCATATATTTGATTCAAATGGGGAATGTAATCTTAATCTTATTTTTCCATGTGTACAGACTGCAGGATCACATTGGTTATACAGCCACGTTTATACATAGGGCCATACTAGTGTCTATTGTATTGTGCTGCCCTTCTATTCC
>NW_026000037.1:11885846-11904861 GCF_001458135.2 Marmota marmota marmota
CCTTATATCAAAGAAGACATTCTGCATTTGTTTTTTAGGGATTGGCTAGCTTCACTTAGCATAATCTGCTCTAATACCATTCATTTCCCTGCAAATGCCGTGATTTTGTTGTTTTTTAGTGCTGAGAAATATTCCATTGTGTATAAATGCCGATTTTTTTTTTTTATCCATTCATCTATTGAAGGGCATCTGGGTTGGTTCCACAGTCTAGCTATTGTGAATTGTGCTGCTATGAACATTGATGTAGCTGTGTCCCTGTTGTATGCTCTTTTTAGGTCTTTTGGGTATAGTCCAAGAAGGGGAATAGCTGGGTCAAATGGTGGTTCCATTCCCAGCTTTCCAAGGAATCTCCATATTGCTTTCCAAATTGGCTGAACCAGTTTGCAGTCCCACTAGCAATGTACAAGTGTACCCTTTTCCCCACATCCTCGCCAGCGCTTGTTATTGTTTGACTTCATAATGGCTGCCATTCTTACTGGAGTGAGATGGTATCTTATAGTGGTTTTAATTTGCATTTCTCTGATTGCTAGAGATGGTGAGCATTTTTTCATGTATTTGTTGATTGATTGTATGTCCTCCTCTGAGAAGTGTCTGTTCAGATCCTTGGCCCATTTCTTGATTGGGTTATTTGTTTTCTTGTTGTTTAATTTTTTGAGTTCTTTGTATACTCTGGAGATTAGCGCTCTATCTGAAGTGTGAGGGGTAAATATTTGTTCCTAGGATGTAGGCTCCCTATTTACCTCTCTTATTGTTTCTCTTGCTGAGAAAAAACTTTTTAGTTAGACAAAGGTGCCAAACGCATGCAATGGAGAAAGGATGTATCTTCAACAAATGGTGCTTGGAGAACTGGAAATCCATATGCAAAAAATGAAATTGAATTCCTTTCTCTCACCTTGCACAAAAGTTAACTCAAAATGGATCAAGGAGCTAGGAATCAAACCAGAATCCTTGCATCTAATAGAAGAAAAAGTTGGCCCTAATCTCCAAATTAAATTTTAATTTGGCTCCAAATTAAATTTTAAATTAATTTTCTCTAAACATTTACTTTAACCCTTTAGCAGGTAGGATTATAAGGATTGCCAATGAGCAGCTGTCAAGTTCCCTGTGAAGAATTCTTTCGAGAATGCTTATGGGCTGTAGCCACAGCCCAGTGGTAGACCATTTGCCTAGCTGCCTAGCATGTGTGAGGCACTGGGTTAGATTCTCAGCACCACATATAAATAAAATAAATGTCAATTGACAACTAGATGATGATGATAATAATAATAATAATAATAATAATAATAATAATAATAATAAGAGAATGTCTAAGCTGTGAGCTCATTATGGGAAGTAGGTTGAAATTCATCAGGTCTGACTCAAGCCTCACACTTCTCCCCTGTGGGATGGCTATCAATATTTATTAAAGACCCAGTGTAACCAGATATTTATGTCCTTGTAGCTTTCAAAAGAACACTAATTTTAAAAGATATGTTTTAATCTTCTAATCAGGAAATATATTTCTCTCATAAAATTGGGTATCACTTTATAAAAATACTGCTGGATAGAACTGAAATGAATTTTAGAAATAAAGAACTAAAATTCCTATTTTCCATTTAAAAAATTTATGTCCCTGGATATTATATGCAGAATTTCAGATATTCATTTTCCTCTTTGTTCTGCAAGCATTAGCAGATTATGTATATTAAACATTTTACAAATGGAAAAAAGAATATTCAAATAAAACACAAAATGAATTTAAAGTGAATGTGCGTTCTATAGTCTTTGAAATTATTTTAAAAAGACACCTTAGAAATCAACCTGTTTACATACAAATTATATAAATATAGGTGTTTTATGTAAAAATAGTTAGTCTTAAAATATATAAAATTAATAATTTTAATAGTTATTACTGTTATTGGCAAAATAAGTAGAAATTGTATATTTAGCATCATAAATTTAATCCATGGACAATTTAAGGAGCCTGGTAAATAAAATATATTCCAAATCCAACAGATTCTAAATTGAACTGAATGAAATGTTTATTTTATTAAAACAATTATTTCAAACTTCAAAATATGTGTTGATATTTGTTCAATCAAAACATAGTTTATAATGATAAATTTGGTGTTATTTGCTAAAATAGGCATTTGATTAATTTTATTCCTAAAATACTATTTGGATTGATTAGTTAAATAACTATAGATATAGATATTAAATATTATGAGACAAATATCAGGTAATAAAATATATGAGAGTGTGAGAGGAGGGTGTTTCTCTGATTCTGTTTTCTTTTCTGTGCAGTATTCTCTCTCAAAACTTTTCATTTGGGTCCTTAAATTTAGGCATTTGGTGATATAAACTGTTGAGAGCCACAGCCGAAGGGGCCCCAGCAAACTTCCAGCTGCAGGCTGATGATTGGCTCACAGTGGCCCCAGCAACATCTAGCTGATTGGCTCCTCTGCGGTGATGCTCATTGGGCTGTTTCCCTGCCCTTTCAGACCACGGAGCTGCTCATTGGGGGACTTTTTTGGCTCCGCCCACGTGACCCAGCCAATCGGGCTCAAGAGCAGGAGGATTGTGGGAGGTGGAGAGAAGCTTGTGGGGGAGAGAGAGGCTTGTAGAAAGCCGGTGGTGGCAGTTGAGGCTCTGAGGGTTTTTCCTGAGAGGCTGTTTTGCTTGGCATGTGTGGTTCTAAAAATAAAGTTAGTTTCTTTTGACAAGTGGCTCCTGATTGTGCCCAGCCAGACTGCGGCAATAAACCAAATACTATTTCTGTATTCCCTGTTCCCTCCTCTTTATTCTGTCTCAGCTTTTACTATATGCATTTTTAAATGCATATTATATTATATAAATATTAGCCAGTGTATGGCCAACTATATGGAATGCACATATATGAAGTCCTCTCTTTATATGAAAACACCAAAATCATCGGTGAACGCTTAGAATATGAAATTATAGTACTATAAATCATTCTGATGCATTAAAAGTACTTAAAGTAATGGTCTGTGTCTTTGAGAGACACCCTAAATTCTGAAAACAGGTCTATGTGAAGTCTAAATGAATTTCCATATTGACTATTCCCTCAGGCTTTGAGTCTTACTAATAGTCAGGGGATGTAACTCTGAGGTGACTTTCCCAAAAAACTGCACAGAGTGGTCAACTGGTATAACTGCCAATAAGGACAGATCTCAAATAAAAACTTGTAAGATGTGGTTTTAGTAAAACCAAATAATTCACTATCTGTGAGAATTTACAGATGATTTAATATACTATTATATATAATGTCTCAGAGAAGTCAAAATGCACATCATTTCTCAAACTGATTTCTCAGGAATCTATTTTACATAGAACATTTCTGAGAAAAGAGGGTGGAGCTGAACATACTTTGGAAATATTACTTTAAAGGCAGACTGAATTACAAAAATGGGGGAGAAAACTAATGAGATTTAGATTCCAGACTCTGGTGTAAGAAATGCTAATTATAACTTCAGGAGTTTAGAATGTGTGTGACAAGGACAATTATGCTGAGAAAAAGAAAAAAAAAAGTTGATAAAGAGGATGGGCAGGCACTGAGGTGTACCAGAGTGAATACAGAACATGCTGGTAGAATATGAGGTTCCAGCCCTGTCCTGAAATAAATGGCCAGTGATACTGTGCAAACTATTTAACAGCTTTGTCCTGTAGCTCCCTAATCTTCAAAACCAAGACCCTTAGCTAAGTGACCTAGCCTAGTGTTTAAGTCAACTCACATCATTTCACTCACTGGAACAAGCCCTTCTAGAACAAGAAGGAGGGCTAAACCCATGTACTTCTAGTCATGGAACACAGATTTTTGCAACGTTGGTTATTTTTGTGACTTAACAAATTTGATGTTAAATCAGTGAATATTAGATCACTATAGTTGAGATAAAATTTAATAGAAGGAAAATAAATAGGAATCATAATGGATACCTTCTATTTGTGTTGCAGAGAATCCGTTTGAGGATTACTGGCAGAGTCTCTTTTTCCTGGAATTTTTTTTTTTATCTTTCTGTAAAATTAGTTAAAAAATGTTGGTTGACTGGATGATATCTCTAATCTCTGGAATGCATGGACTTTCACAGCAAAACAATATTCTTGAAAAGCTGAAACTCTTTGTGCCTTATCTCCTTAATCCTCTTCTGGCCCTAACCCTTTTATTTAAAAGGCTGAGTGGCTGAATCAGAATGAAAGATTTGACAGGGAATAGAGGATAGTAAGATTTTGGTTTTAAAATTTTCTCTCCTTCATAGGTGTATTAAAGTTTAGACCTTTAGAACAATTGTTTTAATAATTGCTGTTTGAGAAGGGTCTGGTATCTCTCAGAGACCAGAAAATATTTGGTTTTAATCTTGGAAAGCAAGAAGAAAAGATGTGATTAAAAAAAAGTCACTACTGAATCAGCTAGTTCAACTTCTGGCTTTCCACCCAAATCTTTCCTTTCCTTTATTTCATTAAAATATTCATATGGTCATACACATTTCTGCTTACTCATATTGGTACCAGCTTCCTCTTCAGCTGCTCATGAACAAGCGTCTAAATATCTGCATGTGCATTGATAGAGAAGTGAAGTGCCCATTTCTGATCTAGGGGTGGGGACATCAGGTGGAAATCTTCCACTCACATCTTCTCTGCTAGCTATCAGGATATGGTAGCAATGGAGTTTCAACCAGGAAAAGGATGACTTGATTGTCTCAGGTATGGTGGAGAAATGCCTTAAGAGGAACAGAAATTCTCACCTTCCCACCAACAGCAGAAGTGGTCCTAGGATAGGAAACATGTATATTGTGACTCTTACATGACACCAAATACATGCAACATTATGTGTATTTTGCCACTATGTTTTGGGGTCTTTTGTTTTAGTGATTTAATTTTGCATGAATTAATGTATTCTAACACATAGAACCTAGAAACTTTCTAGTTACATCATGTGTTCAAGCTTAAAATTACTGCTATAACTAGTAATAGTTTAAGAAGTAATATTAGTTTTGGTATGCATGTTTAAGGAGGGAAGGATCAACTTCAAAAGGCTACAAGGTAATGAATCAAGAAATAATGAAATTTGCAGCAAATGTCAAAGCACAAATTGCAGTGTTCTTTAGCTGCCTAGAGTCATTTCTAACAGAAGCTCCAGATTCCACCCCACTGAGGATATTTCCTTTGTCAGCTTCTCCAAATTAAACTGAGAAGTACTTCCTCCATATTTCCAAGCATCATCTTGAAAAATTTTCATACATATAATTTGCCAATGGTGGGATCGTGAGATAGTTTTTTTATTGCATCTGGAGTTTCTTATAATGAATATCAAGATACAATGATATCTACCCACACCTCAACTATTAATACTAAACTTAGGAATGAGATAACTCCTTTTGTTATTTGTCGGAGCCCTAAAATATTAACCCTAGTGGACACTGTGGTCATACACAGAAATCTCTTTTTCAGCCAAGACCCTCTCCAGGAACTATCCTCAGCCAATGCAAGGCAGCTACTTTTTCAAATATTATGCACCTTTCCCCAGGGTCAGCCACATACCCTTGTTCATAATGGCGCATAAAAACCCAGCAGCCCTATCATAATTTAGGTCACTGTGCAAGAGTATCACTGGGCCCAGAGCTCATGTTGGAATCATCTTCCAGTACAGCCATGTCACTGTTCAGCATCTCCCTCTGTCCAACAGTGCTCCTTCAACCCTCACAGAATTCTTCCTTACAAAGCACTCTGCTTAGCCTTTAGATTAAAAAAAAAAATCTCAGAATACTAGTGTTCATTCCCTGGAAATATAACTTACAACACCAAGACAAAAAAAAAAAGGGGGGGAGGGTGCCATGTTGATTTGGAGATTGTGTTATTACATTTTAAGTTTCCAACTATAAATTCATAGAGCAGAAGAAAATTGATGAAGAGAAAAAATGAAATTAACATTTCACAAATCAGGAAATTATTTTGCAATGCAGGAAATATTCACCTTCGTTGCACATTATTTTTAAATTTGATTTTATCTCATGCACATAAATTTCTTTGTGTGTGTGTGTGGGGGGGGTACTGGAATTTCTTTAGCACTGAGCTATATTCCCAGTCCATCTTTTTGAATTTTTTATTTTATTTTTCTTGGAAACAGTGTCTTCGCAAGTTGCTGAGGCTGATATCAATCTTTTACTTCTTTAGCATCAGCCTCTCAAGTCCCTGGGATTATAGGTGTGTGTCACCATGGCAATAAAATGCACATAATTATCTAACCCTTAATAATTACCAGAGAATGTGAACTTGCGTCTGAATTTTCATTCAACTATCTGGTCTTCATCCATTTTATCAATACATATTTTTAGAACAACTATATGGAAAATATTATGAAATTGCTGGGAAAGTATACAAAGGACATTTGTTCTTTCTCATAGTTCTTCAACACTGAGAGTAGAGTCAATTTTTAAAGAAGCAATTATAAGGAAAAAAAAATCTTTAATTACTTTATACTCAAGCCTCCAGTTTTTAATGTAAATAATAGAAGTATTTCTAATATAAAAGTGTTTTGAAGATGCACAACTATTGAAAATTGAAAAGTTATCAATAGATAATGTCATTTTGCAGAGAGCAGCATTCAAAAAAAAATGTCAGAATTCTTTAGTTATTTTTCCTGGCTTTTACATTGATTCTTAAGTAAATATATTGTAATTGAAATTTAAGATTAATGCATTTTAATCAGTTATACATAAATAGAAGAGCAAAGATTTCAGTTTTTATTTCTAACAGTCTTTCATTCTTATTTTTTTAATTTTTTTTAAAGAGAGAAAATTTTTTAATATTTATTTTTCAGTTTTCCGCAGACCCAACATCTTTGTTTGTATGTGGTGTTGAGGATCGAACCCGGGCCGCACACAAGCCAGGTGAGCGCGCTACCACTTGAGCCACATCCCCAGCCCTCTAACAGTCTTTCATAAGAATGCATTTGTTCAACTTATTGCAGATTAAAAATATATTAGAATTAAAAGGTTTATTATGTTTACTCCTTATGAAACCCAGCTGGTATAACTCAGCTTTTGCAAATGGTTGTAGGCCAAGACTAGTTAAGACTTAGATGGAAGAAAGTATAACTCAGCATAAATTTAACAATCCTTCCTTAAGTTTTTCTATAGATTTGGTATTAGTATATAACTTAGAATAATGTAGGTGCATGCAAAAAGTGGCTCCAATTTTATGTGACATCATTATCATAATTAAAATATGTGCATTGAGTGCTTATGGGTCAGATTTTATGCATTTGTATTCTCTTCACTTATTATCAAAATGACCATATGAGATGTGTAATATTCTCAGACAAGAACTGTCCTATTGTTAAATTTAATTCGTCAAAGAAAAAAAAAAACAAACTTTGCAGCTCCTTTTTAGTTTTCTGTGTTTTCCTACAATATTATTAAGTATATATTATTCTTCAGTTGTCACTGAACAAGCAGCCAATCACAAGGCATAATGCGACAATTAGCCTGTTGGCAATTTTTTTTTAAATTTGCATATCAGGTTTTAAGAAAACCTTAGATCACCTAAGTCAAAATTTTGCATTGCTTTAAATAACCTACAGTAATGACTACACTACAAGATTGAATGGAGAACTGTGCATTACAATTGGAAGATTAATTTTCTAAGCAAGTTCACTTGATTCGGTTGGCAGTTTTCTGTAATCCATTATGATGGAACAGAAGCAATGTAAGAAAATGGGATTTGAAGTAAGTAAACTGTGATCAGGTCAAAAAGTTTCAGAGAAGGAGCTGTCAGAAGGAGCAAAAAAGTTACCAGTAATAGGTGGTAATGTGCTACACCTTGCTTACGCCAGAGGCATAGTCACTAAAACGACAACTACATCACACATTGTGGCCCATCATCCCATGTACAGGACACCTAAGCAAATCTTAAGTTGAACCATGAATATGGTCATTTTGAAATAGACATTAAATTTCTTAGCGTTGTATTTTCCTGATATATTCACATGTATCAAATACATGAAAAAGTATTTAAAGGATATTGTTTTGGTTTGGATATGAGGTATCCCCCAAAAGCTCCAGGAAAGTTCAGGAATGAAATAACTAGATTATGGGAACTGTAACCTAATCAGTCCAGCCTAGTTTGAATGGGATGCCTGGGTGGTAACTAGAGCCATGTGGAGTATGGCTGGAGAAGGTGGGTCACTGGGTTTTTGCCCCGAAGAGTTGTTCTTCTTGAGGTCCTTTCCAATTCCTCTCTGTCTCTTTTCTCCCTCCCTCCCTCCCTCCCCCCCCCCTCTCTTTTCCTGCCTAAACATGCCACTAGCTGAGCAGCTTTCCTCCACTAGGTTGTTCCTCTTGACACTGATCCTGAACTTGGGTCCACAACAATGGTGTCAAAAACCTATTTACAGTGACTGATGCTCTTAATTATTCTTAGTAAATTATGTGAAGTTTATAAAACTAGCCTTATTTCGTATGTGGGATAGTTGAAGCTTAAATAAATTATTTGCATATATCATATTTAAAGACTTCCATAGAAAAACTAATGCAGAAACAATTTGAAAAGATGAAAAGTGTTAATATATAAATTTTCGAAAAACATAGTCATATTTGGAATTTAACCTACTGCTAAGAATATAAACCCCAAACTCTTGATTCCAAGTAGATGATTACAAATATGTGTTATGATGTGGAATTAAATTTTTTTAATTTTTATTTATGCATTATAGAATTATTTTAGTGCAGCAAAAAGAGTTCCAATTTCTAATATTTGTCTATATCAAATATTTGGAGTGATGCTTTTGCAGATATTTGCATTAAGAATGTCCATTATACCTTTTAAAGAGTGACACTTATTTATTTGAAAGATGTATGCTTTAGAAATATTCTCCAAATCTGTGCCTTAACTATGGCTAACTGGGGAATAAAACAATATATATAAATCCTGAAAAGACTAAGTAAAGAAAATAACTGAAATTCCGAGAGCATAAATAATATGAATATTCTAATTGGAAAATATTTGGACTTTCTATGAATTATTTAAATGCATATAATTACTTCAGTGAAAAATATTTGAAATTTTACTAAAATTATATGAAAAATATTTGAAATTCTTGGATGGTATATAAATTGTTGCAGAGATTTCTTCTGCTGATGCACCATAAATGGGCTGAAGTTTTTCTATTTTTCAAAATAATTTGAAATAACTTTTGTATGTATTTTGTAACTTTATATATGAAGTATGTATAATGACATATCTAAAAAAAGAATGACTTGTATAAAAGATGATTGTTTTATTATCAATTTTTAAAAATGCTCTTGTCATTTATTAAAAGGAGTTGTCAGGGACCTAGATACAAGTGGATAGTTTGTTTTTCCTCTCTAAATTCCCAGATGTCTGCATTCATTTTGTTATTTCTGTAAATGTCACACAGTCAATGGAAATGCTATGGAAAGTTTTATATTACACCAGGAGAACACACAAATCAGCAGAAAAAGTGGGGAAAATATGCATAGTGCTAGATGACATGTTCAGAATTTCTATGGATGCTAACTTTTCATCATGCTGTGTGTGCCTGGTGCACCCTTACAATGAGAAAACTGTTTTGTGAATATAAGTGATACTTTCTTTTTCCTAGTTAGTAATTCTAATTTTCATCTGCTATAATGCACTTTGCACTTTTGTTCAGATTGATTATTTCTGTTAAAATAAATTCAAATTCATGCACTAATTAAGATAGCAATAAACCAGCATCTCTTTTATGTCTAAATCACTTCCTGGCTACAATCTAAGTACAAAGGAAGAGGTGTTAATTCAGTTTACTAGCAACTTAGCATCTGAGGCACCACAGGTTATAACAGACTAATGATGTCCCCCAGGTTTGATTCTAGACAAGTTTATGAAAAAGTTTGGGATTTACCTTGATTAATACAACAAACTCGTATTTACTGCTGCTACCACCATTACTCCTGCTATTACCACTACCATCTACCATTATTGATTGCTGTGATTTCCCAGGTAAGTGGATAACTGTGTGTATGCATTTATTCATGTTTCTCTTTACAAAATCCCTAGTCTTTTCTTTGCTGTAAAGGATTTAGATTATCACTAAGATTCTATGTTTATCTTAAGGAAGTTTCTATATAAATATATACATGAAAACTCATGGAAATATGGACAGTGGGAAATGCATCTGCATAATAGCAAAAAGGGTTGAATGGTAAGGAGGAGTCAGGCCAATTATGGATCCTCTGCCAGCTTTACGAATGACTCAAAGGTCACAGTCATGTGTTAGTCCGAGATGCAGAGGTCTTATCCTGGGGTAGGTGCCAAGAAGCATAGTGTAGTTGTCTAAAAGGGTTGTCCTCTTCTGCTTTTTTGAATTAGGAAATTAGACATGTTTTTTTTTGTGAATGTAGAAATAGTAATATTAAAGAAAGCTACTTTTGCTTTGGAATATTTTTAGTTTAATCTCCATTAATTATACAGCCTATGTGACTGTCTTTTTCTGCATGCCCCCTAAATTCATAAGTACCAGGTGTGTTTTTCATAACCAATCTATATAGAACACTACATAACAAGATAACAATATTTTATTCCTACGGTCACTCCTTTTGGTAAGTGCCATTACTATGTGGGCAGAAATGCTTAGTTCAAATCATTCATTTCCTAGAGGTTACTGGTTAGAGTATATGCATGAATACTCATGTCTGTACCTGAGTAGATAGAGAAGAGGAAGTGAAGTACCTTGGCCTGATCTGCAGAAACTGGAGCACCAAAGTCATTGATTGAACATTACTTAAATATTTAATCTACACAGAGTAACTCAGACTCATAAATAGGCAGATTCTACATGCAGTTTAGTTTATTTATTTTTTTTATTTTATTATTATTTTTGTGTGTGTGTGTATGTGTGTGGTGCTGGGGATTGAACCCAGGGACTTGTGCATGCGAAGCAATCACTCCATCAATTGAGCTATATGCTCAGACTTAGTTAATTTTTACTTAGGGGTTAGAAGTCATAATTTCTACTGGTAGAATTTAAAAGAAGATAATCTTCCAGAGACCATGTATAATTTAGTCTAGAAAGCCAAATAAAAAAAATAAATTTTTTTGGCATATTTTCCCTTGGATTTTGTGGAAGAATTGGTAGAGTATATTTTAAAATTATGGCTACTAAAATTTTGCTCTATGTAATGCACATGATCACATGAACCTTATGTAAAATTAAAATATTGTACACTCAAATCTTCTTGTCTACTAATTTCATGAGACTAAGGAACCTAAGCAATATTATAACTATGGACATTCACATATTTAGTTATATACTGCTCTGAGACATGAGTCATTAATTCTACCAATAGGGTTTTATTCCAGCATGTAGGATTTCATCAACATTGATATATTCAGCATCCATCAATAAATATGGAAGAGGAACTTCTATTGGAAAAATCAAGAATTGTATATAAGGGGCTGGGGTGGTGGCTCAGTGGTGGAGTGCTTGCATAACATGTGTGAGGCACTGAATTTGATTCTCAGTACCACATATAAATAAATAAAATAAAGGTCCATTGACTGCTGATAACGCCAAGGTTGCAGGTTCGTTCCCCGTACGGGCCACCAAATGCTGCAGTCTGGCTGGGCACAATTCAGGAGCCACTTGTCAAAAGAAACAAACTTTATTTTTAGAACACACACACCACACCACACAGCTCCTCAGGAAAAACCCTCAGAGCCCAACTGCCACCACCGACTTCCCACAAGCCTCTCAACCTCCCCCACTCCTCCTGCTCTTGAGGCCGATTGGCTGGGTCGCATGGGCAGAGCCAAAAAAGTCCCCCACTGAGCAGCTCCATGGTCTGAAAGGGTGGGGAAACAGCCCAGTGAGCATCACTGCAGAGGAGCCAATCAGTTGGCAGCTAGAAGTTTGCTGGGGCTGCTGTGAGCCAATCATCAGCTGGCAGCTGGAAGTTTGCTGGCAGCTGGAAGTTTGCTGGGGCCCCTTCTGCTGTGGCTCTCAACAATTGACAACTAAATATATATGTGTGTGTACGCACACATACACACACACAAACAAATACATTTATATAAAGGGCATATAATTTTCTTGATATTTTTTCCAAAAATAAATTAGTGAAAAGTAACTTCTGAAGAGAAGTAAATAAACATGGAGTTTTGTTCTTAGTAATCTATCTTAATTTGTTGTTTAATGAGTTGAAGAAAAAATAATTTTGTTCTATTCATGTCATGTAAACTACAGAACTAATTGTAATAGGTGAAATGTCTAGTACTAAGAATATAAGGGGAAAGCTAGTATTTATTTTTGAGATGTATACGATTCTTCTGGATGTCAACTTGTCAACTAATTTGTGATGTTCTTCTTTCATTTTTTATTCACTTTCTCTTTTAAACATCATCTTCCACCTGCACATAATATCTATTCTATTAAATCAGAGGTAAATTTTGAGTACTTAATGTACTACACAAATATACTAATAGTAAGTACAGTTAATTAGGAACCACTTATGGATATTATGTGCATATTTTGTTATCTACAATGTTTGATTTTAAAGAAAGATAAAGGAGCCTGCAGGATAGATGATGGATATAACAAGTGTCTTTGGACAGTTCAGTAAGAAAGCCAAAAATTAAATTAAGAAGATAACTCTATTTCAAATTACATCAGAAATATAATATTTAAAATTAATTTAACAGTAGAAATTTTCAACTTTTATTCTAAAAACCACAAAATCTTGTTGAAAAAAATGAAGACCTAAATATGTGGAGAGAATTTCTGTTTATGGTTTAAAGCCTTAAGTCATTATATGTTAATACACCTCCAAAAAATCCCACATAGATTGTTTTTTTACAGAAATTCACTAGCAAACATTAAAATTCATGCAAAATTCAGTGGGACCAGAAGACCATTCTGAAAAAGAAAAACAACATTGAAGATCTCATATTTTCAATTTCAAAAAGCATGCAATAATCAATACTGATGTAAGAGCACAAGGACAGAAACAGAGTAAATATAATGCAGGGTTCAGAAATAAATGTTTGCATATATGGTCAACTAATATTTGACAATGTGCTGAAGCATTTCAATGAAGGAAAAATTGTTTAATTTTAGCAAATGATTCTGGAAGCACTGTGTATCTACATGCAAAACAATGAATTAGGACCACTAACTTACATCAGATAAAATTAAATCAAGAAAGATCATAGAACAAAATATCAGCTAAATCTATAAAACTTTTAGAATGAATTATAGCAATAAATTTATGTAATTTATGACAAAGAATTTTTAGGAAAAACCCCAAAAGAGGAAGCAATAAATACTTTAAGAAATTTATAAATTGGATTTCATCAAAATTGAAATCTTTCTTGTTCTGAACAATGAAATGAATGAACTGAAAGACAACCCATAGAATGAATGAAAATACTTGCAAATCATAGTGTGTGGTAATGGGCTTGCATCCAGTAATATATAAAACCATGCAATGGCTTTGGAAGCAGTTTGGCCAATCCTCATAAAGCAGAATATGAAGTTTGCTAATGAATTAGTAATTCAATTTCTAGCCATATACCACACACAAAAATGAAAATATTTTTGCATAAAATAACTTGCATGCAGATGATGATAACAGCATTACTCATAATACCCACAAAGTTAACATTACCTTGATGACCAACACCTGAGGAATGGATTTGTGCACAATGCATATTCATGAAATAGAACATATTTGTCAGTAGGAAAGAAATGAAATACTGATATATGATTTAATCTGGATGAAACCTGAAAACACAACACTAAGTGAAATAAGTCAAACCCAAAATACCTCATTTTGTGATTCACTTACACAAAAGGTACAGAAAAGACAATCTGTAAAGAAATAAAGTAGATCACTTTTGCCTAGTGCCATTACAGTGGGTGGAGAAGGAGTTAATGGATAAGAGTTTTCTTGTTGGAGAATATAAATGTTCTAAAATTAGACTGTGATAATTGCCACAAAATTCAGTGAATATACAACAACCGAATCGTACAGTACATTTTAAAAGTGTGAATTGGATGAGGTAAATTATATCTCAATAAGGCTCTTTAGAAAATCATAGAGTGTGAAATGCAACCTACGTTCTTAAGAAGATAATTTCAAATACAAAAAAGAGTAAGAATTTATAATCTAAATATAATCTAGATAGTATGAATAACCCCTACATTTAGTAAAGCACATAACATTAGTGAAAGGGAAATTGGAGAAATGATGAGAACAAGGACTATTTAAATAAGGATATTCAAGTTGCCACCAAACACATTTTAAAGGTGTTCAACCTCATTTTTCATTGGAGAGAAAAAACTTAATCATAAAGAGATGCAACTTCACACATACCTGAAGATCCAATTAAAAAGTTTGTAAATATTGAAAGTTAACAATCAGTGACAACTTTCATACAGAATTAGCAGGAACAGGAATGTAAGAATTAGTATGGGCACAAAATAAAAATGTTTTCATGAACAGATGTATGTGTGTGTATATATATGTATGTATACATATATGTATAACACATACATATATATAAGGAAATATGTCTATTAAAATCACTGTAGCCCGAGGCTAAAATAGTCATCACATATATATTTTTGCCATACGGAGCTTTTCTTTTTCCTTATAATTAAAAAAAAGAAAATTGCAAATATACCTTATATGTGTGTGTGCATGTGTGCATGCAGGTGTGCGAGTATGAATACTAGAGAAAATGTTGCTTTCTTTCATCATCTTATAATTTGTACACACCCATTTTGTAGGTTTGTGGGGATATCTCTTTTAATATCACTAGCATGCTTTTTAATTTATATGGATAATTACTTTCTCTCATCTGCATTGTGCTATTTCAAATTTTTATCATGGATATGGCTTGGTTTTCATAATTTTTGTTTATTCTGTTAATCTCCTTTTTATTCATGTAGGAGAATTTATCTGCTGTGCATCTAACAAAATTATTCAGTTTCCTGCTGTATCAAATTTGCAAGTCACCATGTTATTTTATTTGATAATCCTGTTTATATGTTAAATTGATTTTTCTCTGGACTCATTACTTGAGCAATTCTGCCTTCTGCATTGGCACAAATGCCCTCATTAGCCTCCTGTGGCAGAAATAGTTCACATTACACAGCCTGCCATCCCTTTCCACATTAGTCCAAGTTTGCGACTCACATCCTTTACTCTCCATGTTAGCATTACCATGCTTCCCACCATTGTCTGTGTTTTGCTACAGGTTCTGAGCAAGCTGTTATGTTACCCACATCACCTTCAGTTCAGATTTCTAGTTTTAGAATATTTTGCAGTTTTTACGGGGAATGTACATTCTGTCTTTTTAAGAATTATATCCTTTGGGCTGGGGATGTGGCTCAAGTGGTAGCGTGCTCCCCTGGCATTCTTGTGGCCCGGGTTCTATCCTCAGCACCACATACAAACAAAGATTTTGTGTCCGCCGAGAACTAAAAAATAAATACTAAAAAATTCTCTCTCTCTCTCTTAAAAAAAAAAAAAAGAATCATATCCTTTGTAAACATTAAATGGTTTGTCCTGGTTTTCACTTGCTTAAATTTTATTCCTTATAATTGCTCCCATTTAATTATTCTACTGAAATGTGAGTGGTAGCAGCCCATGTTCACTTGATTAGCATGCATCTTCTTTGCAATGCTACTCTTCAGTTGTACCTTCTAAGAATCTCTGTGTTTTAATACGTAAATAGCCAGAAACTCAGTCCAGATCCTGCAGTCACTCTTCTCACAGGCCTGTCTATGTGCACAGTATTTCTGTTAATCAAACAATACCAAAACACTTGAAGAAGGAGATTATTCCCACTTTTCCTTGAACTTCAGTAAAAAGTGCACTTTTTGCTCTACATGTGTTGGAGAAAATCCTCCTTCTGAGACAAATATTTCCACAGAAAGCTTATATTAACAGAATAAATGAGACAGGTGACACAGTTCTTGGGTGTGTAATTTCACAGGGTTTGATATAGTAGGGTGTATCGAAGAATCTCAGGCATAAGTTCTCCCTGCACCCAAGAACGAGCTTCTCAGAGAACAGTCCTTGCTGCTCTATCTGAACCTACCTAGCATGGTTCATGTTATCTTTTCTTATTATTGCTATTTTATTATCTTCACTGCTATCTCAGCACCTCCTTCTTAGATATATGTACATGTATTAGCCTCTTCCAAATCTCATAAAGCCCTTGAGAAAACGTTTGCTTCAGTTTCCCATGAAAATTAAAATTAACCATCTTAATAGAAACAATGAGGGGAAATAAAGGAACAAAAAGACATGCAGATCAGAAAAGATGAAGTAAAAGATTTGTCACAAATGACATAATCCTACATGGAGAAAAGTAGAAAACCATAAAGATTATACATTCTCTCTCTCTCTCTCTCTCTCTCTCTCTCTCTCTCTCTCTCTCTCACACACACACACACACACACACACACACACACTGTTGTAACTAATAAGCTCAATAAAGGTGCAGAATACAGAGTCACAAGTCAAAAATAATAATATATTTAGGAATAAACTTAGCCAAAGTGGTGAAAGATCAACATAGGAAATTATTACACTTTGCTAAAAATGAAAGAAAGAGAGGGAGGTAGGGAAAATACCCCACATTCATGAATTGGAAGACTTAATATTGCCAAACTATCTTTATCACCCAATTGATCTGCAGATTCAATGCAATCCCAAATAATCCCAATGACATTTTGGGTAGATACAGAAAACCAATCATAAAATTTATATGAAATCTCATAGGACCCTGAATAACCAAAATAATATTGAAAATGAAGAACAATGTTGGACAACACATGCATATTGATTTTAAAGGGAAATCTGGTTATTCATATGCATAAAGATAGAAATTACCTTAAAATGGATCAAAGACCTAAAGGTAAAATCTAACATTTTAAAACCTTTAGAAGAAAACATAATTAATCTTTTCATGGCATTGGATTTGTTGATGTTTTTCTTTGGATTTGTTGGTGATGTCACCAAATGAATAAGCAACAAAAGCAAAATAGATAGAATGCACTATATCAAAATTTAAAATTTCGTGTATAAAAGTGTATTTATCTATAGTGTAAAAATAGTGTGAAAAGCGTATAATGGGAGAAATATTTTCTAATTATAAATCTTTGCAAAAGACAAGAACCACATCAACCAATGCTCAACACTGCATGGTATTAGAGGAAAGCAAATCAAACCATAAGGAAACACCACTTCATGCTGTCAGGACTGCCATAATTAAAAGATCAATATGAGTGTTGGTAAGATGGTGGAAACACAGGAACTTTTGTGAATCATTGGTGGGAAATGTCACCTAAGAGAGTTGCAGTGAAAAATGATATGACTGTTTCTCTAAAGAAGAACAAACAAAAATTATGAGAAGATCTATCAATTTCATTTTTGGGCACATGCTCAAAAGAATTGAAGGAAGAGTCTTTACAAGACATTTGTGTATCTACGAAGCAGAAATTAATTTCAGAGAGAGAAAATGGAATCATGGTTCCCTGAGGCTGAGGGAAAAAGAATGGGAAATTGATTTTATGACCATGGTTTCAGTATGGAACATTGAAAAAGTTTTGAAGATGGATAGTGGTCATGCTTGCACAAAAATATGAATGTACTTATTTCCACTGAGCTTAAAAGACACTAAAAAGATACATTTTACATTATTCAATAATACAATAAAAATAAATAAAATTTTGATTTTTTTCTACAGAAATTAAATTCTTACCATCAGTGTAAGAGAGAATATGAGAAAGAATAACCTGAATGGTTCCTTGAGTGTTCGGTTTTCTTTTCTCTCAATTTGAAAATGTGTCTATATCTAAATAATATATATCTATCCAAGATCTTCTACCACATGTATTATAGTATTTAAAATACAAGTTTGGTTTCAACCAGTGGACTTTCACCATTATTATTTGAGTGTATTTAACCATGTTAACTGACAACAAACAACAAACTGTGTTCCAAAGGGAAATAACCAAGTATATGTTTTAGACTTTATGTAGTATCTAATGAATATTGAATGTTCTTTAAAAGGTAGTTTTTCTATTAGTTGTACATTTTAAACGCTTCTTTACTAGTATGCAATAATATTTGTTTTTCATTTTCATCAGTAGGTATTATGGTATATATTGTATGTATTTTTGTGCCTTATTGTGTATGAGAAGACGACTTTTATAACCATCTTATACTTTCCAGTGAAGATTATTTCCATGGAGCCAATATCTGTTTTGAAATTTGTTGTATGTATACATTTCTTAAAACGTTTTGTATTCTAATACATACACGTCAAAAATGAAAAGTATGGTGTTCATGTAACCAATTTTATGGAGAAATACTTCTTTTTATGACAATATTTCATAGAACTGATGCTACATTGGCCTTCATAACCAACAAAATATCAGTTCAAACCATAACATAATGTGGACACTGTAATCATTTTCAAAATTTTTGTTAGCTATAAAAATAGTTGGGGCTGGAGCTCTAATTCAGTGGCAGAGTGCTAGCCTAGTACTTGTGAGACACTGGGTTAAATCCCTAACACTGCATAAAAAGAAATAAATTAAAAAAAAACAAATAAATAAAGGCATGTTGCCCTTCTAAAATGGCAAAAATAAATAAATAAATAAATAAATAAATAAATAAAAATAGTTGTACTAAAATGTAACACACTAATGAGATACTAATATCCACTAAGATTTTAAGTTAATCATTCATATTATCAACATATACTACCACAATTTCTCTATCTATTGTTAGAATACATCACTAAATATTAGATTTTTTTTGTAGTATTTTTTCCAGGTGACAGTAATCACCTATTTGAAAAAAGGCTTTAGATTTTCTATCTAAACCAGATATGATAGTACAATAATGTTAATGGTCAAAGTAAATTTCGAAGCCATACTGCCTCAACTTTGATCAACTCAATGTTATCAGGGTTATTTGTGAGGGGAAAAAAAAAAAAAAAAAAT
>NW_026000037.1:11904885-11961951 GCF_001458135.2 Marmota marmota marmota
AATATATATATATATATATATATATATATATATATATATATACACACTCACACACACATACATATACATATAGACACACACACATATGTGTGTGTATATATATACATATATAGCTTATATATGTATATACATCTTGTATAAATATATATATTTATATATGTATCTTAAAATATACATATATATCTTTTTTGATTATAATATATATGTATCTGTTAATCCTTCACAGTAAGAAATACTTTAATTACAATAAAATTACATTGAAATTTAGGTATTTTTTTTAGTAGAAAATTGGTTAAAAGGAAAAAGTAGATGAGGTATTATTTTCATGGAAAAACTGTTTAATTTCATATTTATTTTCTAGCATCAAACTTAAACTTAGTAAACTTATTTCTAGACCAATATATTTTGAGGGACCAGTTTAGACTTTGAAAACTAAATTTAAGATTCAGAAACAGTTCCAACATGAGAGAAATGTCCATGGTAGCTCTGGACTTACAAGTCATTTGTGACATTAGTCTTTCAAGGAGAGCTGTCTGCAGTTGAAAGGTCAGCTAGGATCTACAGGGACAGCCCTCAACCACAGTAGACAATTAAAAAAGGAGCAGTCATTTTAAGTTTGAATTTCAAACTTCAAATCTATGGAAATATTTTAAATAATATATATTTATGTGATTTATAATTCATTTGCTTCTTGGTCTGAGTTTAAGGCTATATTTAAAACTCCCAAGTCCTTGTACAAAATGTAACTTCAGATTTATTATTGCCAAACTTTGATCAAAAGCCTTGGTGA
This sequence comes from Marmota marmota marmota, assembly GCF_001458135.2. Lineage (NCBI taxonomy): Eukaryota > Metazoa > Chordata > Mammalia > Rodentia > Sciuridae > Marmota > Marmota marmota. The sequence goes on from NW_026000037.1 coordinate 11,905,676, forward strand.
GAGAAATTTATGAACAGAATGTGAAGGGCATCATCACCCATTCTTCTAATTTATTATGCAAGAACCAAGCTGGAATTTCACAAAGCTGAGCCCAAGATCACATTGTTTAGTATGTCCTTCCTTCCGGCCTCATCCCCAAACACTGCTTTTCCAGAGTAATGCTTTATAATTATAATATGGATTTTCTTTATGGAGCATAAATTAAATGGTTCAACAAAATCTGTTCTATCATGTAGGTAGATGATGGCTATATTGACTGACATTTTCTTCCCTTAAATCCTTTCATGAAATTCTGTTTGATGTGCCAGGACTAACTTTACCTTGTGTCAGTTGTTAATTATTTCATTTATTGACTAAAATGTAAGTGAGCTTCCAGAATGTTTTTGGTTACTATATTATGTTCACTGGATGCGCTGAAAACGGTCCCTCAGCTCACAGGGTTCAATACTAGTAGGAAGACATAAAATCATTACATTTACAACATGACAGCTTTACATTCTACGTACAGAAATTAGGGCAAGGGGATTGAGGGGGACTGAGCTTTCTTTTTTTAAATACAGAAAAGTCTCTGACTTTTCAGACATGAAATAAGGGGGCAAAATGTTCAAATAGCAGAATGAAGAATGTTTCATGTTTCTGAAAAAGCGAGTATGAGTCCTTGACTTCAGAGCTTTTGTGAGTGTTTGAGAGTGGCTGAAAGGCCTTCTGACAGCCTCCATGGAATGAGGAAAAGATGTGAAAGTGTGAGATGAGTCATGGTCATGTTCAACAGCTAGTGAAAGGACAGCATCGACTACAAGTCAGAGGAAGGAGTCACATTTTATCCTGAAGTTTTCTATTTGGAGTTTTACTGAGAAGAAAGCACACAATGTGTGCTTGTTTGTCAAAGATCACCCTTCAGTGTGGAGAAGACACATGTGAGGAAGAAGGAGGCCCACCGCCAAGACCCCTCAAACGCACAGACGGGAGATGCCAGCACCTTGTGAAATAAGGGAAGGAGAACTAAATTGCTTAAGGATGCTTGGAAGGTCTCCCCATCAGGGGAGTTTGGTATGATTTTTCACTTAGTTCAATGTAAATTATTGTGCTAAATATTTTTTAAAACCTGGACAATTTTAAAAAATATATCAAAATATGAGAACAAAACATCATTGCCCAAGTTTGCATTATACAGGCCCCATCAGCTGAACGTCACTCTTTTCTTGATCTTAAAACTTCTGTCTTTATATGGTATTTTCCTTTCAGATTTATAAAGACTGTTTAATTATTCCTTTTTACATTTATTTATAGTTTTTGATAAATCACAATAAAAATTTCATGGAATTCCGAATACCTAAATGAACAAAAGATACCAGTATTTTTGTGTTTAAAAGAACTAGGAGTAAATTTTAGTAAAATTATTTCTTGATAGTCTTTTTTTTTTTTGATACCAAGGATTGAACCCAGGGGTGCTTCACCATTACGCTACAGCCCAAGACTTTTTATTTTTCACTTTGAGACAGAGTCTCACTAAATTGCTTAAGGCTTTTCTAAATTGCTGAGGCTAGTCTCAAACTTGTGATTCTCCTGCCTCAGCCTCCTGAGCTTCTGGGATTACAGGTGTGGGCAACCATACTTAACTGTGAAAGGGAAGTCTTATGCACTGTTGATCAGAATATAAATTCATACAGTATTATGAAAACAGTATGGAGTTTTCTCAAAAAGTTACAAAATAGAACCACCAAGTGATCTTTATGTAGAACATATATCCAAGGGAAATAGAATTAGTGTTTTGAAGAGATACCTTCACTTCAGTGTTTGTTGTAGCACTATGTATAACAGCCAAGATAGGGAATAACCAAGGTGAATAGTTAAAGAAAATGTGGTATATATATATAAAATAGAATACTATTCAGCCATATATATGAACAGAAAACATTATTTGTTGCAATATGGAAGACCCAAAGAAAAATTATGTTAAGTAAAATTATCCAGGCACAGAAATACAAATGCCATATGGTCTCATTCATGTGTTGAATCTAAAAAAGGTTGATGTCACTGAATTAGAGAGTAGAAAGATGGCTTCCAGAGGCTGGGACATTAGGAGGGAGAGTGGAGAGGGCGAGATAAGGTTGTAAATTACAGTTAGAAGGGAAAAATTAGTTTTGTTCTATTATACAGTAAGGTAATATAGTAATAAATATTATATCGAACATTTCAAACTGGTAAAGAAGGACGATTCGGAATATTCTCTTTACAAGTTGATGTGGTTATTGATGGATATGCTAAATACTCTTATTGATTATTACACAGTCTATCCATGCATAGAAACATCATAACCCATAAGCAAATCATGATGTGCTAAATAAAATTAAAATAAAACTTAAAGAAGTGTCCCAAGATGGAAGTGGGTTAGGTCTGGGGTGGGGGTCGGGGAGTGAGGGGATGGATGGAAGACCCAGGTCTACCCTAGGATTATCCTGGGAAACTACTCTAAGATTTCATATCATTCTAGTCAGAATAGAAGCTTTTAAAACAATAAACAATAAGTGTTGGAGAGGATGTGACGAAAAAGGCACACTCATATATTGCTAGTGGGACTGCAAATTGATGTAGCTAATATGGAAATCAGTGTGGAGTTTCCTTAGAAAACTTGGAATGGAATCACCATTTGACCTAGTTATCTCAATCCTCTGTCTATACCCAAAGGACTTAAAAATAGCATACTGGAATCCAAGATGGCAGGCCAGAGGGAGGCAGCATTCTGTTTCGGTCCATGACCTGGGACTCAAGTAGTGAGAATACTGCTTTTATGCTAGAGATAGAGGACACCCTACAGCTTCTCCCATGCAGGAAGCATGGCCCGTACCTGTGCAGGGCTCCAGGCCTCAGAGTCAGAGTGGGACTCCCAACTATTCACCCAAACAGGACTACTTGGTGCCCGAGCAGGACCACCAGCATCAGCACCCATGCAGAAATTTTGATCACCCACAGGAGCAGAAATCCTGCATGCTGCTCCCATATGGAACACCTAACCACTACTCATGCATAGGAATTCTGGCCACTACTGCTGTGTGGAACCTCATCTACCAATGTCGGGCTCCCTAGTCACCTCCATCTTGGGACTCTACAGCAACTGAGATAGTCCCCTGTGCACAGCAGCCTGCCTGCACCAGGGGACATCACATAGGCTCTGAGCTGACAGCTGTGACACTGCATGCCACAGAGCTCACCTCTGAACGCACCACCCAATGCCATTACCCGAAGCCCCCCCACCTGCCCCAACACCCCATCACTGAAAGCAGCTGCCTCCACTTGGGTCATCTTCATCATCATCTTTAGTGAGGGTAACTCCCAGTTTGGGACTCAGGCTGAAGAGGTACCCATAATTTCTAACAAACAGCCCCCTCTCCCTGGCAGCAGCTAACCTGGCACAGTGACTGCCCAACACAAAACAGCTCTCTGTGACAGGTGCACAGCCACCAAAGGACATCACAAGACCACCAGAAAGAAATGTCCCTTACTAGGAAGTAGAAAGGGAGATGGTAAGTGAGAGACACTTTAGAGACAAATGTAGAGACCAGGGACTCTGAGGTCCAAGGAGATAAGAGCAGGTAGCCACATCACATGAGCAGGCCCCAAAATAGATCCTTGAGATGCAGTCTCCCTTCAGTGATGAGCAGGCACAACACTCAACATGCACGCAATCCTCTCACCCTGGTAACATTCATCATCCTGAGGGTAGAGAAACCGGCTCACAACAGACAGCCACACCTACTGGATGAGAAGGGAAGAAGGAAAGATAATGATCTCCAACCAGAACAATCCTTGTTTCTTCTTTTGAGATTTTTCTTCTTCTTCTCCCTCTTCTCCCTCCCTCACATCCCCAACAGAGGTGAAACCAAGTACTTTGCATAAATTAGGATACTGAAGACTTGGATGTCTGAATAGTATATTACAGTTGTGTCGTATATTCTTTTTCCTAGTATTTTTATATTTTAACATTTGTAATTTTTCTTAATATATATGTGTGTTTTCTGTACTCTACTGTCTTCCCACCTACGTGTCTACCCCAGATCACTTCTTCTCTCTTCTCCTGATGCTAACCTGCTTCTTTAGTTTCCTTTTTCACACTTCCTAAGACGTAATGACTTTATTTCCTCAACTCCTACCTCCTTAGCAAATTATCCTACACCTCACCCCTGGTTCTATGTCCACTATCACAAACTGTAAGCCCTTTTGTAAACCTACTGATTATATTGTAGATAATTGTTAGGATCTGTAAACAAGTCAGGATGGCGCCTGGCATTTTGCCAGAGGGAGTGGTTTGAGAAGTAACACCAGCGAGCCATTAAGTGTGGAGATTCCTTATTGGTTGACTGCTGTATCTAGTTTATGTTAATTAAGATAAGCTGTGTGGAATGTATATATACCCCTCCTGTCCTACAATAAACTGCTCCCACTCCTGCTGTATCAATGTACACAAGTTGCTCGTCACCCACCCCCCCCACGTTACTTTGCTGCAGCCTGACTGCGGCAGATAATAATTGAATTCAGCATTTCTGCATATTGTGACAAACTGTAAACATCTTAATGTCAACTATTTGCTTTAAGGATGAATATTGTTTATATTGGGATCTGTTAACATTGTCCTTTCCCTCAAAGGAGAGGTATGGTACTAGAAACCTTCAGGGGTCTATAATCCTATAGGATAAAAATAGTAATGCCTCAGGTCCACAGTGCTAGAAGAGAAGACACATGAAAAACATGAAAAGACAAGGGAATAAAGTGCCCAAACAAATCAAGATACTACATTATTAGAATTCATGGCCAGGACAGCAGAAGAAATGACAGAGAAGGAGTTCAGGATGTACATAATTAAAATGTTCTGTGAATTAAAGGATGATATAAGAGCACAAATACAGGCAGCAAAAGATCATTTCAATAAAGAGCTACATAAGCAAATACATGAAACAAAAGGGAGATGGAGGTTTTTAAAAAAAAAACCAGAAATCCTTGAAATGAATGAAACAATAAACCAAATTAAAAGTTAAATTGAAAGCATCATCAAAAGATTAGGCCACTTGGAAGACAGGACTTCAGAAAATGAAGACAAAATATATAACCTTGAAAAGAATGTAGACCACACAGTGAAGATGGAAAGAAATCATGAGCACAACAATCAAGAAATATGGGATAGCATAAAAACACCAAATTTAGAAGTTATTAGAATAAAGGAAGACATAGAATTTCAAACCAAAGGAATAAACAATCTTTTTAATGAAACAGTATCAGAAAAAATTTCCAAACATGAAGACTGAATTGGAAAACCAAATACAAGATGTTATAGGATTCTAAAAATACAAAAATCACAACAGATTCACAATAAGGCACATTATAATAAAAATGTCCAGCATACATAAAAAGGAGAGAATCTAAAAAGGCAAGAGGAAAAGGGATCAGATTACATATATGGGGAAACCAATTGGGTTATGTGCAGACTTTTCCACACAGAGCCTGAAAACTAGAAGATCCTGAAAGAACATGTATCAAGCTCTAAAAGAAAATGAATGCCAACCAAGAATCAGATCCAGCAAAATTAAGCTTTAGATTTGATGGTGAAATAAAACAACCCTCCATGATAAGCAAAAGTTAAAAGAATTTACAACTAAAAAACCTGCATTACAGAACACATCCTTGGCAAAATATTCCATGAAGAGGAAATGAAAAAAAAAAAAAAAACAATGAAAATCAACAGAGGGAGGTATTACACAAAAGAAAAAAACTAATAAAAGGAGAAACCAAATCAAGTTAAATAAGAAAAATGGCTGTGGATACAAATCATGTCTCAATAATAATCCTGAATGTTAGTGGCTAAACTCACCAATACAAAGTCATAGACTATCAGATTGAATTAAAGAAAAAAGACCCAACAATATGCTGCCTCCAAGAGTCTCATCTCATAGAAAAGGACATCCACAGACTGAAGGTGAAAGGTTGGGGAAAATCATACCACTCACGTGGACTGTGGAAGCAAACAGGGTTTCCTTTCTCATATCAAATGAAGTAGACTAAAATCTAAAGTTAATCAAAAGGGATAAAGAAGGATTTTTCATTCTGCTCAAGGGAAACATACACCAACAATACATGACAATTATAAGTATACATGCCTCAAACAATGGAGCATCTAAGTTGATAAACAAACTCTTCTCAAGTTTAAGAGTCAAATAGACCATAACACAATAATTCTGGGTGACTTGAACACACTTATATCACCACTGGATAGGCCTTCCAAACAAAAGCTAACAAACAAACAATAGAACTCAATAATGCAATCAATAACTTAGACTTAACTGACATAGATAGAATATATCATTCTTCAACAAGTGAATACACTCTCTTCTCAGCAGCACATGGATCCTTCTCTAAAATGTACTGTATATTATGCCACAGAGCAACTACTAGCAAATACAAAAAAGTAGAGATACCACCCTGCAAGCTATCAGATCCAACTGGAATTAAATTAGAAATCTATGATAATTTTTTTTTAAAAAAAGCTACTCCAACTCTTGGAGACTAAATAATATGCTACTGAATGAACAACAGGTTGCAAAAGACATCAAAGAGGCAATTAAACAATTCTAAGTAGTAAATGAGAACACTGATACAACATACTGCAATCTCTGGAACACTATTAAGTCAAGAGGAAAGTTCATTGAATGGAATTAATTCCTTCAAAAAAAATGTCAACAAATAAATTATCTAACATTAAATCCCAAAGCCCTAGGAAAAAAAAAAAGAACAAATCAACACCAAAAGCAGTAGAAGACAGGAAATAATTAAAATCAGAGCTGAAATCAACAAAACTGAAACAAGAGAAACAATTAAAAAACATTGACAAAACAAAAAATTTGTTCTTTGAATACATGAATAAGATTGAAAAACCTTAGTTATTCTAACAAATATATAGAGAGAAAACTCAAAATTACTAACATACGTGATGAAAAAGGAAATATAACAGAGACTACAGAAATAGAGAAAATAATTAAAAATTATTTTGAAAATTTGTATCCAATACATTAGAAAATATCAAAGGCATTGATAAACTTCTAGAGTCATATAATTTGCCCAAATCGAATCAGGATGATATACACAATTTAAACAAATTAATTTCAAGAAATAAAATAGAAGATGCCATTGGAAGCTTACCAACCAAGAAAACCCAGGACCAGATGGATAAACAGCTAAATTCCACAAGACCCATAAGGAAGAACTAATACCAATACACTTCAAATTATTTTGTGAAACAGAAAACGAGGGAACACTTCCAAATTAATTCTATGAGGCCAATATCACCCTGATTCCAAAACCAGGCAAAGACACATCAAAAAAATAAAACTTCGGACCACTATCTCTAATGACCATAGATGCAAAAATTCTCAATAAAATTCTGGCAAATCAATACAAAAAGATACTGCACCACTATCAAGTGGGGTTCATCCCAGGGATTTCCTAGGGTTGAACATATGGAAATCAATAAATGTAATTCATCACATCAATAGATGTAAAGAGAAGAATCATATGATATATAAATAATTGCAGAAGAAGCATTTGACAAAATACACTAATTCATGTTCAAAATACTAGAAAAACTAGGGGTAACAGGAACATATCTCAACATCATAAAAGCTATCTATACTAAGCTCTAGGCCAACATCATTCTGAATGGAGAAAAATTAAAAGCACTCCCTCTAAATACTGGAGCAAGTTCTTGACACACTGGCCAGAGCAATTAGAGAGATGAAAGAAATTAAAGGAATATGGATAGGAAAAGAAGAACTCAAATCAGCACTATTTGCATATAATATGAATCTACACCCAGAAGATCCAAAGGATTTCACCACAAAACTTCTAGAAGACTCAAAGAATCCAATGATCATCTAATAGATACAGAAAAAGCATTTGACAAAATACAACACCTTTATATGTTCAAAAATAGAAAAACTTGGGATAACAGGAACATAACTCAATATTGTAAAGGCAATCTATGCTAAGCCTCATGATAAGATAATTCTAAATGGAGAAAAATTAAAGGCAGTCACTCTAAAAACTGGAACAAAACAGGGATACCCAGTTTCACCACTTCTATTCAACATAGTTCTTGAAACACTGGCAAGAGCAACAAAAGAAATTAAAGGGATAGAGATAGGAAAATAAGAACTCAAATGGGCACTATTTGCTGATGATATGATTCTATACCTAGAAGACCCCAAAAGTTCCACCAGAAAACTTCTAGAACTAGTAAATGAATTCAGCAAAGTATCGGGATATAAAATCAACACCCATACATTAAAGGCATTTCTTTAACAAATCTTCTGAGAAAGAAATGAGAAAACTACCCCATATACAATAATCTCAAAAAAAATAAGGTACTTGGGAATCAACTTAATGAAAGAGGGAATGATCTATACAATGAAAACTACAGAACCTTAAAGAAAGAAATCAAAGAAGACCTTAGAAGATGGAAAGATCTACTTTGCTCTTGGATAGGCAGAATTAATATTATCAAAATGACCATACTACCAAAAGCACTATCTAGATTTAATGCAATTCTGATCAAAATTCAAATGGCATTCCTCATAGAAATGAAACTACTCTAAGATTTCATCTCACTCCAGTCATAATGGCAGCTATTAAGACAAAAAAAATCATAAGTGTTGGAGAGGATGTGTGGAGAAAGGCACATTCATATATTGCTGGTGGGACTGCAAGTTGGTACAGCTAATATGGAAAGCAGTATGGAGATTCCTTGGAAAACTTGGAATGGAACCACCATTTGACCCAGTTATCCCACTCCTTGGTCTATACCCAAAGGATTTAAAAACAGCATACTACAGGGACACAGGCACATTGATATTTATAGCAGTACAATTCACAATAGGTAAACTATGGAACCAACCTAGATGCCCTTCAGTAGTTGAATGGATAAAGAAAATGTGGTCTATATACACAATGGAATATTACTCAGCAAAAAAAGAGAATAAAATAATGGCATTTGTTGGTAAATGAATCATGTTAGAGATTACAAAGCAAAGTGAAGTTAGCCAATCCCAAAAAACAAACACTGGATATTTTATCTGATATAAGTATCTTAATTCATCATAGAGATGTTGTGGGGATGGGCATGGGACAATAGTTGAACTCTCCATAGGGCAAAGGGATAGGAGAAGTAGGGAGGAGCATGGGGGTAAAAAGGATGGTGGAATGAGATGAACATCATTACCTTAAGTAGATATATGAAGACACAAATGGCATGACTCTACTTTGTGTACAACCAGATATATGAAAAATCATGCTCTATATAATATGAATCATAATGCATTCTTCTGTCATATATAACAAATTAGAGTAAAAATTAATTTCAAAAAAGTTTTTAAATGTAATAATCTTCTGATTTTTAATAATAAAAAACTTTAAAAATAAACTTCTGAAATCCTAACACTACTATTTAATCAACAAAGACAAGTGACAATATAATCACAAAAATATTTTTTCTGTAAAATATACTCCTGTAAATAAAACTCCATTGATTTATCATTTCAATAATAGTGACCATGTTTCCAATTTTTTTTTGATGTGTTGTAACAATCTCATCTTTAAAGTACTCTTATATTTAAAGTTTTCCTATTATTTCTTATATCATTAAAATGACAATGGATTGTGAAATGTGTAACCAAAACTACCACTTCATGTCTGTGTCAACAACAGATCATTTATTTTGCCTCAGATACAAACTTTGAGAACCTCACTTGAAACTTGTATTTCCTTATAAACATCTAGAATATAGAAAGCTTTTATTCACTAAATTCTGCTGTTTTGAATCTTCTTGTCTAAGACATACAAATTAGCAGTGGAACATTCAAGCACATATTTCTCTAACTGGTTTCATCTGACAGCAGATTAAAAATACTTATCTCCCCATATAAGTGTTGTGATAAAATCATCAATATGCCCAAAATATCATTAAATGCTCTCTCATCTGTCTGCAAAAGAGTTTGACATTACTAACGTTAATACAAACTTCATCATATAATGATGAATGAAACAAAACTCAGTAAAAGTTACTCTAAACTTTTTAAGCTGATTTTGATAACATCATCCTTTTTCTTTGCCTACATAGATTCCTGAAAATTGGTGATAGACATACAGAAGTATGAAACTACTAAGAAAATATTTTAATGATATTTTTAGTATATGTCACTGTTTACTAGCTTCTGCTATAACACGATGTAATGATTAAATTTTTTGACATTATTGAAAATATCTGTTTCATCTACCTTATCCATGTTTTGTTCTGCATCTCTATCATATTAAAATTATCTATCAAAGGAGTTTTAAATGAAATTTTACTGCACTTATTGTATTAATACTTTTACTTTGGGATCAAACTTACAGCCATCTGTAACAACCAACAGTCTTTGACTAGCTGCATAAAGTGTGTACACTATTAACTATATCCCATGGAGGCTACCAGATCTCATCCTGGTATATGCACTTGCTGAGCTCACAGCCATCATAGCTTCCAAGCTGAATGATACTCAGCAGTGTAAATCCAGGTGGCTCACATGGCTCAACTCTCTTCCTCATGTTTCTTTTACTAACTAAGCATTATTCCATGTAAAAATATTCAAAAATATTCAAATATTGAATGCTAGATTCAGGCTCCCTAACATATCAGATATTATTCATTCCATTCACATTAACATGCCTTTATGGATACAAAATGCATCACCACAACTCAATACCACCTGTATTAGAATCATTTCCTATATATGACATGATTTTGTCTTCCTGGAAAATAGCTTACATTTTGTCAAACTTTAGTTAAACTGACACTATTGAGTTTGCTTGAGACTGCCCAAATTAAATGCTTGAATTAAACCTTTTTTGCTTAGCATGCAAGCAATGATACATTCTTCTAATCCATCCACTTTGTTTTAATGTAAAACTTTTTAAATTTTTAATTTGTTATACATGACAGCAGAATGCATTACAATTCATACTACACATACAGAGCACTAGTTTTCATATCTCTGGTTGTACACTTAAGGTAAAATTGTTTTCAACAACTGAGTTTGTTTATTTATTGTAAAGTGTTTATTAAAATAGAAGACAGGTTTGACTCATATATGAATGTCTCATATTCCATGAAGTTCTCATAATTAATTATTATTGACTAGAAGATCATTTACTACATTATTAGTACTATTGTTATTTTCTTGCCTTATACTAAAGAGGCTTATTAAACTGATGCATTGAAAATTTTATCAACTACTATTGTATTGTTAAATCTTGCACATTTTTTTGCTTATGTAGTTATTATATTAAGCCCTTTCTGCCAAATGTAAACATATAACATTCCAAGCAAAAGAACAACTACTGATTTAAATCAGCATATTATACATATAGTAAGTGACTAACCAAAGATAAATCTGGGAAAGTTTAATATTTATGACATACATTTTTTTTAAATTCCTAACAAGATATAAGAAACTAAGGTATTGACTTTCAATCTAAGGAAGACACAAGAAAATCTTCAACTTCATACCACACTTTTCAGCAATTATGCAGTGCTTATTAGCAGTTATATTGAGAAAATTTTGCACTTTAAAACCATTGTGATAATGTATCAATCAATAACTCACACCTTATAGATGGAAAAGTAGCTGTTGCTAGTTGTAAGACTCAAGGCTCTCCACACATTTCCATCAATGTAGTTTTCACCCTGGAACATACATGTTGTAGACACAGAATACTCTCACAGCAGAAAGGAAGCGTCAGAATTCACACTGGTGATTGGAGGAAGGCCATGGAATGTTGGAACAGAGCCCACAAGAAGAAATAACTCAGAAGGAAACCGAGGAGAGAACTGTGCTCTGTAATCCAGATTCCAAGCAAAAAAAGAAATCAAATAGGGTGAAGCAGTCAATATTATAAAACGCTGACATTACTGTACCTCAGTGAAACAAACAGGTAATTGAAAGTTGTTGAGGGCCACAACCAAGTCAAGATGGCGCCTGGCACTTTGCCAGGAGGAGTGGTTTGTGAAGCAACTCCACCGAGCCATTAAGATGATGGAGATTCCTTAATGACTGACTGCTGTGTCTATATTATGTCAATTAAGTTAAGCTGTGTATAATTATTAAGATGGTGAGGATTCCTTAATGACTGATTGCTGTAACTGGATGATGCTAAACTGAGTCAAGCTGTGTGTTCAGTTAGGTATAAATACCTCTGCTGTCCTACAATAAAGCGGCTCCTGCTGTTTCAACCTACACAAGTTGCTTGTCACCCCCCGGTTATTTTGCCCAGACAGACTGCGGCAGAAAGTAGTCTTTCTGAACAGTAAATATGTCTGGATTTCCTGAGAGCAATATAATGACACAAAATAGGGGAGAAGCATCGACCACCCCAAAGTGTCCACACATCTTGATACAAACCTATTGTTAATGAACAAAAATGTTCCCTATGTGATGCTCAAGCATTGTCACCCCTAAATGTCAACTGCAGTATCTAAATATCTGTGGCTATAACAGTTGGATATGGATGTGGAGCTACTGGCACCTGAGGTAAAGCCACGAATGCTCCTAACACACCACAATTTCCATGACACTCTTTCACAGCACAGAATGGTCTGTCACCAAATGGCCACACTTCTAAGTTTAGAAAGTTTACTCCAAAGTAAGGAACTCAAGACTATGTAAGGTGGAAGGTTTTATTCGAGGAAATTAATGAGAAGGTGACAAAATTGCTGAACAAGTCCCCACATTTGTGAGTAGCAGAATTCAACATGAGTCCCAGACTGAGGCAAGTGATAGGTCGAGCTTTTAACATGGGAGCTAAATAATAGAAAAGAATAAAAATTTTATAATAAATATGATTAGTATTGGGGGAAAATGAAAATCATATGTTCATTCGAATAAATATGCAAAACAGAGTTCTATAAAATTTAGTAGTGTAACCATGTAATGCCTATTTTTAATCCTCTTTAATAAATGGATTGAATAGCAGAATAGACACAAACTAAAGATTAAATCAATCATTGAAAGAAATAACTTAAGGATTTCCCTAAAGTATAAGACAAAGCGAAAGAAGAAGCAAAAACATGAATGAAATATCAAGGGACACTAATGAAATATCGAGCAATTTCAGTATCTTTCTAATAGATATTATTAAAGGTGAGAAGGAAATTAATGGAGGCTATTAATTATTAAAAGGAATAAGTTAATTATTCTTGATCATTCTCCACTTAAATTCCTACAGTTAAATATTTGAAACTTTACCACAATTTATGTTATTTGACATACTAGTCTCATCAATCTTTGCAAATAGTCTTTACAAAACCTGCCAGATATACCCAAATATCCATCCATTCTCCCTTTCATCTTCCTCCTTCACAGTGAAACCCTGAGGCCTAGCTGGTCTCATATTGTAAACTCGTTATTTCTCATACTTCCTTGCCATAAAACTATCTCCCAAACATAGGACCCAGTTGCTGGACTTTGTAGATCTTTACTGAAAAGGAATAATGCCTTTCACATTTCATCCTTCCTTCATCCTGCCACCTGGAATGTACATATGGTGGTGAGCCTTGTTGGAGCACAACAAGAATTTCAGGAGAACATATTGTAGTGATTTGTAATTTCTGTTCAGGTCTATTCTATCCTACACCATTCCATTCCATTCTTTCTGATGTATCTAGCTATGCACATGGTGACATGAAAAATATGCATAATGAAATTTAACTGATAAGGATAAAAAGGAAAAGACCCATTTCAGATACTGGAAAAGATGCCTGCAGACAGTGAAAATGCACAATTTTATACACTTAACACAAAATATGAGATTTACATGATTAAACATTTCATTCATACCTTTCTTTCAAAATGAACATTTTAAGTCTAGGTTTGAGGAAAAATATTTTTCATATACAAAACAAAATGGTAGCCTAAAAAGAAGGCTTCTGTTTTCAAAATTCTAATCCTGGATCTCCATTTCTACTCCCAAGGTAATCAGAAGAGCCTCATTTGTGATAAATACAGTTAAACATGTGGACGGCCATTAGAGGTGACCCATGCAGCTTTCTGCTGCACCCCATAGTCACCTCAGACATCCTGTTTCCCTTTCTCATTATATATGTATCATAGTTTGTTGTTTTCTTTTTTGCTTTTTGCTTTGTTTTGTTTTTCCTGCATGAATCTTCAGACTTGATCACCTAGATGTATCATACTATTTGGCCTTCTGCAGCATGTCACAAATTCCCTTGACAAATTATACACATTTATAAAAGAGAATAGAGTGCAAGGTATGTGGGTCACAACGATTTATTTCAAGACTCTGTAATAGAGTAAGCTAAGCTATGTTTGCTTCATGTAGACATGAGCAATGTTTCTGAAGAAATAAATCCCACAGTGGTTTTCAATGCATGAGAAAGTACAACACAGCATAGTTTCAAAGCTGTCTTCCAAATCTCTGCATGAAACTTCCTCATAGAGGAAGCCAATCCATAATGATGGAAATTTGTTATCTCAGTATCCTACCTTGCTAAATCCAGTCTAAAAGGGGTCAAATTCATATTGTTCATTTTATACTTAACAGTATTAGATTCAGCTTCCAGTGTCCATTTATGTCTATCTAGAATATTTGAAAGAGACTGACTTTAATCTGTCTATTTTATTGATACACTTAGAATTCAGTTTATAGGAACTATTTCCTTATCTCTTAAAATATAAAAATTGATTTAAAAGAAATATAATATAAATAAGTAACTATACATTTTCAGCATTAGAATATCTTTATGAAATGATAAATATACATGAAAATAATGCTTCTATAGTATATTAAGTAACATGCTTAAGATACTTCAGTCATGAACATGTAGTTCAGTGAAAATAATAACATGAAATAATTTTTTTATAATTGTCACAGTGAAATGTACAAAAGATTTTGGAATTACCAATGGAAAAAAAAGTTATCAGATGATTAATGATTATGTACGTAATCTTACGTGGTTCAGGTTTTATTTTCTGAGGAATAAAGCAGGCTTTTAAAGATCTAAATAAAGTGATAGTTTAAGATTCAGAATCATATTCTCTATTCTTTAAAAGAATGGTAAATGAAAGGAAGACCAAGTAGGTGCTAGTTCAGTGGTCATGTACCAAGAACTGGTGATTGTCACTAAGTTAGTGGGGTGGGAAATGTAGACAGTGCCCATTCATATTCACAAAATAGAACAATTAGAGAAATGTTGAGATTCAAATCAAAATCAACCATACAAATCATTCTTATCTTCATAAACACTGGAGAGCGACTGCTTTATCTAACTTAATGAGAATATACTCCTTATATGTCTTTTGGTTTAAGTAAAATGAAGTTCTTTAAAACTCCTCATTCTGTCATTTCTCACAATTGATCCTAGAAAATCAGAATTTTAATAACTGAGGTATTAAAAATTGCAAGGCATGTATGTCTTCTGTTATCTCTCTTAGGAGAGTGGAAAGTTTCAACCAAGCCAGGATTATAGTTCCAACAGATTTTATAACAGAAGCATGACAGCCATAAAGACCAGCACGGAGCCTGGATAATGACAGCAGTGTCCAACTGGTTTCCCTGATTCTGCTTTTTGCCTCTTACAATGTGTTTTCAACAAAGCACCTTGAGTAATCTTTTAAAAAGAGAATCATATATGCTGCCTTCTGATCAAAATTCTCCAATGACTTCCTACATCACCTGTAATTCAAAGCTGTTCATTACCATGGCACTCTGGGCCCTGAATCACCCAGGCTTCTGTGACTCTATTCTTCTCTCTTGGCAGCCATTGGAGCCACACACATCTCCAGGCTGTTCCTCAAGTACTTCAGACAGGCTTCCACTTCAGAGCTGTAGTCTTGCTGTGTGATGGCTGGCAACCTCTTCCCCACAAATCCTGGCTGCTCTTTTTCTCCTCACCTTAAAGTGATGAAAGAGTCATAGTCTCCAAGGCAGCATCTTCTTAAACACTGAATTTGGAAAAGCAACTCTTCTTATCCCAATTTGATACTATTTTCTTTTCTTCTTCCTATTCCATCTGTCTTCTCCATATCTTTATCCTACCTGATATCATGCACAGATCCTTTTTTTTCTGCTCCCTTTTGCAACCTCTGAAGCAATAATAGGAAATGTCCATTTTAGGCCATAATTTTATACTTGTAGGCAAGAAGAGCACCTGGAATACAAGAACTAACACAAGTGGAGAATGCAAGAAGATGCAGAGATGTGCAGGTAGTAAGTTGAGGGTCTCTTCAACTGACAGGTTCTTTTTATTTTATTTTTTTCATTTTTCCATTTTCTGTGAAGGGTAACTACACATGGAAGCTTATGGGAGATTGGTAGAGGAAGGAATCTATTTTCCTTTGAGTCTTAAATCAGAAGCAAACTGTATGTTATCATGCAGATGTAATGAGAGAGTTCTTGTTATTCCAGCTGAAGAAAGAGGCAAAGGAGCAGAAAACATAAGTAAAAAAATGAAAATAACTGATACTTCAATAGATTGAGCACCAGAAAACCAAATAAATAGGTCACATCCATTCCCATAATTTCAAAAAGTCCAGGTAGCCAGTTCTGTGTAGGACATTTCATGGGGTAATACTTGATATGAAGACTGTTAAACTTAAGAAATGTAAGTTGTCATTGAACACTTAACAGTTTGGAGGCTATAAACTCAGAAATGCAATATTAAATAAAGAGACAATGTTCTAAATAGTGAATGGCATTGACCAAGAAAAACATGGGATTAGAAAGGAATATCAACAAATAGTAGGTCATCTCTAGAATGAGTGAGATCCAAGTTGGACCAGGCGGGGGGGAAGAACAACTAGAGGCTGTATATTCTAAAAATTCAGCAGATATTTGGCCCATAAAATATCTTAGAAAATTGTGTAGGTGAAATTCTTTTTTTTAGTTTTTTCTTTTGCTTTGTTTATTATATTTTATTCTTAAACATATTATATATAACAGTGGGATCATTTGTAATGTGCATGTATGAATATTGCCTAATGAATGTCACTGCTATGGTAGGTACAGTTCTAAAACAGCAGCCTTCTCCAAAGTTTCCCATATTAAAGCAGAACTGAAACATGATGAATATAACAATCAGGACTTTATTTTACCTTGAGTGGCAAAAGAAATTTTTCTTGTGTGAAAAATTTTTAAATGTAATTAAGGTTACTAATCAGTTAACTTTTAGTTAGCAGAAATATCTCATTGGACATAATCTGATCTTTAGAACTCTCTATAAGCAAGGTTAAACTTTCTGGTTTTCTCAGGTTCATTGAACAGGGAGACATCTGAGAGATTCCAAATATGAGATGGATTTGAACAGCTGTCACTTGTACAGAAAGAGTGGTCCTGCAATAAGAAATACAGGCAGCTAATTGCAGTACTCAGCTGACAGCCAGCAAGGAAGCAGGTTCATCCTATAACTATCAGAAAATGAATTATGTCAACTATTTGAATGTCCTTTGAAGCAAATTCTTCCCTGGAACCTCCAATGAGTCCAAATTTATCAGCATCTTTATTACTGCCTTTTGAGAACTAAAGCACAGAACTTTGGTGAACCAAACTTACATTTTTTATTTCAGTTTTATTTTTTTCTTTAAATTTTATATTGTTACCCACACATAATAATAATAATAATAATAATAATAATAATAATAATAATAAATATTTAAGAGGAACAATATGACATTGTTATTTATATGTACATTGTTAGTGATCAGTGCAGATTCATTAATATGTACATCACTTTTAATTTTTATCATCTCTTGGGGATAAGTACATTAAAATCCCCCTCTTCTAACAATTTTGAAGTATGCAACATATTTTTGTCAGTCTGCTGTGCCATATGCAACAGAACTTATTCCTCCTATTAAACAATAGCATTGCTCCAATGGATTCATGTTCCCCTCCCTCTGCCTCCCATGCTATCCAGCCTCTGGTAAATACTCTTCTTAACATCCATGAGATTGACATTTTATATTTCTGTTATGAGTGGTATTATGCAGTGTTCGTCTTTCTGTGTCTGACTTATTTCATTAACATGTGAGTTAACAAATGAGAGTTGTTCAATTCATCAAGTTCGTAATAATTTATTGCACACAAATTGAAAATTAATGTAATAACTTTCTTTGATTTCAAAATAGAAGTTATCAATTTACTTGATGATCTAAAAACTGGGAAAATTTGGAGATTTCCTGTAAGGCATAATCAGCTACTAACTTTAGATTTAACATAGTCATTCAAAATGCTACTTTCACCCTAGATGTACAAATCCTTTAAGGAAAACATAACTATTTTAGCTTTATTCTCTTCTCTAGACCATCCTGGTTTGTATTCTCACATTTAAAATTTTTTTTCTACCTTAGTCTTGACCGTATAGAAAGACATTTTTTGTACTATTTCATTACATATTTTTAGGTGATGCATATTTATACGCTTAATAATATACATTTGAGTATATATGGTCTATAAATTATATTTTCAGAGTATAATCACAATTTTTAGCCACAATCTTTAGTAATCTTCAAAACCTCTCAAGTTCTGTGTTGTAGCCACATTGAAACTTTATTTTTTCAATTAGAAATGAAAAGTGTCTATTTTAATTACTATCTGCAAAACTAGCGACACAATACTTCTTACACAGCATTTTCAATAACAAGGTTTAAAATAAGAATCTACTTAGAAAGTTTGGAAGAAAGCATCATGCCCATGAAAGGTCTAAACTTTATAATAGTGAAAACTGAGTATTTAAAGATCAATATGAGAGACCAGTGTTTTTAAATGTTGTACATATTTCCAGGGAGCTATAAAAAGATTAACTTCAAATCAATGTGTCCCATTCCCGAAGTTTACAGGGGAAGCGAAGGTTCACATGCAAGAGAACAATCTGGAAATGCTAAACTAAATGGTGTACCATGGTTGGTTGTAATGAGATTCTAGTAAGGAGACAAATAGCTGTCAAAGTTGCTCAGGTTTCATGATAAGAAGGGTGCCAGGAACGTTTTGGGTAGGTGTTTAACCTACATAAAATGCTCAGTGATGAGCTCTTCATCTTGGTAAGGAGAAAAATATCTATGAATTTTAAGCAGTCTTGACCACACCATCTTCAGGGCAAAATGCTTGTCAATGTGTGATCTGAAAATAGTACAATCAAGCACATTGAAAATTCAGCAGTTTTTCTCATAGGAATGGTTGTCTTCCTGACAAGCAAACACCCGGTCTTATTTTGGCCTGGGGATTTGTTTTGATAGAAAAGTTTATTTACTCCAAATAAATCTTATAAACTATGAAAATGAATGAGAACTTCAAAGATAATATCTATGCAAAATGCACAAAATGCCCGATTATTCTTTTTGATTGCTTTCTTTAAACAAGGTCCGAATTACTCACCATTCAAATTAGTTTGAGACTTCTGTATGCCGATTTCCTGATTTTTTTTTTTAAACACACGGATTATGTCAACACAGGATTCTATGCCAGGACAGCAGAAAAAATGTGAGGGCCATGTGAATATTTGTTGATAAGGAACAAGATCCTCTTTTCCTTTATTTTTTACTTCATTACATAAGTAATGCATTGTTAGGAATCCAAACAAAGGAAAATATAAGTACTTTTAGAATAAAGGTATTATTACATGTATTCCTAGAATATCAACACAGCCGTGAAGGTAAAATGTACACCTACTATATGCATATTAAAATGAGATTACTAAAATTTGACACCTCTGTTGTATTAGAAATATTAGCATGTGAATTATGAACTAAACTGTGTAGTAAAATAAACACAAGGGGAGGGGTGTGGGGATGGGAAGGACCGTGGAATGAGGTAGACATTATTACCCTATATACATGTATGATTACACCACTGGTGTGACTCTGCACCATGCACAGCCAGAGGAAGGAGAAGTCCTGCTCCATTTGTGTACAAGGTGTCAAAATGCATTCTACTGTCATGTATGACTAATTAGAACCAACTTTTTTAAAAAAGTAAAGACAAATAACAATAGAAAAACTTAAGTGGTGAAACCTTAATAGTTCTTTTACAGAAATGTCATATTTTCTCTGGGGGTACATGGGTGATGTACGTGGCACATTGTTTTGTTGTCCTAGATCTAATCTGATGAGAAGAACAATTTTACCTTCTGTGGGTAAATCGTGTCATTGCTTTGTGCAAACATTCCAAGAGCAAATCTCACTTAGAATAAAAGCTGAAGTCCTACAACATTCACAAGCATGGACGGCTCCGGCTCCTCTCCCACTTTCTCTCTCTCTCCAGTGTAGACATCCTGCCCTGGGTGCTGTACCTACAAAGACTGAGCTCCCACAAAGGGCTCTCTGAATTACACTCTTCTGTCTGGATTGCTTGCCTCCAGAGCAGCCACTGGATGATAAATTAATTTCATTAGGATGAAGAAGTATGCTCAAATGTCACCCAGAAAGAACTTTCTTTTGCACCATTTTCAAGGACCATCCTGCCTGCTCTGGCCTCCCATCTTCTCTCTCTACTATTTGTTACAATGTGGATTTTGAATGTTGTTTCCTAAAGGCTCATGTGTTAAAGTCCTGGTCCCCAGTGTGTGGTGCTATCGGGAAGTGATAGGACCTTAGGAGGTAGGGCTAGGGACAGGAAGTTTAGACAAATGGGATGTCCTCTTGAAGAGGTGAGTGGGATCCTGGCCTCTTCCCCATTTGATGTGCTTCCCAGCCTATATAAAGTGAATGGGCCTCCTGTGGAATGTGATCCCACTATGATGTATTGCTCCATAACAGGCTCAAAGCAACAGGGTCAAGTGAAAATGAACTGAAAACTTTGAAACCAAAACCAAAATAAACCTTTTCCTCTTTTAATTTGATTATCTCAGGTATTTTGACATAGTAACATAAAGCCGACTAATATACTCATCTTTTTCCCTGTTTTCTTTCTCTCCATAGAATTTATTTACATCTGACATAGTTATATACATAATGTATTTGTATTTTATTTGGTCTCTTTATTAAAGATAGTGTAACACGCCAGTTTTAGGAGTGCCTGTTGAATACATGCCACCCATTAAATGAATTAATATATATCACTCCTTATGAAATGTGTGTCACTTGGAAGTGTAGAAATTTCATTATTAAAACAATAATTTAGAGGAAGAAGTAACACATGTACATGGTGGCATCGAAAATGAAGGATGTGTCTCAATCAATATGTGTTGAACTTGTATATTTACATAAAAACTGTGTTAAACTTGTATATGTATATAAAAACTTTCTTTTACTCAAAGCTGCCTGAAAAGACAGACAGGTTAGCCTCTTGTTTTAGTCAGCTTTTTCACAGCTGTGAATAAAAACCCGATCAAAACAATTGTAAAAGAGTAAAATTTAAGATCTCAGGGTCTTAGTTCGTAGAAGGCGAGCTCAAATCTTTGGGGCTGAAGGTGAGGCAGAACATCATGGCAGAAGAGTGTGGCAGAGGGAAGCAGCTCACATGGTGATCAGAAACAGAAAGAGAGAGAGTCTCCACTGTCCAGATACAAAATATATTCCCCAAAGCCAGGCCCCAAATGCCCACCTTCTCCAGCCACATCCTACTTTTCTTTAGTTACCACTCAGTTAATCCCCTAAGAGATCAATTCACTGATTAGGTCAAGGCTATAAGCCAATCATTTCTCCTCCAAACTTTCCTGCATCATCTCACATGTGAGTTTTGAGGGATACCATATGCGAAACATAACACC
Source organism: Marmota marmota marmota (assembly GCF_001458135.2). Classification (NCBI taxonomy): domain Eukaryota; kingdom Metazoa; phylum Chordata; class Mammalia; order Rodentia; family Sciuridae; genus Marmota; species Marmota marmota. The sequence continues at coordinate 11,927,472 of NW_026000037.1, forward strand.
TGTACAAACTAAAACTCATTAGTTATGGACTGAATCTTTGTACCCCCCCCCCCCGCAGATGCATACATTGAAGCCCTAATACCACTGTCCCCAAAAGCAATGGAAAATTAGGGTAGAGCTCTCATGATGGGATCAGTGCCCTCCTAAGAATAGACTTTGCTCCTGTCGTGTTTCTCTGACATGTGAGGTTAGAGCAAGGCAGGAATAGAATCCTACTGCAAAGTGAGTTGGCATACTCTTTGATCTTGGGCTTCCTGCCTCTAGAACTATGAGAACAATCTTTTGTTGTTAGAGCTACCCAGTCTATGGAATTTCTGCCTTGCATCCCCAAGTGACTAAGGCAACATTCTCACTCACTACAGAGTAAGAATGTATTTCAGACCTGAAGGATGGAGCAAGTAGTGATTGATACTTCTGGGTGGGCAGCTTTTCAGTGGACACAGTATGTTGCATAAGACTACTGAAGAAATTTCTCTCCCCAATTCTCCCTGGATTTTCTTTCTCTAATCATCCTCACACAGTGTCTCTGTTTACATACACAACATTTACTTCCCTTCCATCATGTGCTGTTCACACTCTTCACCACATACTCCTATCCTGACATCATTTAATCTGGGCAAACCACAAAACAGTCTTTTAAAATGATAAGGCCAATTACTTCCCACATGAATTAGCTGCCTCCACCATCACATTAAACTGGGTTTTCTTAACTTTTAGTACTGGAAGCATCATCTGACGGTGATCAGAACACATGAATTTTCATATTTGTCCATAAAACACTTCTGCAGTAACCAAGCCTCTGAATGCTCCATGGCTGGAAGGGTTCTGAGAGCTGGATTTCAAACTGAGGGTTTACCAAGGTTCTGCTTTCTCTATGGCATCTTTCTGATGGGGTATGCCTTTAGTAACAAATGAGAGGCTTTGCTACCTTAAAATGTGTTCATTAGATTTTCTTTCTGATTCCAGAGTATAAAATAATACGTGCTATTTGAGCTGGGCAAGCCTGTATCCAGCTCTCCCCATCACTTGGCTTCTGCTTTCTGAATTATCAGGGGCACCCAACATTGTTCCTCTTCTGTGTGTACACCATAGGACAAAGTCCACTTTAGTTTATTATGGCTGTTAAAACAAATTACCATAAACTCTCTTGGCCACTGACAAACATTCCACACTTCTGGAGGCAAAATTCCAGAATCCGTATGAATGTATTGAAATCAGGGTGCAGGCAGGCCTCTGGGTGCTCCAGGGGAGAACTTGTTCTGCCTCTTCCAGCTTCATCATTCTGTGGCTTCATCAAGCTGGTCTCCATCTCCGTCCTCCACCCCCTTCTGTTCTATAGTATAGGACACCCCAGTCTTCTATATGACACTTACTGGATGAGGCAGGGTATCTTCATTTTTGTAGAATAGGGTTTTTCTCTGCTGACACTTGTTTTCTATAGTCTTTCCTCATCAATCAGTTACTCCAAAGAAGTATACAGAGTAAAAGCACTTCATTTACTCCACTGGACAGCAAATTTAGAATTTCTCATTTCCAGAGTTACTTCAGTGCAATTTCAATTTTAGCAGGAGGCTGTTGTCTTTTCCCCTCATTTTGAAGGCAGTGTTACATTGCTCTCAATGGGTGTTTTCCCTTTTGGGATGGAATTTGTAGTCATGAGAACCATGCCAAACTTTAGGATACAAACTTGTATCCCTTTTACTTTACCAAGTTTTATATATATATTTTAAATGCAAAATATGCTCTAACAACACCATAACTTCATGCTGTCTGACAGTCTCTATCCTGTGGCTTATAGAATTATTATCGTCAATCCATCAAAGATTTTATCATACATTTAAAAATTTTATTTATACTAGTTTACCTTAATTCTAAATCTGTGACCTTGAAAAGATTAAACAAGTAGTAAAAACACATAGAGATATAGTGACCAATGGCATAGTTCTTCTTCTGTAATCATCCTATTCTATTACTTCATAGGGACTTGTTCATCTTCAGGGGTTTCAAAGATATTGATAATGTTCTCTCTCTTCAGATGTGTGGTGAGCATATTAAAATTCATCTGATTGGTATTCTTTTCCGGTATATATGTATTAACTATTTGGTGTATAGGACACCTCTTGAAATGTAAATAAAGTCATTGCACCTTTTCTAAAGGTGCCTTAACTAGCGTGCTGCTGTGGGGGAAATGCCCAACAACTCTGACAGTCTCAACACCACTTTATTAGACATTCCTGAGGCCCCAGCCCTCTGTGGGGATTCTCAACACTGTCAGCCCTGACAGCTCAGACACTTTTTAACAGTAGTTCCTGTCAAATTTTTCTCCATGGCTTTTTCATCTTTTCCTATGCTGATTCTTTGTTTAAACTGTTGCCTTTTGCCTTTTCTCTTATTTCTTCTAAAAAATAACTTATCAGAATCAAGCTAGAAGAAAAGGGTAAACAGCCATTATCAGCGGCAGATGAACAACTTGTAGGTCCTCCTGAGGTGACAGAGAGAAGCTTCTGTGGGCTGTTCTCCTAGCTCAGATCTCCTGCAGGCTTTGGTTTACTTTAGTGTGGAGGTAGTTATGGGTGGAAGGATTTCTGCTAAGCTCTAAATGTTCCCACTGGCTATTTTAATGTGTTCCTGTATATTAATCATTCTAAACAAAAGATACGAAAAGGATATCAGAATTGTATAAAATTATAACACATTAAATCCAGCTTAAAACAATGAAAGTTTATCTAAGATATTTGTCATGGTATCATTTGTGTATAAATTTAGTCTGATAGTATTTTTTTTTAAGAAAAATGGTTTTATTCCTAATTTTTAGTTCCATACAGTTTACAAATACACTTTACTCTGTAATAACGGCTTTGCAACTAGCAAAGCAGTTGAACTAACACCCATAAATACAGGTGGGGAGACAATTAACATTCACTACTGTTTCTCTACATAGACTACTCTTTTAATGTCATTTTCTAAAAAACAATTGCAAATAGACTACATAATATACGTGGGCAAAAAGGCAATTAAGTGGATCTCTTGAAACACTAAATGTATAATAAACAGCATATTATCAACATTTACATGATTCACATCAAAATGATGACATCCTAAAACGTATTCCTTTTAAAGGATAGATTTATCAATAAAATATTACATATCTTTAATACTCTGGTGCAATACTCTTCATACAATGCAGGAAAATTAAATGTAGGTCTAGTCATCGGCTTAATAAAGGGTCCTTTTCAATTAGCTTTTATTAATAAAAGAATCACAATTAGGTCATAAATAAACAGGCAAATTATTAATTACATGATTTGAGGTTTAGGATGGAAACTTGTAAAAATTAGTTTGACATACAGCATAGTTACCAGCTCACTACAGCCACCTGCTTAATGTCTTGCCTTGTGTGAACTGCCCGTGGCAAAGGAGGAGTGAACATTTTAGTCACAGAAGATACAATAAACTATGTTTGGAACTCATTTTTCAAGAGGAAGAAGGAAGAAGACTTCAACAGAATCACAAGCTAATACATATCCTAGGAAAGGCATCTCCAAACCAAGGAGGCATGTGCTTCTAGGTAAAAATTTATTCCCACCACCAACAGAGCCTCCCTCTGGATCACTAACCTACACCAACCGCACACCTTCCCACGTTCCTCAACTGGAAGTGACCCAGGGTTTTATGTTACTTCTTTTTTAATTTTTTTTCTAATTTTATTTATTTATTGGTATGTGGTGTTAAGGATCAAACCCCATGCCTCACATGCCAGGCGAGTGTTCTGCCACTGAGCCACAACCCCCGCCCGTTGTTATTTCTTAAAAATCCCCCAGTAAAATAACCCCTAAAACAATCTTGACAATTTTCTTGGCTGTTCCAAAGCAACTGGGTACAGACACCAAGAAAGTCTACCTACAGTTTCTCACCCCATTCTGCCACGTTTAAAAAGTCACTGATTTCAGTGGGAGAGGTGACCTTTGGTGTCAGGAGAGCCACACACTGGACATGAGACACCTTTTTATTTTTTTAAGAAAGAAAGCTATAAAGACTCTGAAATTTGGCTTTTTTAGAAAAACCCAATACCATGTGCCAGATAATTTCTTCACCCCAAATATAAAATCCTATGCTTATAATTTTAAAATACTCAGCCAGCTATGGTCTGTTGTGTGCGTTTAATGCCCAGCAACAATGCAGAAGTGGGTGCGGACCTGTGCCCATCTCGCCTAGCCAGGGAGCCTGATTCACCGGTTACTGACCGCGCTGGCCCGGGGCCTGTGACTTCCTCGTGAACCGCCTCTTGAACTTGCATTTTCACCTTCTTAACCTTCACACCTCAAGCTACCCCCATCTTCCTAGCCCTCTGTCTGGTTCCACCATATGCACAACGACCTGCCCTGAGAACGTGCAACCACCTTTTACCAAACACAAGACAGACATCAGCAGCCTTCCCACGGATCTTCTGTTGGCATCAGTTCATTTAATAATAGTTGGATGAAATCAGCGTGTTGGAACAAAGCTGGCCGAGATCAGGTGTTTCCATTCTGAGTGCAAAAACAACCCATCTAGAGCTACCAGCCGAGATGTGAACTCAGCAGATGTACCTGTCCCGTCACACCCTTGCATGCTGGTGCAAGACTCTGTCCCCAAAGCACACAGTCAAAACACCACCACAAAATCCAAATGAGTCAACTTGACAATGCCGTAAAGAGAAGAGGGTGCAAACGCTGGGCCGGGAGCTCCCTGTGCAGGCTGGACAGGAAGACCGTGCTCGTTGCATCCGCCCAGGGGTGACTCAGGCCACACCTCGCTCTGAGCAATTCTGCTTCCCAGGAATACGGGGTGGGGGAGCATCAGTGTTCATTTCATCTGTGAAAATGGCGGCCATTGCACTCCCCAACCACCTCGGGGAGTGAAAGGGCTCCGCAAAGAGCGACCACCAGGACAGCCCTGCCACTCAGAGCACAGCAGGAGGACTCTGGGGAGAGACCGTGACTTCCCAGCACAGTTGCTCTCACACGTGACAAGAGTCAACCTGCAACGCTGTCTTCAGACACTCTCACTGAATGACAGTTTAACACTTGAGGCAAGGGGGACGTCCCTGGAGAAGGCACTTAAGGTAGGACATCAGCAAGTCTCGCTGCTGCCTGCACAGAGGCTGGCTCACCTGGCAGCGGCTGGGCTGCTCCTCCGCCGTGTGGCCTGGCAGTGCCACAAGGGCGGGACAGAAAGCCAGCGGCACTTAGAAAGCATCACATTGGCCATGGTCTGCGAGGACAGGGGATTCAGTTTCGAATGCTCTGTCCCCCAAACACCTCTGTGCTTGCGAGACCTGTCCCTTGGGGGAGGTTGGGAGCGTGTGCTCAGAGCTTCCTGAAGGCCCTGCTCCTCTCTCAGCCTGACCTGCAGCTTCTCCCACTATCACAGCAGAAGCAGCTTCCCAAGGTCACTGGCAGCTGGTTGCCATAGCACTGGCTGTGCCAAATGTTAGACTGTGGCCCCAAGGCACTGGCACCCTCCACTTCATATCCCCTCACACCCTGGCTGGGCCTGTGACTTCTTTAATCAAGGAAGGGCATGGAAGGGCGGCTGTGGTAGTTGTGGTCTGAGCCTGAGGCCCGGCCAGTTTGCCCTTGAGCAGGTGGGAGCTCTGAGCAGTCAGGGGACAGGCCTCACTACCCTGCTGAGGCCCCGTGGAGGACAGACCTGTGGACTCCAGCAGAGCAAAGCCCAGCCGTCCCAGTGTCTCATCGACCTGCCAACACACGGGGGACCACCCGCAAGAGCAGCAGAGGGACAGCTCCGATGGGCCCAGCTCAGATTGAGGAAGGGGGCGGGTGAGCGACACCTGACAACCAAAGCCCAGTCGGCCCAGAAGCCTGTTTAAAACACAAGACAGTCACTCAGAAGCAAAGGAAATATGGCAACTGTTTTCCCGTCACAAACGCCTGTCAACACTGAACAGGAACGGCCATCGGCTGAGAAAACACACCTCTTATCCTAGTTCATACATTTCCATGATTTTTTTTCCCATGATTTTTAACGGCGATGTGAAGACAGTCAACCTCTGACAGTCTCGGTCACTGGCTGGGAGACCATTTAGCCAAAAAAGAGGAAGCCCCCAGGTGAATTATCCACTAGGGATAAGTGCTATGAGTGAATGTCCCCAAAGTTCCTGTATTAGAAACTCAATCTCCAATGCAGCCGTGTGGAGAGGTGGGGCCTTAAAGGGGCCATCAGGTCACAGGGCTTTGCCGCCACAAATGGATTAACGTCATCACGGGAGTGGACTCATTTTAAAACCAGGCTCGGCCCTCTCTGGCTGTCCCTCAGCATGTGACGCCTTCCACCAAGTCCCCTGATGCAGCACTGAGGCCCTCAGCAGATGCCGCCCCACCCTGGCCTCCCAGCCTCCAGAACCGGAGACACAAATTGTTGTCCATTAAAAATCGCCTGGTCTGAGGCGTCCTGTCAGGCAACACAAAACAGACTAAGACAGCAGCGAGGGAAAAGGAAACGGTTCCCACTTCTCAAGGGTGCTGTTAATTTTCCCAAGCCATTTCCTTTCTCCAAGTGTCCCATCATCCCCCACAAAGAGAAAAAAAAAAAATCAGGCTATTTAAAAAAAAAAAAAAAAACTGCCCATAACTTGAACTTGAAGCCCCATGATCTCTAAAATATAGAGCACAATTTAACTGCTTTCTTGATTTAAAACAAAATTCTATAAAATATCACATTGTCTACATTGTAGAGACGACTTCTTCTTATCTGAGGAAATGAACTGCTGAGTTAGAATACAGTGGTCTTTAAATGGCTGCAAATGTGGCTGATCAAAAGGCAGTCAGCCAGGACACCAGCTTTCCAGATCCAAATCCATTCTTCACATAAACTTCCTTGTGTCTGTTCTTGAACTTTAGAGAGAAGGCGAAAGTCCACATTCTGGGCTGCAGTTCCCGCGGCTCTTCTCATCTGAAGCTCTTCTGCTGCTGCATCAGGCCCACGTTCTCATAGACTCTGGCATTGTCTTCTCTCCTTTCTGCACAGGGTGGTGTTGGGGTACAAGGTGGCAGGGGACTCTGGTCTCCACTTGTCTGGTCCGTTAGGGAATATTTAATGTTGGTATATTCGTGTCCTTTCCTCTTGCTCTTCTGTTCTTCCTCGATCCTGCGCTGTAGTGTTTCAATATAATGCTGGACGGCCATATAGATAAACCGGTACTGTGCTTCTGTCTGAACCATCCCTGACCTCTGAGATCGCACCATCTGTATGGTTTTGGGAACGTCAATATCACAGTCGACACCTTTCTCTCTGATGATGTCGATAAGGATATCAATCACAATGAACGTCCCTGTCCGGCCGATTCCAGCACTGCAGTGAACCACCACGGGGCCGGCGTCCATGATGCTCTCCTGCTTGTGGTGGACCTCCTCCAGGAAGTCCAGCACGCCCCCGGGGTCGCTGGGCACACCGTGGTCCGGCCAGGTCCGAAAGTGGTACTGCCAGACGGTTCTCTCCGTATTGCCTTGTCCAATCTTGGAAAGTTTCAGCTCTCTTAGCGTGTAGTCATGAGCAGCACTTTCTTTGACATTCCGTACGCGCATGACCCCATATTCTTTTAGTGCATACTCATCAGGCCAGTACTTGACACATTTGCTCTTTCCTCTCTCTACTTCTTTTGTTGTCATAACGATCACTCGGGAGTTCTCTTGGAACACCATTCGCCAAAAGTCGTTCACTGTGTTTTGCAGGCAGCCTTGGGTGGCAATGTAACTCTTTTTGGGCTTTGAATTGTTGCACTTGGTTTCAAATTCAGGCATGATGATGTTTGCGTTAATGTAATCAGAGACAGGCTCGTTGGGATCGCCATCGTGGAGGACAACCCGGGTATGATCAAAAGGCAGAATGTTTTTATATCTATTTTTGTTTTTATTTTCTTGCCTTTGACCCTCTTTTCGACTGTAGAGAAGTTTGCATTCCTGTTGTTGTAGTGTCTCAAACTCTTCCCAAAAGCCTTGTTTAACTTTATCCGTAGTCTCAGCTAATTTGCTTAGTTCTCGAACCCGGCTCTCTATTTCAGCAGCATTAATCCGAGTGGTGTTGAGAGGCTGCTTGAGTTGTAGCACTGTGCCCAGTGTTTCCACCATAGGATTCTTCTTGTAATGCTCCACCAGATCCGTCAAAGAGTCAAACCGCTCTCCTCCACCTACATCATATTTCAGTTCCTGGCAGCGAATCATGACGTGGGTCACTTTAGACTTGCTGTCATTGCTCTCCCCTTTGTCATCGCCAGTGCGGACGGAGAGAACAAAATCTCCAGGGTGGCTCTGGCTCTCTCGCACAAGAAAGCTCCCATGTTTCCCCTTCTCAGTTAGTAATTTCTCTGCTTCTTTCCCAGAGAGGTGACCATGAAACCACCTTTCAGAGGTAGGGTCTGCACAGTTCAGTGGATACTTGAGCTCGATAACATCTCCGTTTTTCTCTTTTAATTGCCCATGGTGCTCCATGTAATACTGGACCAGTTCAGCCAGGGTGGCAAACTTCTCCCCTCCGTACAGGTCATAGTAGTCACCAGTGTTCTGAATCTTGATGTGGGTGACAGCTCCATTTCTTCGAACAGAAAGTGTGAAGTCTCCAGGGTTACTTTTACTGGGCCTTGCCAAAAAGCTGCCATCGACGCCTCTTGTCAACAGTAGATTTTCGGCCTCCACACCAGTGATATTTGGGTGAAACCATCTCCGCGATGTCATGTTCCTCCCACCCTCCGGCTCCGCGACGGACCCGCTCCTTGCTCAGGCTCCGCTGGGCCCGGTCACATCGGGCTGCCCGAGGGAGGCCCGCTCGGGACCTGACGGGGGGCAAAGCCAGCCGGCCGCGCGCAGACCCCCCTCCAGGCCTTGGGATCCCAGAGACTGTGCAGCCGCCCCCACGAGTCCGGCTCGCTCCTCCTCCGCCCCCGCCCTGATAGTATTTTTGTGTAAAGAAAAGCGTAGAGCAAATACTGTTGAATGAATAATGTCATTAAAGAGATAAACTACTTTTTAGAAAGATAAACTAGTTGAAGAAAGGGAACTAAAGAAAATTTTATGAAGAGATTTCTTATTAAACAAAGGAAGAACCTGGTAAAACACATGTGTTAAATAATTTGAAAAACAAATTGATATTAAAGGTAATGAATATTAATTCTTGTTTTTCTTTTCCTTTTTCTGTTTTCTTTTTGCTTTATACTTTGTGGAATCTGTCATTTCAAGTACACTGAAATTATTTTCATGAAAGTGAAAATTATGTAGAAAGTAAATTGTTTCTTGGCCACGACATGAGTTCAAGATGTACAGAATGAAAACCTCCAATTATGAATCCAGTTACATAATTTAGAGACCATGGTCTCTGAATCAGCTTCTCCAGGTTAAAGTTTAGCTTCTTCATCCTATTTATATGAGTTGTCAAAATGGAAAATATGTGCAATTTCAGTACCTTAGTTTCTCTATCTGATAAACAATGATAGTAACCATGATATTCTTTAACTGATCCTGAACACATTATCAAGAATCAGTAAAAAGTCATATTCCATATTGTAAGATGTGTCAAAATGTACCATAGTGTCATATATAACTAATTAGAACAATTTTTTTTAAAAAGAAAAAAGTATACACCTGATTTATCAAAATTAAAAATTCACAAAACCCCCCAAAAAATCAGTGAAATGATATTTCACTGATAATATTCTTACAAAAATTTCTCACAAATAAGTAAAAACTACTTGGAAAAAGATCATAATTTATATAGAATTCCAAAGAAATTTGCTATAATATCATTGTTTAATTTGTATCACATCAACACAAGAAGAACAGTAGCTTTTATTAGTGCAACATTCTCAAGGGGGTGATTCACCTACAAGAAGACAAAACTTGAGTTGCAAAAATATTTCTTTATGTACAAAATAGACACACACCTGTGTGCATATATATATATATATATATATATATATGTGTATATATATATATATATATATATATATATATATCTGTGTGTGTAAATATATATGTTACATAAATATACATAACATCTATGATACTAAAACTTCTTAGATTAAGAAGAAAACTTTCTTAAAAGTCACCTTGATAAAAGGACAATAATGAAAAAGGTTTGAGAACACTGATATAACCCATAGAAACAGAAAGAAAACACATATTTTATATGTACTCATAAAAGGAAAAAGTCAGCTTTTCATATTTATTTCACACAAAGAGTACACTAGTGAATTCAATGCAAGTGTTGTTGGTGGTTAATTCTCCTTGGGACTCTCACATTCCTGCATGCCTTGTGAGCAGAGGTGGACTGACATTTTTTTCTGGACTATCTTCTCCAGTATGTCTATAAAGTGAGCAGCCTTGAAATACACAAGCATCTCCCTTGGAAGCAAAGAGCCAACAACTTGCTATTCAGGATAAAATCCTCATGTTCTCTTAGCATTGATACCACTCCTGCTCTTCAGCTGATGTTTGAGCAGATGTCACCTGGCAATCTAAGTTTGACTCTATACAGGGGCTCAGAAAATTGGTGCCATTTAAGAAACTACTGATTTTCTGGCTACTGCTATTGCTGTGGGTGATTTTTTTTTCCCTTTGACTGGGAAGTCTTCTGCCAGCATCCATGCATCTGAAACAGAATAATTTAGTTTACATATAGAGTAAAATCTCAGTTGTTTTAATTAGTAAAAACTATATGACTTTGATTTTAGATATTTGCTTTCTAAATTCCTACAATGTGAAAAGCTAAGTAGCTCTTAATTTTTACAGGTGAGCAATTAATTTGGTCAAGTATAAATCACAGCATGATATTGTTTTCTGCTATTTTGAGTATTAGATGAACTGACAGTTTAGAAACTGTCTATTTGCATTATAGACCATTAGTTTTTTCCAATATTTATTTATACATAGAATAATTATTTAATCTATATGTTCTTCAAGGATTATTAGTCCCTTTAACATTAATTACAAATGTCTCAAGCAAGTGCTGACATTGTTTCTTCTTTTATAACACATTTTCCAGATAAAACATCAAAACATTTGAATATTAAAAATAAATATGTATAGTTTTACCAACTCATTCTCACATCACACAAATGATTATTTCAGCAAATCAAGTAATTTTGGTAGTCAAATTGTTCGCCCTGCATGGAGATTGTTTTCCATTCACTCCACACTGGGGAGAATTATGCTCCAAGCCTACTTACCAATTCAGGAGCTTTCTCCCACTGCCTAATTGATGATCGCCAAACTTAGATTTCTTATGTCAAGAAAAAAAAATTAGCTAATTCCTACAGGATTTGGGACTGCAGTGATCCCACTTGTCTACATTTGTGTCAAATTCTGCAGTAGTTATTCTCATGACAGAGTTCATGAGGGCTTTTCTATTACATTGGATTCAAAAGTCAAGTTTCCCCCAAGGATTGCTGAATGCCAAAATGATAAGACATCAGAGAAGATTTTCTTTCTTTTCTTAATAGTCCTCTTTTTACTTTGTTTCCATTGGCCTCTTTTGTAAAATTCAGCAGAAAAGGAAACATAATTTTGAAATTCTATAAAACTTGTGGATGCATAAGCTTATATTAAACTGGTTGTACTTGTTAGAGTAAATAAAAAGGACTTCAAATAGAAAACAATTAGTGGAAGTAATATTGAATGAATATCATATTTACATTAGCTTCTTTTTATTTTTATTTTGTTAATCTGATGTAAAACATAACACTAAATTATTTTATTTCAAATATGCATATAATTACAAATGGAAAATGAAGTGTTACATTTCAAGTTACATGTCTTTAAATGTTTTGAGGACATTGTGTTCAATGACAGAAAGCCTAGATCAACCTTGCTCATACGAGTTCCTTATTTTCTTGAGATATGTATGTCTCATGATGATAAAATGGTAAACTAATTGCACTACCACATTATAGGATGACTTCAGTGCCATCATCAAAGATTTGAAAGACAAAAGTGTTGATGATTGCATAATAGTATGGTGATTATATGATTCCCATCATGCATTCCTTTATTTGCCTATTTGGCATACAAAGAACATAGACAGATCTGGGTGATTCCAGTTGTAGCTCTGTACCAGATGAGGTTTTATTATTTTAGCAAATAACACATCTCCTGGCACCTCGTATCCAGCTATTGATGTGGCAAATGACATCTTCTCCTTACTTCTTTTTTTTTTTTTAAATATTTATTTATTTTTTTAGTTATCGGCAGACACAACATCTTTGTTGGTATGTGGTGCTGAGGATCGAACCCGGGCCGCACGCATGCCAGACAAGCACGCTACCGCTTGAGCCACATCCCCAACCCCCTCCTTACTTCTTTATAAGGCACCCCAGAAGTAGTTTGCTTTTTCCTGAACAGACAGAAATGCATCTTCACTTTCCTGCTTAAGCAACGTATCAATTCTGTAGGGGCTTTGATTATTCTTTTCCTGGCATAGATATTATATTTTCCCATTTTATTAATAATATTACATTGATTGGACCTGGAGTGTAAGAAGTAACAATTATTTTACACTTACTGGTAAGATAATTATCTGTCAAAGGGTAGGAAAAAAACTTAAAAAAAATCAGAGGCCTTCAACTTTAGTGAAATTATGAGGTATTCAGTAATGTGAGGCATGCAGAGACATTGCTTCAAAGGCAAGGATGAATTATTTCAATTGACCCCTCCTACAACAGCCTCTATAACCAAGTGAGCCAATGCCTTATAAAATTGCTTTATAAATTTTGTAAATATGTATAAATATATATATATATATATATATATATATATATAACATAATACCTACCTTTAGTCTATGTTATGTTTTTGTTTGTTTACTTTTCTAATTAATTCAAACCAATATGATTACCAGTTGAATTTATTTTAGATCCTGCTTGTGATAATTCATAATTTTACAAACAATGTCTTAGTAATAATGTAAAGCTAATGTGCTAGAAAAAGGTATTGTTTTTCTAAATTAATTTGTAATTAACAATTATAAAATTCATGTATGATGCAAAAACCATAAGATATGACTTTGCTTCTTGTAATATATCTAGAAACATTTTTGTATCAGTTATTGGTGAGAGGGGTTGTGAAGCAAATTGGAAAAGTCCCCAGTTATATAAAAAAAAAATGCTAGAACAATTTCACTTAAGTTTATTTGCTGTGTAATGGGTTCTAGAGAGATCCCCATCTCTACTCTCCAAAGCATGAAATTTGGATGCCTTTCAATTGCTTCTTCCTGATTAAACTCTCTGATTCACACCAACAATTGAAGTTTTCATTCCTGTCAATTGGTTTTGCTGTCAGATATTCAAGAACTCTTGGTAGTTTCTGGCAGTCAGTCTTTCTCTCCAGTCCCATCCTAAGGAGCTCAGCTAAGAGCTGGGGCAAAGAATTTCTGGAACAAAACTAATCCAGTGATTGCTGCATTCAGCTCTAAATAAGTGGGAGCAAAGGATGGCAGGAGAATGTAATAATCCCCCATCGTATTCTTCAAAGCCATAGTCTCCTCTCTGGCCTTAGTTCTGTCTACAGAGAAAATCATGGGAATCCTGTGAAAGCAGTTTCTTCTTCAAACCTCAAAAGAAAGCCCCTTTCCTGGGCTTTCTAGGACTTATTGGACTAGCTTTAGATTGTGCATTATTCGCTTCTTATCTGTTTTTAGATATGGCTACAAAATTCAACCATTTATTCAAAAGCAAAATTTAGTTACAGTCACCCCCCAAAAACCGCACCCATGACATGACATGATACTGCTGACAACTATTTTGTACTTGTCTTTGAAAATCATATTTTTCCTTTTTGTTGTTGTTGTTATTATGGTCATGTTCTGTGTATAACCTGAACATATAGTTTTAGTATAGAGGTTTTTAATTAGCCTGTGATACATATATGTGCTGTACAGTCTTACAGTTGACAAAAGTCTAGCCCTCAGAACTCTTTGAATTACACATGCACAGTAATCATTACGTTGACCTTGCTCTAAACTCCTGAGGATTCACTCTAGGATTTTTCTCAACAGACATCTCATACCAATTTGCATCCCTTTCTTTAGGTAGCACCTTTGAATCTGCAGTCTGGCTGGGCACAATTCAGGAGCCACTTGTCAAAAGAAAGGGACTTTATTTTTAGAACCACACACGCCAAACAAAACAGCTCCTCAGGAAAAACCTTCAGAGCCCAACTGCCACCACCAGCTTCCCACAAGCCTCTCAACCTCCCCCATTCCTCCTGCTCTTGAGGCCGATTGGCTGGGTCGCATGGGCGGAGCCAAAAAAAGTCCCCCAATGAGCAGCTCCATGGTCTGAAAGGGCGGGGAAACAGCCCAATGAGCATCACCGCAGAGGAGTCAATCAATTGGCAGCTAGAAGTTGCTGGGGCCGCTGTGAGCCAATCATCAGCTGGCAGCTGGAAGTTTGCTGGCAGCTGGAAGTTTGCTGGGGCCCCTTTGGCTGTGGCTTTCAACATCTCCCCCTCTCTGTTTAAACAACAAGCATGTGGCTTAGGGACCGTGCCTGCCTTAGGTTGTCCAATAGTACATATGGTCCTTACCCGTTATCGGATGAGCTGACCTCAAGGCGTCAGCCTCCTGTCTTAGGTTGGTACCATTGCAATTGGATCTTACCCGTCACTAACTACCGGTCCAGTATACAACCATACCTGTGGATAGGTCTTTGTATCAGCAGGGGGTGGTGGTGGTGGTGATGTTCTTTGCCTCACCTCTGTTGGCCCCCAAATTTTAGCTGAACCACCATGACAAGCAGAAAGGAGGAAGATACACCAAGCCAATTGACGGCTCCTTTTTGGGAAAATTGTACCACCGATGACATCATCAGCAAAAATACCCCAACACTACCACAAGTCGCTGCACCAACAGATAGTTCACAATGCATACAAGTGAGTTCACAATGCATACAAGTGATTCATAGTGTAGGCAAGTTCCGCAAGCAGTTCAGTGATGGCTCCTTTTGGAAAAATTGTACCACCCATGACACCATCAACATAAATACCCCAACACTACCACAAGTCGCTGCACCAACAGNAGCATATGGAGGTGGCGCTATTGGTTGGACACATATGCCCTCTGGTGATAGAAAGGTTTTAGTAGCAGTCTCCTGTTGTAACTTTTCCCCTGATGGCTTTTTCTGCTCTAAGCTTTCTTCCTCTATCTGACTAGCTCGAAAGACCTTCTCTTTTACTTGAATCTTTTCCTCTTTCTGACTAACTTGAGAGACCTTCTCTTTTACTTGAATCAATATGTCTTCTCCTTCCTCTACCTTTGTCTGAACTGAAGGCTTTGGACTAAGCAAACAAGATACCAACATCCACAATGGCAATGTGCCAACTGGCAGAGTCCCTGGGCTTTTCTTTTCTATTCTTTTTAAATCTTCACCATGATGGTTCCATTGTGATATATTTAACAACTCCTCCTTAAAAAGCCATGGGCTACATTTTTGTATTGTATCAACGTATGTCCTGACTGTTCTTGATATTACTGAGATGCCTCCTTCTTCTAACAATTTACTTAACACTCTTTAAGTTTGTTTTTTACTAATTTCTGATCCCATATTTCTACTATAATACAACCCAACAAGATAACACCTAACAAAACTGAAAGAGTGAAACAAAATTGGAACAACACAAAATCATTATAATAGCCTCCTGAAATGTCCATCCGTCCTTTCTCCCTATCTGTTCTTCAGATGTGAGCGGTTTTTCTTCCATCTCACTCATCTCCAGGGACAGGCAACTTAAAACAAAAGTGAAGCAAAACAAAAGAATAATCTTAAAATAGCTACCCATCCCCTCGCCCTGCCGTCAGGGGCGAGCAGTTTACCTTATCACTTACCCTCAGTTGTTCACCGTGCGGCCCACCAAATGCCGCAGTCTGGCTGGGCACAATTCAGGAGCCACTTGTCAAAAGAAACAAACTTTATTTTTAGAACCACACCCGCCAAACAAAACAGCTCCTCAGGAAAAACCTTCAGAGCCCAACTGCCACCACCAGCTCCCCACAAGCCTCTCAACCTCCCCCATTCCTCCTGCTCTTGAGGCCGATTGGCTGGGTCGCATGGGCGGAGCCAAAAAAAGTCCCCCAATGAGCAGCTCCATGGTCTGAAAGGGCGGGGAAACAGCCCAATGAGCATCACCGCAGAGGAGCCAATCAGTTGGCAGCTAGAAGTTGCTGGGGCCGCTGTAAGCCAATCATCAGCTGGCAGCTGGAAGTTTGCTGGCAGCTGGAAGTTTGCTGGGGCCCCTTCAGCTGTGGCTCTCAACACATACCAATTTCCATCCCTTTCTTTAGGTAGCACCTTTGAATCTGCCAAACCAAATGGTCCATGTAACCAAGCAGGTTTTGTGGAAGCATAGGGTGATTACAAGGGGAGGCTTTAGCAGCAGAGGTGTAGACTTGCTGTATATCTCTAAGAAGTTTCAGCCAGATTGATAATTTAAAATAAAACAAAAATAATAACAATCAAAAATTGATACCCCAAAACAAATACATAAAATTTGGTTGCCCTATGTTCATTCAAAGATAATACAGAGATATTTTGTTTTTCCTTTTCATTCATGTGCAATAATGTCTATAAATATATTTCCTTGTTTTTATGAGTACTAGATATAAAATTTTTTCTGCTTTCTAAATTATATCAAATATATCCTTTAATACACAAAATATATTTGCTTGCTATTTTTAAGATAACATTTTAAATTATAGCTATATTCTAATAATCACATTTTATTTAAATTATCATATCTAATATAACTCATTTTGGTAAAAAATTTAGTCAAACCAAGGAATAATTTATTGATTTTAACAAAATTATATTTTTGAAGAATTTCATTATGATTTCCAATTAGAAACTTCTCCCCTGAGGCAGGAGGTGAAACTGTATCTTTGTTTATACAAATAATTTTACTTATATTTTTACATATTAATGCTTTTCTTTGAACCATGAAAGTGGTTCTACTTTAAAGTTACTTTTGTCTTTATTTTTTAATGCTTTTCTCCAAAGATATTGATTCAAATTTAATGTCTAGTGTTACTATAAAAGCAAGCAAACAAAGCCTCACAGCTATTCTCAGCTGTATGTAGAAATTTTATTCCCTAAAGGAACTTTTGTCTTTGGATGAATATTTTCACAAAATAACCATCTGGATAAAATATTGAAGAATTTATAATTATAAATTTATA
The DNA here is from genome assembly GCF_001458135.2 of Marmota marmota marmota. NCBI lineage: Eukaryota > Metazoa > Chordata > Mammalia > Rodentia > Sciuridae > Marmota > Marmota marmota. The sequence goes on from NW_026000037.1 coordinate 11,944,686, forward strand.
ATTTATAAAAGTCCCCCAATGAGCAGCTCCGTGGTCTGAAAGGGCAGGGAAACAGCCCAGTGAGCATCACCGCAGAGGAGCCAATCAGCTAGATGTTGCTGGGGCCGCTGTGAGCCAATCATCAGCCGGCAGCTGGAAGTTTGCTGGCAGCTGGAAGTTTGCTGGGGCCCCTTTGGCTGTGGCTCTCAACACCTCCTCACAGCAATGAATCAAGTCACAGGGGATAATATGTGTCTGGATAGTACACCATCCTTGGTAGGAAACCGTAATGAAGCAGTGAGTAAATGTTTATGAAGGGAAGTTAGAGAAACATGCAAAAAGAGGGAATTACAGAATTGCCGCAGCCCGGCTGGCTGGGCAAAATAAGCGGAGGGTGACGAATAACTTGTGTACGTTGATACAGCAGGAGTAGGAGCCCTTTATTGCAGGACAGGAGCAGTATTTATACATTCCACACAGCTTATCTAATTAGCATAAACTAGATACATCAGTCAACCAATCAGGAATCTCTACACTTAATGGCTCGGTTTTGTTACTTCTCAAACCACTCCCTCTGACATTTTGCCAGGCACCATCCAGACTTGTTTACGAACTCTAACATTCCCCTGGCAAAATGCCAGGTGTTATTTTGACTTGTTTAGAGACTCTAACACAGAATAATCACAAAACTAAAAAAAAATTTAAAAGGGACAGCTAAAAACTAGGTAGTATTTTTCACTTTATTTACTACTAGTGCTTTGTGTGATTTTCAATTAATATTCAATAAATATGTCAATTGAATTGTGAGTTAAGTAATACTTAGTTAATATTTCTAAATTCTGATTTTAATCTTCAAGTAGATTCCTTTCTGGAGTGAATGACTAAGTTGATACTTATGATCCCATCTATTGCAGTAGTAGAAGTCTAATGACTAGAGAAGACAAAAGCTGGGGAAGATTTTAGGAAAGGGTGGAGGCAGGAGAGTAACTACAAGCCAAACACATAATATGATTGAAAAATAAGGGTTTTTGTTGTTGTTGTTGTTGTTCAGAATTTAGACTTTATTTCACTGATTTATTGTATTGTTTACCCTTGGAATTGGACTATTTGCATTATGTCAGGGTGCAATCATCTCGGAATTATGCCCTTATCGGAATGTTTTAAGCCTGTTGTTGAGTTTGCTTCCCCCAGTTGCCCAGTGACTACCACCAGGTTACTTAACATATGCTCTCAGGAACACATTATAACCGGTTGCCACTGGCCCTCACTTTTCTCAGATGCACATTTTTTGTGAGATAAAAATGGCTCAGCTAAAGTAAGCAACCTAGTGTGCTTTGTAGATTGTCATTAAGTTAGTAAGCACTCTGTAATTGTTGGCTAATTTTATAACATTTATATTTAAAGAAACTTGCTAAAGAACATAGAAAAGTGCTAGAGCTCTAGTTCTAGCTGTCAGTTTTTTAACTGCGTGGCCTTCACCAAAGTATGTAAACAACTTGTTTCCTGATTTTATTATCAGTAAAACAGGGCCATAGAGCCTTCCATCTGCCTTGAAGTCATCTGACAAAATTCCTGTTAACATTTGTTGTAATCTTAATTTTATCATATCATAATGGAGTGTAAAAAAAAAAAAAACGAAAAAACACAAAACTACTTCAGAAGTCCCTTGGAGCGAAGATAAATTGCAATTCTGAAACAATTTGATTGGGAGCACATACTGGAAGGCAAAGGAGTTAAGTTTGCTTTTTAACATATCCTGTTCAATTGCATCTTCCTGATGACTGATCTGTTCTCTCATCATTTCCCCACCTTTTCTGTTATAATAATTCACTGACTGAGTGAAATTACATTCTCTGCCTCATGGAATTTTGGACAGAAATTTTATCCTGTATTAGTAATGACTGCATTCCCTTACGAAATCCATACTTCACAGACAAGTAATTGACAGATTACCTGGTATATTCAACAATGTCATATTCCAATGTAAAGAAACTGAATCATCATTATATATGTAGGCTTTCTTGTAAATTTTTACAGTAGTTATAAGTTACAAATAATATTCTAGTCAAAGAAAAAAATCTCCACCTATCAGCTCTGTGTTGAATATATGATAGCATTTTTTTCCTATTTTGTAAATAAAAACTATATTCTCAGCCTAATTTTGATAAACATATATATGTATATACTTACCTGTGTCAATATTCTTGACTATATTATCAAATTCCTGAAATTTTTATTGAATTACTTTTGTACCAAATGTAGATAGAATCTTCAAAGATAAGATAGGATAGGTTATATTTCTTATCAGGATAATTATTGGCTGTTTCTTGACTTGCACCCATTTTGATGTTATAATTTTGTAGTTCTATTTTTTTTATTTTATAATTTGAGAATAATGAAGCAGGCAACACTCAAAAAGATCCTCAGTACTACTAAATTCTGCTATTGTCCATGACCCAAACACATTTGAAATTAATTTAATTTCTGTTGTGCTACTTAATAAAAGATCCCAATGGCAATTTGAAGCCTGATGGTGACATTTACATGCCCTGAAAGCGGTTGGATATAAACTCTTAAAATGAGAGAATTAAAGACTTGCCATTGCTTCCTTTATCACAATTTCCTATTGTAAAATCCCTTATTCCATAATTCAATACCTTTATTATACTGAATGTCTCAATCTATAAACTTAGGAGTGTTGGCACTATAGATAAGATTCAGTTTTATTTTATTTATATTCTGATATATTAATAAATATTATCCAATTTAATGTAACTAATAGTAATTAAGACTTATTAAATACAAAGAATTAAATATAACAAAATAAAAATTTTAATATAATTAATGAATTTTCATTATTTTGAATTGGTTCATTGTGGGTAGAAAGAGCAGAAAGATTGAATTGGTAAAAGCATGTAGCAAAGTGAGCAAGTGAGTGCTTATGACTCAAATAGCAGAGGTTGAAATGAGAGTGATACCAATGTTGTTTAAATTAAAGATCAGAACCATTTTCAGATGATAAAAGTGTATTATTTTATTTTATAATAAACTTTTTATGTTAATATAAGTATGCTAATATTTATATAAATATTAATATTACATAGATTAAAAGGTTTTTGTCCCAAATAAAACATGGTTAGTGAAAAGAAGGGTATCATTATAAATTTTTGAGACTCCCTTTTAATGCCTGGCTTCAAAGAGGGCAGATATTACACCACTTCTAATTCTACATGCAAACTCTTAAACTATAAAATACCATACAGCTCGTGGAAATTTCTACTGCCATTCATGGCAGATTCAGAGCAAAAAGCACCGATGATATTTGGTACTGTGATAAAAGTGGTTTTGATCTTGATGATCCTGAAAGGGCCTAAGGAGCACCCAAGGAACCCACGCTGATGCTCATTGTAGAGTGATAGCCGTGCTTTTCAATTTATTTACACAATCAGAGGTTCGAAAGTTTTGTCACAAAGAGGGTTGGATTAATTTTGAAACTCTTGGAAAACTCAAATTTAAACAAGTATGATAAGAAGAATCCCACTGAGAGCATAAATACTATGCCAAGTAAAACTGATGAAGATGGAAGAGAAAAATGAAGAATAGAGAATGGGAAGACTGACAGAGGAATCTCTTGGTTGTCAGCCTCAGATGTGCACTTCAATTACCAAATTGTCTGTGCACAGTTTAAAACAGATCTATTTAGTGGAACCTCTAGGAAAGGAGCCATTGTTCCTGTGAGTTTGAACATCTGCCCCAAGAAATTTGTCTATTAAACATCCAAGGCTAAGAAATTTTAGAATGATAGGACTGCAGATTCCTAGGTAGATAATCCAAGCATGATAGCTTCACAAGACATATGATGCAAGTGTGAGCAGAGTGTTTAATAAGTACATGAGTCTTGTACAAAGCATGCTTCTTGCATACTGATATAAATAGGCCTTGTATGTTAAAAAGTCTAGCATACTCTTTAGCCATTTCTCAGATGACAATAATTTCTAGGGGTAGAAATTTGATTGAATCTTCACAAAGGTAGTTTTTAGCATAAACGAAACACACACACACATGTGTGTGTGTATATATATATATATATATATATATATATATATATATATATATATATATATTGCTCTCTCCACAGTTTGATCAATGTTTATAATCTTCTAAGAACTAGATCTTTAATTGTTGTGCCTTAAAATGTATAGTCAGAGATATTAAACACTTTAATTACTAGATTAAAAGCAAACTGTTATTAAAAACTAGGAGAAAAGGCATATTTTTACACCAAATCAAACTAGGGCACTTATGAATAATTCTCAGATGGTGTCTTATTAAAGAATCCTTTAATTCATTTAAAATTTTCTCTTTCATGAGAATTCATATTGCAAAATCATGAAGACAGAGACTAGCTTCCCTCCTCTGAATCTGTCATGGTGTCTAAAGTGTATAGAGAACATTAGCAGCATTCAGTACCTGCACTTGCCACACAACTAAGCAATCGTTTTGTCTACATTATGCTTCATTTTTTTTTTCATTTTATTCTAGGACTTGTAGTGTATACTTTTATTTCTCCTCCTGTCTGTTTATTTATTTTTGTCTTGGTCTGCCCATTGATGGGGTCTCCTTGCTCAATACTTCAGTAGAAAGTTGCCATGCAGTAGCCTTCTGTAACTCTTCTGCTCTTTGGCAAATGGAGTATTTAACAGCCTCTTGAGGCATTTGCAGAAGCCAAAGAATTGTTGTTAGTGCCAAATATCTGTTCTTTGGGAGATATGAAAATACATTGGAGACTCTTCTTTCTACCATCTTAAATTATCCAATATTTGCACCTTTTTGGAGCAGCAAACATGTCATGAATGGGGTTTGACATGGTTTCTCATTTATAAACACTACCAAGAAACCAGAATAGTTATTTTGTTGCTTTGTTTTTTTCTTGTTTTTAATTTTGTAGAGAATTTTAAGATAAAGGGAAGATAAATTTACTCAGTATTGTTTAATAAGGCTGGCACAAGTTGATCCAATGATTTCTAGCCTATCTACTACAACTAACCTTATGATTAAAAAAAAAAAAAACTTAAATTTTGTTTAGAAAGTGCTCTAACTTTATATTGAGCAAGTATTTTAGTTAACTGAACTAAATGGGTTTCATTTTCTATTGTAAGAAAAAATGCAATAAAATAACGGAAAAACAAACAGAAACTCCACTAACAAACAGATGAAGTGATCAAATAAATTGTGTAGAATTGCCCTTAAAGCCTAGGACACAGTAAAGAATGACTGTGCATTGGACTGAATCATCTGATATATTCACCTTTCAATAGGTCCTATAAACCACTGCACTACATAAGTAGAGAGAAACCTCCCATTCCCTGTAGTTCAGGCACAACTGAGTTATATGCTTCAAGAGAAAAAGAATGCTTTAATTTCATGTTTTTTATGGTTACAATTAAAATCTTAGATAAATTATAAAATATTCAGCATATCTTTTGCATTTTTTCATCAACTTAAAATTGTCCTATAAATCATATACTTCATTCACCCATCTTAGCTTATTTTCTTTGTACTGAAAAAGTAATCTGCAGAATTTTATCTACACAAGGTAATGGTCAATCCATAAATGAACATCTATATTGCCAGGTGTGGTGGTGCACTCCTTTAATGCCAATGACTTGGGAGGCTGAGACAGGAAGATTGCATGTTCCAGGCCAGCTTCAGCAACTTAGGGAGGCCCCCAGCAACTTGGCAAGATACTGTTTTAAAATAAAAAATAAAAAGGGCTGGGGGTGTAGTTCAGTGATAAAGAAAGTATCCCTGGGTTCAATCCCCAGTACCAAAAACCCAAAACAAACAAACAAACAAACAAAAAAACCCCACAAAAACAAACAAACAAAAAAAAAAAGCCAACACTTCACTTCATTAGATCCATCAGAATAGACTAAGGTATGTTTTGGCACAAAGAAACTAAAAAAATAAAATTTTTTTTTCAGAAATAGACTTTTTTTTTCCTCTTGTATGAGAATATTTTATAGGTTCTGATTTTAGTTAAAATGCATACAGGTTTCACTTTTCATTGTTTTATATATGGTATTATATGATTTTGAAGTTTAGTTTTAACTATATGTTGATGTTGAACACTGAAAAGACTATAATAATGGAAATTATATTGAGGAACAGCATATTATACATAAGTAATTATGCACAAATATATTACAGCAGGAGTGGGACCCGTTTATTGTAGGACAGGAGGGGTATATATACATTCCACACAGCTTATCTTAATTAACATAAACTAGATACAGCAGTCAACCAATAAGGATTCTCCACACTTAATGGCTCACTGGCATTACTTCACAAACCACTCCCTCTGGCAAAATGCCAGGTGCCATCTTGACTTGTTTACGGACCCTAACAGTATATATTAAATTGAAAGGTGACCTAATTTCCAAATATAAAATTAAGAAATCACAATGGAAATGTTAACAAATTTAATGATTGAAAAACAAAACAAAACTTTTCTTTACATATTCCATACAAACACACATAATTATAAGCTAAAATATGAAATTTTTAAAATTGCAATAAACACTCCTTTTATATTTGAATATAAAAGCAATACTCCAGAATTTCACAAATATATTATTGGATTAAAAATTCAATAGTATATTTTTAAACTATTGGTTTTTAATCTTTAAATTACAAAGAGGCTAGCACATCAAACAAGAAAGCATTCCACTTTGTTTTCTAATACACTGAATGGAAATTACTAGAGCAGAAACTTGGAGAAGAAATTGGGAAGCATGAATCAAAAGCCACATAAATATTCCAAATTTCTATTCTAAATATTCCATTCTCATTTATATAAATTGAAACATAAGCATGTACTAAAACATTAATTTTATTAAAACATGGAGTTTATTGTTTATTATAGCAAAAATAAACAAAAATTAGAATTATTTTTGTTAAGTATTATTTGCTTGGTCTCTTCTAAGTGAATTAAGTTTAACTAATTTAATACTCACAAGAACCCTTGGAGGTATGATCCATTTCATATCTGAGAAAATTGAATTCCAGAGAAGTTAATTTATCTGTTTCAGTCCGCTTTTTCTTGCTGTGACTAAAGGCCCAGATCAGCACAATTGTAGAGGAGAAAACTTTTATTGAGGGGCTCATGGTTTCAGAAGTCTTAGTCCATAGAAGGCCAGCTCTATTCCGGGGGCTCATGGCAGAAGAGTGTGGTGGAGGGAATCAGCTCACAGGGTGATAAGTAAGTAGAAAGAGAAAACTCCACTCTCCAGATGCAACATATATACCCCAAACCATTCTCACAATTAACCACTTCCTCCCACCATATTCCACCAGCCTCTAGTTACCACTCTGTTAATCCCATCAGGAATAGATCCACTGATTTGCTTAAGGTTATAATCCGATCATTTCTCTTCCAAATCTTCTTGTGTTGTCTTACATGTGAGTTTTCTGGGGCCACAACATGTGAACCATAATATTATCTGACTGGCAAGTTCTAAGATATCAAGTCTAGTGGTCAGGCAATCAAGAGTCCTAACAATTAGGCAATCTTTCCTTTAACATTAGGAATGTTGACACATCAACATACAAAATATTTATGTTAGAAAATTATATATAAAATTAATTATAAAATTATATATAAGGTCACTTATCTCTGACCCTAAATAATCATAAAATGCTAGTTTTCTTATAATCATTGTATTTATTGCTAAACTACGGGCTGGGTTGTGGTTTGGTGGTAGAGTTGAGTAGCATGTGTGAGGCCCTGGGTTCACTCCTTAGTACCACATATAAATAAATAAAATAAAGGTATTATGTCCATCTATAACTAAAAAAAATTGAAAAAAAATTCCTGACCTATTAATGTTTTCTTAAATCACCCAAAGGATTCTGAAAATATTAACATCAGTACGTAAATTGCATATACAGAGGAGTTTTTAATATTATATATTATAGAATATTTTTTCATTATTATTTTTTAATTTAAACAATGTAAGAATAGTACCTATACAATAAATGAGACTAAAAATAATAATTTTATTATAAAAGTAAATCTCAATCAATATTGGGACTTTTGAGACTTTAAAAATTTATTACATGGGAAGCATCCATCACCATTTACTTTTTTTTAAATATACATAAATACAATAGTACTCGCTATAAACATGTTTGCTTATTTCATTGAAAGCTGATTTACTATAGGTTTTCCTTAATAATTCATCCTTCTCAATGTGTGTTTATGCTCAGCAGTTGTCAAGGGGAAAAACACATATTTGTATCAGGAATAGAATTGTCTTTTCCATCTTCAGGCTAAAAGAAGGGCTGATTAAAGACACAATATGATATTGATTACATGGGAATGGATGTTGATGGGAATTTATAAAATAGTCAAATGACATTGACTAAAAAAATAGCATTTTATTATCTATACTTATCCACGTTTTTATTCTTTCCTGAAAACCCAGGACGATGGTTCCATCAGACTGCTCTATATTTGAGGAAAAGAAGAAAAACAAACAAAAAACCCAAAACACCTTCTGTAGTATTCTCTCTGTTCTTTATTAGCCAAACAAATTATGGCTAGCTGAAACCAACAACATAACCCCCTCATCTACCAACATGGGGGAAATATGTTTCCCTTGAGAATGTCCTCCCAGAATGTGGAAGGAAATGTCACAGGAAGCCACCACACAGATTTACACATAAAAGCAGTAGCTTCACCTCCTAAATCCTCCCAGAAACACAATATGCCCACATTATATTCCCAGTGTGAACAACATATTTCTCATTTCCAAATTAAATGATTTTAAAGTCACCATCTATGTTATTTCCATTGAAAGCCTTAATATATGTGTTTGTGCTTATACAATTTTCCATGTATGAATATGTTATACACGAAAACATAAGACCTTATTATTTCTTAGAATTGGGCCCATGATTATTTCCCAGAAAGTTTTTAAGCAAATAAAACAAAATGTTGCTTAGCTTCAATTCAATGTAATTAATACATTTTAATTTAACTTAAATGTTTATTATATTAGAAAGCACTATAGAGATGATTTCCCATTCTTGGTCTTAAAGTTTAATTAAAATTGATAACTTTCACTTTTAAATATGACTTCCAGTATGCCAAAAGTCATATTGGATTGACAGTATTATAATAATAATTTAAAAATTGATTTGAGTAAATGTATTTATAACGTAATATTTGTATTCCTAAGAAAAAAGAGTGGTTCTGAAATTAAACCATAAACTAATTTTACTTTCTCTTATGTTTTATTACACTTACCTTTGGTACTTGATTAGTATATATTTATTTTCAGTTAATGGATGGAAAGTAAATTATTTCCATCTTAAATTAGAGCAGTAATGATTTTTGCATTAAATCGATTTCTCTAAATATTCATTTACATATTTACAAAATAAAGGGCTTTCTAGTTAAATTTTCAGAGGTTAGAAACAAAATCAATTCATTTAATTGACATCAGCTAATACATTTCCAATATGAACATATCAACATAATATTTTCTTTAAATGCCATAAAAATCATCACATATATATTTTGGATTACTCTATTTATTCCTAAAGGCATTAATCAAATAACTGAGACATAATAGAAATGGAAATATCCTATTTTGTTTTTAAGTATTTCCTCAATCTAATGAAATTAGTGATGTGTGCTTTTTGTCAAAAATCTGCTATTCATTTTTGGTCTACATAATGGAAAGTAGACTTTACCGGATTACTTGTTTGGGCAAGTAGGTCTGATGAAACACTAAAAGCCAACAGGCAAGGTGGTACCTGTTAAACACTGAATAATTGTTCCTGGCAATGATTGTTGATGGGGTGTTACACTGCCATCCCTTACTTTTCAAAAAATACACATCTCTGGGTGCATTTAGAATTATTAGCATCATGAGTAAGGATATGCCTCAGTTGCTCCAGGACTCTGTTTCTATGCTAAAGGTGGCAAAAAGAATAGTGGGAGAAAAGGGTACAGCAGCAGGTAGACCTGAAACACACTTCACCACAGAGAGGAACCGGCACTTGTTGGAGGTCTACCTTCTTATGTTTGGGGATCTATTGGTACAAGATTAGAGGTCAGAATTCTTCTCTTTAAGGTTCTCATATTCCAAAGGGTTGATGTATCATTTTAAGAGGTAAATATTAAATTGTGTTACATTTATTGATAAAAGCATAAATAAATTTTTGAGGAAGCACAGTGCTTGGAGTTTGAACTGTCTGCCTTGGGAAAAGAGGGATGATTCTCTACATGAAATGTCATTGGATCAGGAAATTGATGATTTTAAAAAGACTTTTGCAGGTGAGGAGCAGTAGATTGTGCAAACAAAGGGGATGGTAAACCCATCACACAAGCCTATGCTGGCATGAAAAAGTCAGAATTGGTAGGTCAGTTAAATGAAAGCATCTTGGGGCCAGAAATTTCATATGCGTACTCACAGGTACATGTGATATGGAAGGCTAATGAATATCATCAAATTATATTGTCACATATTTAGAAGTGGTTTTGGTTTTTGTATTATCAACTTTTCTGAGAAAAATTCACTTATTCTCCTGCTGCATCTGTTTCGCAATCCCTGAATCCATATAAGTGTGGTGTAAACTCAAGTTCCAGTTAATAGTCTGCTAAGTGCAACTTACTTTCATTAAGAAAACACAGAGTTTGATTTCATACTTTTCTTCAAAGTTTGAAATGAGGTATGAATCTCAATCTTCATGTTCATAATCTCCTTTTTATAAATTAAAACCACATTCTCTTTTTTTAATCACTTTACCTCCCAGAAAGAGAGTAAACTTAACTTCCTCCTCTCTCTACAGGACAGAGTGACACTCATTTCCTTTTATCACTGAACACATATTTCATTTTATGAATGTGCCATAGTTTTTTCTTTAATTTATCAGAGGACCGATTCCAAGTTTGGGAACTTGGAATTAAACATTGCTGTGTTCTTTTTTGTAAGTCTATAAATTTTTAATTTATTTGAATAAATACCAAAGATTATCATTGGCCTACCATTTACCAAAACTCCTAACATTTGCGATGTTTTAATGGTGAATCAAAATTTAGTTTTTAGTTAACCTGAGAAGATCAGGGAAGGAAATCGTGTTCTGTGACATCCTTATAACATATCCTTGTATGACTCCCTGTGTCAGTCTTTCCTGGAACATCAAATATTTGTAAATTATAATTGCTTAAGAACATCAATAATAATTTCAACAGTTTATTAAGATTTATCATATTCACTGTATGTGTACTCTATTATTGTATTAAATTCCCCAAACTGGCTATAATCTGATAAACTAGGAACCTGAAAGTATATATTAATTTTTTCAGAATTTTTATATTATAGTGATCTTTTACATGGGATTTTGAAAAGTCACTTACAGGCATTTTAAACCAACTTTATCTTCAGTTCTCACACTGATGTAATTCTCAATACGATGTCCTTTGGTTTAGAATAACAAATCCCTTTCTTTTCCAAAAAGTTTCTTTTTTCTTTTTCCCCATTTGTCGTTGTTATTGTACCTGGGTGTCACGCCTTCATGACATTTTACTCAGTTTACCAAACTGGGTGGTAAAGGGATTGTAAAAAAGACAAAAAGACACAAATACAGGAAAAAGTGAAACCCAATGGATCAACAAATCTGATGAAAGAAGATTGACCATAGGGAGGCTCATCGCGTTTATTATAGAGGTTTACTCATCAAAAGGATTTATTGTGAGAAAGCTTCTTCAGTTCTTCAAGACAAATAAAACAGAAGTTCAGGGTAACACAGCTCAATTAGAGCTTATCAGCTTGCACCCATAACTCTCTACCTCCTGGAAGCTGGCATTCGAACTCAAGGCTATGAAGGAATAAATTCTGTGGCTAGCACAGAACCCCCCTTTTAACAGGACATCACCATCAACTGGGTGGTTTTCCATCAGCACTTTTGCATGCAGAAATTACCAAAGAAAGTGTCACCTCTGTTTCTGGGCCTTTCAAAGCAAGGACTCATTCACCCCTCTATACACCGCAGACTGAACCTGGGAACTCTTAGCCACTGAGCCACTTAGCCACAGCTCTTTTTTTATCTTCCTCAATTTCTGAGGCTGTCATTCTCCTGCTTCAGCCTTCTAAGCTGCTAATTACAGGTGTATGCTACTGCACCTGGCTTTTCCCAATATTTTGTAAGAACCTCATAACCAACAAAACTCTCTCAAGCCACTGTCTGACATATTATGCTTTTCAGTATCTTCTCCAATTAGTCAACAGACACAGTGTTTCCTCTCCTGATTTCCACTGGTGGTGTCCCATATAGGAAAAATGCATTTCTTTCTCAGGCGACAATGAAGTCATTCCTATGTCCTGCAAGCAGTACTTTCTGATCCTTATAAAGGAGTTTTATATTTTAGCATGCCAAGTCCTGACAGGGTGTGCCTCCAGCTGGTGACTGGTAATGTGAGTGGGCATGCCACACTTCCAGCAGAACGGAGAAGTGGACATGGCTTTTATAGTCTATCAGGCGAAGCTGTGCAAAAGAATTTCTCAGAAAGAAATTTGTGTGTCTTTCCCCAAATCAAGAAATTCTGAACACTGTATGAAGGCTCGAGAAATTGTGTTTTGAGAAGTCATAATAATGTAAGGTGTCATGCCCAAAGTCTGGACAATTGTTTTCTTGCACCTAATAAAACAGAGAAGCTTCAATATGTAGATATTGGGATTACAGAACATTCAAGGTTGTTTCTTGCACAATATTGGGACCTAACTTCTATCCCCACAGAATACTTAATAAGACTCACTTTCATTTTTAATAGGAAACATGTTTTATCTTGTACTGAAGCATATGTCTGTGGGGAAGGAGGTGAATGACGTACTGACCCACGTAAAACCATGCATCCTTTGTTCATGGAACCAAAAACCTTTCCAGCTGCAGAGAGTATGAATCCTTTCCCAAGGTTCACATACTTAGCTGATCCTGGAATTCAATGAGTAGGTAGACAGGAGCAATTCCATTCTCTGAGGATTTGTGCTATTCATCCTCCTCTTCATATGTAAGTCACACATTTCATATAAAAATTTCATCTCTTGAGAAAAGAAAGGCATTTATTTAGAAATAAAGAAACATGTCCTAATTTTTTATATAAAACGTAAACAAAGGGATACATAAAATATTCTTATTTATAATGTGTGTATTTCATATATAATATTCTTGCTTCTTGTTTTTTACTACATTAACAGAACTTCAGAACTTCATTCAATGATATTGATAAGAATGTCTCTATGACTGATGTCTCACCATTAAAATTAGTAATAGCAACAACTTAAGATAGATTTCTTTTCTGATTCATCATATGTTGTCTACAAATATACTGCACTATCATAATATTTATAAATATTATGCTATTTTTGTAGTCCTGGTCAAAACCTTAAATTTTGTTCATGAATCACTGAATATTATATTGAATTTTCTTTAATTAAAAATTTCAAGATTTTTATATCTATATAATTAATGGTATTTTTTTTTTTTTTGTGTGTGTGTGTGTGTGTTTTGTGGTATTAGGAATTGAACCCAAGGACACTATTCCACTGAACTACATTCCCAGACCTTTTTGTTTGTTTGTTTGTTTCAAGAGAGTTGCCCATGTAAGTTGCCCATGTTGACCTAGGACTTGTGATCCTCCTGCCTCACCCTGTTACCACCATACCCAGCTATTTGTGTTATTTTGACCAAGTTTTACAAATTTTTATATCACATGAATGGACTTTTATAGAAGATGCTAAAAATATTTTTATTGAGATTAGAATTGGAAAGGATCTTTGAATATATCCATTCAGTCATTTGACATTATATACTTTTGTATTAACAGTACATAACAATAACGTGGATAAATGGATGACTGTCAACTTCCTACAATGAGTAATGTGTTGTCCTAAGACCTGGCAATAAAATGGTGAGCAAACCAGACAAAATTATAACACCAGTGTAACTTAGGCTGAAATAAGATAAGCATGGCTCAAATTAATAAAATAAAAAAAGATATGTTTTAATAATTGATGTGAAATTTGTGTCATCATTCTATGATAGGTAGATTGAACCTCAGAACAGGGTTCAGGTAAGATTTCCCTTAAGGCTCAAATTTCAAGTACTGTGTTGAATAGGAGTGGTGAGAATGGGCATCCTTGTCTTGTTACTGAGGTTAGAGGCAGCATTTTATACTCTTCCTCTTTCAGAATGAAGTCGGCTGTGTGTTTGGCAATCATGTTGAGGTAAGTTACTTCTGTCTCTAGTTGTCTATGGTTTTCATTCATAAAGGCATATTGAATTTTCTCAAAGATTGTTTCTTCATCTGTTGGGGTTTATCATGTGATTTTTGTCCTAGATTCTGTTTAAGTGGAGTATTACATTTATTGATTTATGATGAACTATATTTGCATTCCTGGAATGAAACTAACTTGATAATGGTGCATAACCTTTTTAATGTACTGTGGGTACAGTGGGCAAGTATTTTATTATGGAATTTGCATATGTGTTCATTAAAGATATGAGTCTATAATTTTCTTTCTCAAAGCTGGCTTCTCCTCTGCCATCTTGGTCTTGTGTCTTCTGTGACTATATGACTATTCCTCCTTGTTCCTTTAATTTTATTTGATTCATTTATCTTCATATTGCCTTGTTTTATACTAAAAAGCTTAAGAATAGGTATTATTTTATAAATGGTGGACATATTTAATCATTTATTAATATTAGATGTAGAATAGTTATATTTTTCTTATTTTCTTAAAAAATTAAATTTTAATTTGATGCCTATATTAGTGATTATGGAATAAGGTCATAAAATAATCTCTCTCTTTGGAAGTTCAAGGATTTTATATTTGATTCATTACACATTTTTTATAACAATTTATAACCATAAGATACACTGTTCTGAGTGCATAAACTTCAAGAGATACCTATGAGTTTTACCTTACTAATGACCTAATTTACTTTTTCCATCCTAATATTTCATAGGAGGATAGATCTTTATTAAACTCTCAAAAAAACATTTTTTCTTTACTTGTTTTTGGTGCTTTTATCAGTACTTTTACAAGAACTTCAAAACTGTCATTGTCTATACAAACATTGCATGAAATACTAATTTTTCAAGCAAAGTGGCTCATCATGTCCCACTTATCACTTGTTTTATTATTGTTCATATTTCAACCCTTTCTATTTTTTTGCCTAATGTTTGTTTATAATTTGTCATTTTTAAAGTCATTTCTTTCTTTTTTTAGTTGTTGATGGACCTTTATTGTATTTTTTTATATGTGGTACTGAGAATTGAACCCACTGCCAAAATATGCTAGGCAAGCACTCTACAACTGAGCCACAACCCCAGCACTAAAGTCATTTCTTAGTATCAAAATACACTTTAATTTTTAAAAACGTTTCACATTCTTTGTATGTTTAGGAGTACTTACACACTTACACTTGTCCTAAGTATTTTTATTACAACTCAATCGTATTTCATTGACCTTGGTTTACATTTGTCTCTTTCCTTTTGATATTTCTGATATCTTTGTTTTATTTACACCAGGCATAAAATCTAGTGGTACAGATTTCTTTTTTCATTGCCTACCCCATAATAAAAACACTCCCTAGCATTTACAATCTGTCTTTACATTTTCTTTTCCTTTAGTGACTAAATGTCCCAGAATACAATGAAGTCTCTTTCTGTCTGATTCATTGAAAAATGCACAATTAAATCCTTGTTTTTCATTTAGTTCATTTTTTTTTTCATTTAGTGCCACCTAGAATTAGGGACAGAAAAGGGGAATAATTGAATATCTGTTCTTTCCCCTATGCTGAAACTGTTCTGGTGGTGTGCTTTGAATTACAGAGTCTGTGCAGTTCATGAACTTTTATTTTTTTTTACAATGGATTTCATATTTCTGTACTGTCTGGGACAACTGTGAGTCTTGTAATAAGAATTTGGGAATAAATGTGTTGGGCGCATCAAATTTGCTAATGTAATTGCACTATAACCAGATATATTCCTCTCTACATACCTTATATATTTCACATAATAGAGGCTCAAGAAACTTTTCACAAAATTACAACTACCTTGTATTAGACAAAGGTGCTAAAAGCATGCAATGGAGAAAGGATAGCATCTTCAAAAAATGGTGCTGGGAAAATTGGAATTCCATATGCAACAAAATGAAATTGAATCCCTCTCTCTCACCATGCACAAAAGTTAACTCAAAGTGGATCAAAGAGTTAGGAATCAAACCAGAGACTCTGCATCTAATAGAAAAAAAAGTTGGTCCTAATCTCCATCTCGTGGGATCGGGCTCCAAATTCCTTAATAGGACACCTATAGCACAAGAGTTAAAATCAAGAATCAACAAATAGGATATATTCAAACTAAAAAGTTTTTTCTCAGCAAGAGAAATAATAACTGAGGTAAATAGGGAGCCTATATCCTGGGAACAAATTTTTACCCCTCACACTTCAGATAGAGCCCTAATCTCCAGAGTATACAAAGAACTCAAAAAATTTAAACAACAAAAAAACAAATAACCCAATCAACAAATGGACCAAAGATATAAACAGACACTTCACAGAGGAAGATATACAATCAATCAACAGGTACACACACACACAAAAAATGCTCACCATCTCTAGCAATCAGAGAAATGCAAATTAAAACCACTCTAATATACCATCTCACTCCAGTAAGAAAGGCAGCCATTATGAAGTCAAAGAATAACAAGTGCTGGCAAGGATGTGGGGAAAAATGTACATTTGTACATTGCTGGTGGGACTGCAAACTGGTGCAGCCAATTTGGAGAGCAGTATGGAGATTCCTTGGAAATCTGGGAATGGAACCACCATTTGACCCAGCTATTCCCCTTCTTGGACTATACCCAAAAGACCTTAAAAGAGCATACTACAGCTACATCAAAGTTCATAGCAGCACAATTCACAATAGCTAGACTGTGGAACCAACCCAGATGCCCTTCAACAGATAAATGGATTAAAAAAATGTGGCATTTATACACAATGGAATATTACTCAGCATTAAAAAATAACAAAATCATGGCATTTGCAGGGAAATGGATGGCACTAGAGCAAATTATGCTAAGCGAAGTTAGCCAATCCCTAAAAATCAAATACCGAATGTCTTCTCTGTTATAAGCAAGGTTACTCAAAACAGAGTAGGAAGGAAGAGCATGAGAAGAAAATTACCATGAAATAAGGAAAAGGGGGGGGGGGGGAA
>NW_026000037.1:11962662-11974237 GCF_001458135.2 Marmota marmota marmota
AAAGAGAGAGAGAGAGAGAGAGAGAGAGAGAGAGAGAGAGAGAGAGAAGTGTCACAGTAGAATGGGTAGACAATAGGGATGGCAGGGGAGGGGAAGGGAGAGGGTATAGGGAGAGGGTATAGGGAGGGCAGCAGAATACAACTGACACTAGGATTGCTGTATATATACACATGGATGTATAACCAATGTGATCCTGCAATCTGTACAGGTGGAAAAATGAGAAGGCATACCCTATTTGAATCAAATGTATGATATGTCAAGATCATTATATTGTCTTGAACAACTAATAAAAAAAGAGTTTGTAAATCAATATTGAATTTTTTTAATATTTAAGGTTTTGCATTCATAAGATAACAATTAATGCCCTACCTTACATTTTAATATCACCGATTCATTTAATATTGAATCAGATATTTTCATACAATAGATCAAAATATTTTATAATATGTATCTAAAGGGGAGGCTTCTAAGTCTCAGCATACTCAAGAAAAAAAGTACTCATTTCAAATGAAAAACAAAAGAGTATAAAAGACTGAATACAAAAAGTATGTTAACAAAAAATAGATACTTTAAAAAAGGAGGCAATTTTTCTAAAATGCTAATTATTTTCCAATTTTTATTTATCATAGTTATTTTTGATTAAATGAATGATCTTAAATCATAGTACTTCATAATCAATATTTAATAGAATCCTATAGATCCACAGCACATTTTACCCAAACAACTAAAGATACATTATTTATAAGCATTTTGAAAATTCAGGTACATTTTAAGATTCTTGAGGAATAAAAATTATGATTTATTTTCTTGCAATTTGATGATCATTAAAATTACCTGTGTCTTAAGTTTGTTTAATGTCTTTTGTTTTATATATGACATGGCTAAAAACAACAGCTGTAACATACAGTTTCAGGATTCCAGGAGCACAGGGTACAGAATAAGAGCATGGCACTATGGACCCATGTTGCAGGAGGGGAGTGTGTACTTGACCCCTGTCCCTGACTACCTGTGTGACTTTCAGAAAGTCACTTTAACTCTGTGTTCCTCCATTTCTTCATTCACATAGTAATAGGACTTGACATATAAGGACAACCCTAAGAAAAATCAAATGAATCAATATATGTAAAGTCCTTAAAATCCTGACCAGAAGAATTTCTGGTTCTTTACATTGGACCCAATTTTAAAGCAGGTAACATGAAAATGGGGCAATTGTATTTTCTGCTCCATGGGACATGGGACTAATTGAATTCACAGTAGTAAAGCCAGTGTAAGTTCATCATGATATACAACCTATTGAATCAAATTGGTAAAAACAACCTTATACACACCCTACCCTAAAGTCTTGTTATCTGAGTTAATATAATTAAGAGAAAGCAACTTGAATTGTATCTTACCTTGGAAGAAGAAATAGAAATGCTGTATAACCCTGTGTTGAGATGACACTAGGAGAAGTGGGAGATGGATATATGTAACTTTGGGGATGGGTAAATAAATATACTTATGAAGAGAACCTGTATGTTTGAAATAGCCTATTTCCTGTGAATTCTATAGCACACTGAGTTCAGGTAGAGAAGCTACGCGCCATTTGAAATGGCATTTTGAAAAAGCACAGTTGAAGAACATTATTATAAAATAACTATATATTTTTCCTTAAAGTAATTTTTAAAGTTTACTTAGTGGGTATTATATTTCTCTTGTTGTTGAATGAAATCTCAAGGGCTTCTCATGGATTTTTATATCAATCTTAAACAAAAAATACAAACAAACAAATAAAAGAGCCCACAGATACAATGGAAATGACTTGCAGCATTATAATGTTAAGAATTCATGTTAAGATATGCAACTCAGGGATGTAGCTCAGGGACAGAACACTTGCCTACCATGCAAAAGGTCCTGGGCTTTATTCCTAGCAACACACACACACTATCAATCAATTAAAGGAAGAAAGAAAGAAAGGCAAAATAATCCAAATTTGACTGAAAACAAACTCTCTTGTCACTCAAATGAAGTATATTTTAGAAAAGAATCTTGCTGCCAGGGAAGGTTGGATTTTCCATATTGGCATTTAGAAAAAAAGCGAAAAGTGAGCCAGTAAGTTTCTTACCTGGCTGTAATACCAGAATCTGATAACATGGCATTAATGTCATTACTCAGTGCACTTGGGAAGAATTTATGTCTAGTGGACACCTTCCTGCTTCACTGACTATTCCACATCACTGGTAATATTTAGCCTAGGTTCCTTGATTTGGATAAATGGATCCATCTTCTTGGCCGCTCATTACTCCAATGATTACTTTAATGATTACTTCAAGGAAGCCCTTCGAATCCCTGTGTTTTTATTTGTTGTCGTGTTACCATTTCTTACCTTTGATTGGTGAGACAGCTTGCCTGAGGTAATCAACCTAGAAAGAGGAAAGGTTGCTGTTGGCCCGCAGTTTGGGAGATTTCAGTCAGGTTTGTTGGCTCTATTGCTTTTGGTCTGTGTGACACAGCACATCATGGTGGGTGTGCATGGAGGAGGGAGACCTTTCATCTCATGGCTGAAATGCCAAAGAATGGAGAAGGAAGGTGCTAGAGTTCACTATTCCCTTTAGACCACGCCCCCGCCCCCATGACCTAAGGTCTCCAATTAGGCCTCAACTCCTAATGTTTCCACCACTTCCAAATAGCAGCACAGTCTGGGAACTAAAAACATCACCACACAAACTGTTAGGGACATTTCACTTCCAAATGGTACCACCTGAAAAGGTTCTCTTTAAAAACAAGAACACAATGGTTTTTTCCCATGTGTTATGACCTATAGCTAGCCCATGGAAGCCTTCCACACCTTTGCTGTGACTGGAAATATAGGTACTTCTTAAACTATATTCCAATTTTTACATCTTTCATTATTTTATTATTTATGACTTAGACACTGCCTCACTTAATTCTATAAACCTTTTTGTTCATGTATTTAGTTAATCAATTGATTTCTTTGAGAGTCTTTCTGTGTGAGGTTATACCATGACAGTAAAGAAAGTATTTTTTCATACCACTGTTCTATCCAAAAATTACTCAAGAATTCTCATCTACCATTATTATTTTGTATTAAAGAAACAATTAAAGATTTTCCTAAAAATGTGAGAATTCACTTTACTTTTTCCATACTTACAAATATCTTTATGGTGACATCAGTTCTATTTATTAAGAAAGAGAATTTCTTAAGGTTCTGAATACCAGGAAGCAGCTATCATTGGGGCTGTGTCAGAAGTGGGCTACCAGATTGTTCATTGTGACTACATTGATTCATATCCATCTTTACACAAAATACTCTAACCCTCATTCTAAACTCTGAAAATTCTTATCCATTAAAATTTTTGAGTCTAATCAATAAAATTAGGATTTATTCATGGGCTTCTTATGTAGAATTCCCCTTGACAAAGGCCTGTGAACCAAAGAGAATATTTTCCAATTTCCCTTTTTATAGGTAGACAATATAAAATAGTGAGACTGTCTTAGGATCCTACTCTTGATGTGCTTTTTCAAAAGAGGGAGTGGGCACAGAAGTCACTGTTTCTTAGTATTTCTGAAATCCAGAAGAAATTTCCTTCTTCAGTACTCTCAGATCCTTATGACCTTATTCTCCATGATTATTGGCCATTTCTTTGGATTTCTAAATTTTTGATTTCACATAGCAGGTGTTTATACCTGAGTCACTTTCTGAATCTGCCTTCTTTCTCCTCGTAAAAGCTTGGATTTCCAAATACTTCTCTTTGGTTACTTTTTCTCCTTTTTAAAAACTTTGTTTCTATACACCAAAATAAGTATTTTTCTTCAAAAAAATCACCTATGTATTTTTATCGCACTATTTTATACTTTTGTAGCAGTTTTGTATGTATTATTAATACAAAGCTATTGCCAGTTTTACTGTTACAGATATTTCTTCCAGTATGAGGGTTCGAAAATGTTATAGGTCTGAATTAGAAAATACATCAATATGCATTTTAATTATTTTGCCTCAATGTGTCATATATCTTGGTTAGTTCTTTTTAAGATCTACTTAAGAATGTTTTAGATACCTTCATTGTATGTTTTTTTTAATTTTTAAAATTTTTGTCCTTTTAGTTTTTATCAAAGAGCAAGTCTATATATATATATTATACAGAATTTCTGATGTTATTTTTCATTTGGGATATAAAATCCCTGAAACACATTAGGGGTCATTTGACTGGCTTTTCAGATATTTATTCCATTTCCATGCAGATCAGTCTGTTCTCAGCAGTGAAAGCAGAGGGTGGGGTCCGAATACCTCTGTCCTCTAGGAACTGCACTACTGAGGCCCTTTCACTTGTCTTCATGGGAGTAGTCTTCTTAAGTCGGCCTCCATAAAGCTTAGGATGACCATGGCAGTAACTCTCAACTCCAGCACCCAGTCCTCCTCCCTTGTCATCCTTCCAGGAACCTGAGGGGTTGCGCTGAAGAGCTGGAGTTATGAGGAATTGGGCTATAGTAGAGATTCATGCTACTGTCCCTTTACCAATCCCTGGAGTCTTTAGACCAGGACACAGCAGCTGTTAGGGTCAGCTGTGTTTCCATATTTATGTGGCCAAAGTTCTTCTCAGCCTGCAGGTATGTGAATGAAAGCAAAGTTCTCCCTCTTCCCTAAGGGTTTGTTTATTTGTTGAATTCTAAACCAGAAAAGTATTTGATGGCACATGTGGAGTTCTGATATACTCTTTTATATTATCTATGTCAAAAAATAAGCTGACATAAAACCATATATGCAGGAAAATAATTCATTAAAATTTTAAAGGAAAATGATCTAAACTCATAAAATAACCTGGCTTTACTTTCCAATAGAATTATCTGCTAAATTGCAGAAACTGTAGTGTGGAGCTAAACTTCCAAGTGGGTGGTGAGATAAAAAAGAAAAGAATAGAATAATTTCTACTAATATAACTCTTATTAATGTTTCAGCCCTACATACTGAGTTGAAAATTTATTCTTTATTATGTAGTGTCTTCTATTCAAAATCATTCAGTGAATCTTTCAGTTATTAATTGCACATGGGATTTGTTTTTGTGCTATGATAGCTCTTCTGGAAATGAAGTTATAACACAGGCTATGTGAAAATTTACAAGGTGCTAATGAGCTTTCTTCAAACACCACAAATTATTTAAGTAACTTAATGCTGTTGTTATTTTTACAGTGTCAGAAGAGTTTTCACACTAATGTGAAGCAGCCACATAATTTATTTCTCTGTTTCCAAACTTCCAAGTATAAATTGAAAACATAAGCATAATGTCAAAGAGAATGACATTAATTTATTTCTTTCAAATGTTTATATGCAAAAAAAGTATTTTTAAAGTATTTAAACCTTAAACTGGGGAAATATAATACATAATGACATGATTGATTTTGATTTTCAGGAATCTAAAACATTATAGCTTTGAGATAGGCGATGTGTAAGGAGATGTTCATATATTTAATTATAATATTTAATTTCTATTGATTTTATGCACTATATTAACATTTCACTCATGTAGATATTTATACTAAAAGCCTCTCTGTGATAGTTTTTCTCGTTGTATCACACCTGAGGGTCAAATAGATTCTTTTCTCATATGGAGATGTAAACATTCTATAACCATCATTTTTCTAGTTTTTATGAACCCTAAAGGTAATTCTAATTTACAGTGACAGGCAGAGATATGGCACCTAGAGAAAGATAAGGAATTTCAAAGGATAAATGGAGTTTGGGTTTGGGAGTTCCTGGGTCTTGCACTAGCTTTAGGCTCTAGGAGATGCATTTGTATAAGTCTAACCCTCACACATGAGATAATGGTGAAGTGCTGGAGAGATAGACCAGACTTTTTACGATCTCATCTAGTGCAAGTTATACTCAATACAATTTTAAAACCTTGACACACTTAAATTCCCACCAAGTGGGGAGGGGACTGGTTAACAGTGATCTTTTTATTAATGACTGAAATTCTAATTTGATTTTCTTCATGTGTGTCAGAATACTTAACCCTTTGGGGAAGAGGAACTGGGTCTGCTAGATTCAGTTTTCAACCCTCTTTTTTAACCCTGGGTTTGGTGCTTACTAACTTTAGGATCTTGATCAATTTGTCCATGATCTGTAAATGCTCATTTCTTCTTCTCTGAGATGGGGATAAAAATAATACAACTCCAATCAGGTATTTCAACATTCAAGGGAGTTAACAAACTTTGAATGCATAGCTGAGTGCAGGACACAGATTACTTTCACTAAATTTGTTTACTTTTCATGTCAAAGGTTCATGGGTGTTTCCTGGATTCCAACTCATGGGACTCTTGTCCTTTGAGACACAGTGTATCTTTCTTTTTCTGTATCCCCAAATCCCTCTCAATGTCACTTGGCTCAGTCCATCCAGCAGGTCTCATGGGTTGGAGTCTCAGGCTGCAGTTTTCCCAGGCTGGGTTTGTATTCTGGTGATGGTATCGTCCTCGGATCTTGTGGCCCTAACCCCCTCCCTGGCTCACAAACCATTGCCAAATGAGGACACAGGGCAATGGCCTAGAATCTACTGGGGGCTTCACTGGACAATGCCCTCACGGGTACTCTGTCCATGTGAAAGGTTACACCTGTACCCCCAGGCTGTGTCAGTGACAGACTCTAAAATCTAAATGGAAACCACTGTGCCCCACAGTTCATGTACTCAGTGTTTATGGAGTCTGTACTTTGCAAAACCTACCAAGGTTTGTAACTTGAGTCTTTTGGGGTGGCATGAGCCCCACCTGAGTTTGCAGAGTTGTGGCTCAAATGGCCAAATGGCCAAATTGCCATAGTGCAGGGAGCAGAGACTTGGAGTGGGAGGCAGGATAGTTAGTGCTAAGTTCCATAAGTGCTTCTTTGGAAGCCTGGCTCTTAAGGTCCTAGTTTGATTCAAAGATCTCAAAACTCCTTCTGGGTTTTTCTCCCGCTGTGTTGATGAACACCATCTCTATCTATACAGTCATTTATAAATGGTCACTTGGCCACACTCTTGGATTATCCTTCCTAAGATGCATTTTTGCTTCTATGGCCAGGCTGTGTACTATCCCCAGATTTTTTAGTCAGTTATCTATATTGTTAAAAACCATGTTGTTAAATCATATCTTTCCTTTCCTATTTACTATGTGGAGTTAAAAGTAACTGCACCACTCCTTCAATATTTTGCTTATGCATTTCTTCCACCAAATATCCTAGTTTGCCACTCTGAAGTTTGCTTGTGTCCTAGGACACAGACAAATTTCTGCCACATCCTTTGAATAGGATCCAGTTTCAAGTTCCTTGTTTCTCTTTTCTGACTGAATCCAAACCAGAACAGCCTTTATCTCAATATCTCTACAAGCTTCTAATCATGAAGCTTGTAGTGTTACAGTGGTCTTCTTTGAAGAATCAGTTCTCCCTACAGCTCTTGTCTTCTGAGCCCCCATCAGAATTGCACTTAATGATCCAATTATGGCAATCTAGTCATTTTGTAGCCTTCTTTTCCAAGTTCTTCCAGCCTCTACACATTACCCAATTCCAAAGCTACTTCCACATTTTTACATATTTTTATAGTAATAGCCTCACTTCTAATTGTCAATTATTGTCTTAATCTACCTTGTGCTGCTATAACAGAATACCTGAGACTGGATGATTTATAATCTTATACTCGTGAAGTATCTAGTGAGCATGTTATTGCTGGAATGTTCCATGGTGGAGGGCAGAGGAGAGAGAGCATATACATGGGAGAAGGAATGGGGACAACATAGTCTTTTATTGGGAACCCACTTCTATAATAACCAGCCAATCATAACTAGCAGACTATTCAGGAGGTCAAAGCAAATGATAATATAAAAAATAGTGACAATTAGTCAAGGTTATGATATGGCTTATATAATTATTTTAGTTCAATCCTTTCAACATCTCTAGATGGAAATGAATAAATCCATGCTCTATGATGGTAAATAACTAAAGTCTTACAACTAGGAAAACATAATTATAAATCTTACCCATGGTTAGTGATTTAAAGTGAGATCTGATCTGCAAAAATCGTTAATGTCAACAAATTTGCTGATTATTAGCCAGAATGAGTGCTAGGTTCTGCTGCAAATTATCATTTAAAGTCATTAACCCACAGCTTTGTTATTTATAGGTAATGCACATACAGACCAGGTTTGTAATGCTGAGCACACCAGTTGGCTTCTGCTTTTAAAGCACATTTGTAGGCATATGTGCCTTGTACATTTCAGTTAGGGTGTTGGACTTGTACCACAGAGTGGTGTGTTGCCCTGATATTCCTGCTCTGCAAACAGATGGTAAATTACTTGCTGATTTTCAATAAAGTGCAAGTTTTTCAGAAACATTTCAAGGACTAAACATGTAGAAATATGAGGCATATATGCAAGCAACTTTATGGAGGGCAGGAAATAAATTTTTGATAATATAGACATAAGTATATGTAGCTCTTGGACTGATAATTTTTTTCCTCTAATGTTTTTACCACTTAAATCATTACTGCTTTTTTCATTTAGGATGGGTTTTAACAAGACAAAATGAAGCTATTGTGCAGGTTTTAATTGACTTACCTAACTGATTACATAAGCTACAACTTGGCAGATATAAAATTCATTTAAATATTCTATTTTATATTTAAAAAGAAACTGTTGCATTTTATTTAAGTGTACATTTTAAAATAAAAATATATGCAACTTTTAAATTTGGAGTTTAGAGTTTAGAAACTTATATTTTGATCTTAACCACAAAAAGTATCTTTGTATAAAAACAACATAAATTTTGTTTTGTTGTTCATACAGTAGGAATAACAAGGAAAGATAAGAAAACTGTTTTGATTTCATGCGATAAGTCAATATTTATATATCCTACAGGCTCTATATTTTTACTTTCAACCATCTTTATTGATCAGAAATGACCTCATAATTTTTATACAGCATAAAATCTACAAAATCATTTAATTGAAATTCTTTCCTTTATAAATTAAAAAATTAAAATCTATAAAATCTTCAAAGAAGTTTTCAAAATGACAAAGGTAATGCAAAAATAAGTCCAAACTTATCCTGATTAATCATGAATGCCTTCCCACCATACACTAAATTGTCCTGATAAAAGGCAGATTAAGTCAACAAAATTCAATATCTAATATTTATGCTATTGTCTTCATAAGGGCAGTAAAACACAATCACAGTTTGTTCTGGGTCTCTGTTTACTAGAGATCATTGTGTGAAATAAATACAAAATAACAACATATAATTCAGGAGATATCACTCAAACATATATAGTACTTAATGTATAATTATGTAGTTCATACATACATGTAATCACAAAAGACACACGTTTATATTTGCCAAGACTGTTCAAATATGCATATAACCGAACAAGAAAATCTATGAGAAGTTTGAAAGAAATTTTACTTTGTACGTAAGACTTAGATATATGTGTAGATAGATAGGTAGATATAGGTATGTGTATATGTGTGTGTATCCATATATAAATAAGTGGTGTTTATTTAAAATCCATTAATGTGGAACTTTCTCAGCTGAAAGACATTTCACTGTGGAAAGAGATAATAGCTCTGCTCAAGATAAAAGTTGAAAGAAAAGTACTCAATATAGTCCTGTCTCTCATTTCAGGTGTTCAGTGATCCTCTTTCTAATTTTAGGTCCTTCTCAAATTCTAGCTTACAATGTTCATGCTCTATTCCTATCTTCCTTTATTACACTATGTAACATCACCATTAATCTTTGAATTGTATTGTAAAATATTTCATAAAAATTTATTGTGAAATATTGTCAATGTATAAAATATAGAAAGAACCTAAAAATTCTCTATTTACATGATTAATGGATAAAATTTAAAACACCAGTGAATTCTTTCTATAAGTCAACAATAAATTTAGTCCTCTTCCACAAAGAAATACTTGAAATTCTGAATTTGTGTTTATTATCTTTTATATATCTTCATATTTTACTATATATATGTATTTATATACACAAAATCTAAATTTTCATAAAAAATACTGTCCGTATAATCATGAATTAACATCAAGAATAAAACTTTAAGTAAAAATAAAACAAGTTAGTTGGTGAAATATCAGGTACCAAGCATTATACAATGTACATAAAATTTTGCTAATTTCTGTGCATAATTGTGAATAATCGTTGTTTAATTTCTTAGCTCTCGTACTTGGTACTACCCAGGGCTTGCTAAAGAATTACAATGGTCACTTAACAAAAACCCTGGCCCCTGCTCATGCTCATAGAATGCAGGCTTCTCAACTTGATCCTATGACTAGTGACCAGGGGTGGTCTTCCTAATTACTATCCTTATTTTGAATACCTCAGAAATCTCCAGTGGTCTGTCCCTATGTCCCCATATCTGAGATTGTCAAGCAGCATCTGAGAGCTGTGTTTGCTGAGATGTGTATTGCTTCTGAGGGCTCAGTTGTTCTTTTGTAGTGTTGATGTCATTCACACCAACTGTCCATTCTCTATTTTTGCAGGTGACACTTTATCACTCTTTGGAAACAATGTGCACAAGTCTTTTAAATTTACCTCTTCCCTTCTCTCTCTTCTGCAGTGCAATATATAGAATAATGACCCATGTTTTCCCTTATCTAAGTCACATTAGCTGGTTATTTTAACTAAAAGTATTTCTCTATTAAACGGACAAGCTAATTCTTTAGCTCAAAATTCTTCATAATGTAGGAGAAACCATTTAAATATGCCTTAATAGAGGTTGCTTCCATTTTCTTTCTCTGCAATCATTGTGCATTCGTGTGTTATAGAAATCCATCTACCATTGTGCACGAGAACAATTCCATTAACTATGTGTTCTAAGCAAAACTAGGAAGCAATAACCCAAAAGAAAAAAAACAATGCCATAAAAAGTTTTATTCTAAGAATCTTAGATTTCCCATTAGAATTAAATGATACAGAAACCAAAGTTACTCCTAACCCTTATGAAAACTTTTCTTCTCTTGTGATAACAGAAACAATCGCATCAGACACATATATTGAGGAAATGTAATAAAGAACAATGAAACTTAATTGAAGTGCTCTTGGCCGTTACAGTCAAGCCTTGGTTGGAATGAAGACTTGCTATTAGGCGTGACTCTTGCTGTTGTTATTTCATGTCAGTTTAATGTAGGTGAATGCACAGATATTCTGCTCTGTTAAATTAGTCAAAGTTATGTCTTGAGACTGCAAATGCAGAGTAAAACTTGTGGGTATTTATTAACTGTATTAAAGATCAAACATACCAGAAAAAAAATGTTCCAGTTTTACTAGAAATGATGGACATATTCTTAACATTTCTTATTACTATGTGCATTTATATTTAAACAAGAAACAAACAGACCAAACAGACTTTATTAATTTATTTTGAAAGATGATATCTTTTGTTAAACATTTTAGCAAGGTAAATGATTACATTTTGTCAATGATCAGTTATTTCACTGGAATAAATTATATTTGCTGTCACTGAAGCTGCATTTGCATTTACAATATTCAAAGGCTTCCCATTCACCCTGAAGCTACACACACACACACACACACACACACACACACA
>NW_026000037.1:11979530-12007317 GCF_001458135.2 Marmota marmota marmota
AAAAAAAAAAAAAAAAAAAAAAAAAAAAAAAAAAAAAAAAAAAAAAAAACCACCCACAAAACTTGATTTTATCACAGGACTGGGCAAGGCAAGTGAACAGCAAAATCTATATATACCATTTAATACATTTAAAAATAAGAGTATATGACATACATTCATAAGGAGAATTATCAAAGTCTGATATGTGTTTATAATATAAAAACAATCTCATAAAAACAGAAAACAAAGATGTAGTATAATCAAAATGATCAGCGAATATCTTATTATATAAGTTCACAAGAATCTTTTTTATTAATATTTTATTTTCCAACTTTATAGGATATAGCGTGACAGTTCTTCTCCATAAGCTTTTTTTAAATTTTTTTTTTAGCATGTAATAGCAGTGTATATTTAGTAAACATACTATGATACTTCAATACAGGTATAAAATATTTGCTGGTCAAATCAGAGTAATTAACATTTGTATCTTCTTATTATTACTTTGTGTTTGGTGACTTCAAGCTCCATTCCTCTAGTTACTTATAAAATATAAAACAGGTTATTTGTGTCACAGTCACTACACTGTTCTGTAGAAAACAGAATTTTTTATTCTGTTTGGGTACACATTATCCAACCTCCCACTGTTCCCCACCCACACATGCACATACTTCTGCCTCCAGGGACCATTACATTATGATCAAGCAGTCTTAATGCATAAATGTTGGGGAAATTTTTTCTACAATAAAGAATAATACAAGGATCCCACAATCAAAGCTCATCTTTCATATTGGACTGAGAGTCCTAGTAAATATAGTAAAAATTGCAAAATAAATTAAGGTCATAAGGATTGAAAATGATGAAAAAGAAAAAAAGATAAAGATGATGTGAAGGGCTGTTGTAGAAAACCCAAAAGAATTTGTAGGTATATGATTACAAAAATAAAAGAAATTGGCAAAGTATCTAGCTATAAGATTCATAAAAGGAAAATCATTTCTATTTCTACACACATAAATTTTTCATCTCTTTTCCAACAGCCAGTGTCTTGTGTATAGCACATAAAGATTTAGTTGGCTCTCAAAATCATTTTTACCATGGTTATAATTCTTGTTTATATGTGTCATTGGCCTAATGAATTATATGATTTTAGATCTTACTAATTATGTCTCTCAATGATAGGGTTTTTTGTTTAATTTTAATGATTCTAATTTAAAATTTTATGTGTGTTTTAAAAGAATAATTGAGGTACATAAAATCTTTGTTAGGTTTAGAAATATAGAACGCCTTATGAATCATGCTTTAGAAAATAATGACATGTTTATTATTAATGTATTCTTTTTTATTTTTATCTCCAATCCTATCATTATTCTTTTGATTTGACAAGGGTTAGCCTTTTCCCTTATAGTAGAAACAGGTTAGTGTTGAGGATATATGAATTTCACATAGACCCAACAGCGGGAATGAGAGTCTCAGACACTGCTGAGAATACTTAGAGAGACAAGTGCATTGTCCAGTGGTTGCCAGACGTGCTAGACAATTTTCACACATATCAGCTGAGATAGGAAGTTGAATGGAAAGCAACAGGATATCTGGCAATGTTAGCAACCCATTGCAATAGGGATTCTGGGTCACACAACCCATGAATGTGATTCTGAAGTAAACAGAAAATATCAGCTAAAGAGCTTAGTTCTCAGTAATGTTTGGGAGTGCACTGTGGTCTCTGTCAAGGAAGTCATACAACTTTTACCCTCTGGATTCTGGAACCTAGTGAGAACTGCTACCACTGGTGCAGTGGGATTGCTGTTGATTAAAATTTAGATGAGAGTAAAGCCATGCAACCAACTGGTAAGTGAGGCCCATGGCAAATCCTGAGACTTACTGGTATGGGTGGGTGTCTCATTCACAAGAATGCATGGATGGGAGTCAAATTTAGTTATGAGATGAAGTTCATTTTGGGTGAGTGAAGCTAGTGGAAAAAGGAGGAGAAGAGGTCTTTATCCCACCAGAGTCAAATGATCAAAAGAGGAAATCATATTAGCTGGAAAAAATAAGAAGCTGAATGTTTCGGTTACCATCTAAACCAGAGAGAGGACATACTTCCTGGTGAGGTTTATTCTATTTGTTCTATGGAAAAAAGAAAACAGAGGGATTGGATCTGTGATGTAAGGTGTTTTTTTTTTTCTTTTCTTTTTTAAAATCATATTTAAAATAAACAGTCCCATGTGAAAGCCTATAGAGTTCTCTCAGCCCAGTCACTAAAGATGCTTGTAGAAGTCAATGAAACAGTATCATAAACTTAGAAAACATAGAGCAGAAATAGAATCTTGCTTATCACACACAACCATTGGTTATTAGATATAATATTTTAAAATTCTTCCTATTGGGGGTTATCCTTTATATTTTTACCAATTTCCCCCATCAATTTACACTATAAGTCGTTTTATACAAAGGGGCTAATAGAGAACAAATAAACACATAACCAACATAAATCCATAATGAGAATTGAACCTTCATAAGATTTTTTAAATCAATGTAGAAAGAACACAGGTCAAAGGCTATAGTTCAAAATATTATAAATCATTTTGGTTTTTTGACAACATCTGTGAGAAAAAATTCCATTTAAGTTACTCACTTAAAAAATCATTTCAAGTTCACTTATATTTGAAGTAACAATATTTACATTTTTAAACTGTCACTATTTACCACATATATCATGTTTTATGATATTCCTCAATTACTAAAATTTATTTTATAAGCTTTGACATTTATAAAATATAAATATTTACAATTTAGACAAGTCAATCAATCTCTGTAATAAAACTAGTCAACCAGAGTTGTTATTCATTTCCACTCAATGGAAAGTTAATACAGGAATTGAAATAGCAAAATACATCCTTTATGATTGGGAAAATAGTTTGTGAAAATTTAAGCTCATCAACAAAATTTCTTAAACAGATTAGTGAACCAATGTTCTCTTTTTAGTAATGAATTAATCTTTCAACTTATGGAAGGGAGTTAAACAATTTATCTCAATAAAGAAAGTACTTTCCTAAGTTCAAAATCATGCTTTATAGTAGCTTAACAGTGCTTTATAAGAACTTTCTTTAATTAAAGTTTTGTACCTTTGACAGGTAGACTTACCTCTGATACATTTTTGTTTCTCAAGTAGGGATTTTATTGATAGCCTCATGCCAATACTTCTGTTTATATATTTTTTTTTCAATAACTAAGAGAGGAAACTCAGTCTATTGTTCAATATTCTTATGTGTATGTTATTCTGTAAATTCATCCATATATCCATTGGTTTCATTAAATAAGCTATAACTTACTTGGGTATAATATCCTTGAAAAGAACCTGCCTTTCATTTATTTTATTCAGTATTTTGATAAAACTGAGAAGATAAGAACAAATAGTAAATTATTTTAAGCTAAAATAAAGAAGTGCACACATATACAAATAGATAGAAAGATCCATAGAAATCCTGCTGCTGAAGTATGTATCTTGATATTCTGTTTTTTTGTTAAACCTATCTCAAATGACAACATGTGATATGATGACTTTCTTCACTATTTAAAAGAAATTATCTTTATTGTTTTCCCTATTTTGAAAATATTTCTATTTTTAACATATTCAACCTAAGGAAAATTAATTGATATTTCAAATACATGTTCTGTAATGCAATTTATACTGTATATATCTTTTAAATAATGTAACCTCTTATAAACTACATAGTGAATGTGAAGAAATTAAATTATTCAGATTTAATTTTTCATGTTAAATAACTACATACTCACTCATGCCACAAAGCACTTTTGCAAAAATATATAATCTATATTAAACACAGCCCTTTGTGTTTTCCTACAGGAATATAAGTACAGTAATCAGGTTTTAATAAAAGACCATGTGATTCAGATTTTAAATAAGTTAAAGGTGGTTTTCATATTTCCACTAACTTGTAAATATAATACTATATTAAAAGATCACTGACTCTTGTAACAAAATCAATGAATAAGTCATATTTATTTAATCACTTGCTTCAATGGCCATAAATTCTCCATAAACTATGAGGTTATGGTGTATATAAAGGACTAGAGATTCCTTTCAATTTTTTATGGAATGTTAAATAGCTACCCATAAAACTTTTACAGAATTTTAGCCACAGTCAATATTTATTTCCTTATTTCAGCATATAATTCTTCTCTATGGTAAATAAATTATTTTGCTCAATAATACTTGAAGATGAACTACAATTATTCCACAAACATTCAACAAGAATCCTCTGTTTTAATGATTTAATTCTTTATAAACTGATCTATCTTTGAAAAAGTAGTTTTCATACTGAGTTTCAAACATATTTATCAAAGTCTTAATATATACCTAGAATTATCCATCGTATGCACTGAAGATAAGTTGGTGAATAAAAAAGATAGATTTCTCCATATTTTGGAGACTAGATTCAGAGGATGGGAAACACACCTACAAACACACACACACACACACACAACACACACACACACAACACACACACACAGAAACTCATGCACACTTATCCCAAGAATTAAGAAGCAAATGTCTATCACTACAAGCACAAAAATAGAGTAATGGGCGTGAAATAGTAATTTTTCTTTTTTTTTTAATTTTGATTGTTGGTTGTTCAAAACATTACATAGTTCTTGACATATCCTATTTCACACTTTGATTCAAGTGGGTTATGAACTCCCATTTTTACCCCATATACAGATTGCAGCATCACATCGGTCACACATCCACTGATTCACATATTGCCCTACTAGTGTCTGTTGTGTTCTGCTGCCTTTCCTCATTAGTGCAAGCAACCAAATTTCTCAAGATGGTGTCTGAGCTAACCCATGGACGATGAGAAGGAGGCGGTCCTGCAAAGAGACAGGGAAAGGAAAAGGAAATTTGCAGAGGGGAAATAAAGTATGAGATGAGTTTTTAGAGCAGAGATGAGCATGGCACATTTGAGGAACAGAGAAAAGACCAGAGTGACTGGAGACTGAAGAGGATGACAGATGAATCCAAATAGCTGGAGAAAAGGAGCCACCAACAAGCTAACCATGGCTGGCCCAGGCTGGCATTGGTAACAAATATATTCTGGAATGTGTAATTTTTCAAAACAATAGACTTGTTCTCTCATTCAGGTATCCATGTCAAGGCAAATATAGGTTGGAGAAAGTATTTTAGTCCATGTTAGTTATCCAACATTAAAACGTTAGTAACAGTGTATCTTCAGTATGTGTCTTCCAAGAATTTCCTGGACTTCCACATCTAGTTCACAGGTAGGGAAAGAGCATGGGAGAATAGGAGTGGGGGAAAAAATGTTTATGGGCCTGGAGTGGCATCAATTATAAATTGCACTGGTTAGAATTCAACCATGGGCCACCTCTAATTGGCTGAGAAATACCTGGGAAGACTTGGAGATGATGTTTTAACAGACCATGGCACAGTGCTGCATTACTAAATTTTGAGATCATACTGCTAATGAGGTATTCTGCATCCTCATTATTTGGGGAGTAGACAGAACCTGTATTAAACTTTAATAAATTAAATGTAAGTTATTCTTAGCAGACATGTATACTTTATAATAGCTTTTAAAGCAGAATTCTTTTAAATATTTTTCTGATGCCTACATAAATACTATAAATTTGGAGATAAAAAAGAGAAGTAAAAACCTGGTGTAGAAAATAGCTATTTTTTGTTCAGACACTGTAACAACATGCATCTTGAAATCTGGGTTAGCAGGAAGAGAAACTCACACTGCAATGACTTCCCTGGAGTTTTGCTGCTGATCTGATTAAATTTGCATGTACAAAAGGAATGTGTACTTTAAATAACGCTTGGCTGGCTTTGTACCACCTATTGGTCTAAATTGAACCAGCCATCAATTCTTGAGAAATTTTTGATCACACCTTTTTATTGTCTGATTTATGATTCATACAAATGCATCTTCCATCTGTATTTCAGAAAGTCAATGCCTTGTGATCTCACCTGAGAATACACCTTCTGTATCATTCAGTTTCAATAAATGTACTGCATTAAAGAAATTGGATAGATGTTTCGCTGATACCCAATCTAGCCCACTCCCCTAAGCATTTTCTACCTATTCCTAAAAGCCATAGGAAGTAGACATAGGTTTACTGAGCTTTATTTTGTTACTAAGCCCTTGGTTGCTGTCTAGAGAAGTTATACTATTCAGCCATTTGAAACCTGTGATTACTTTATCTGCAGAAAAATACTATCATTCTTGGCTTTTTAGAGCCCTAGGTGAAGATTCAAGTGCGTTTTGCATTTGGTAGGAATATGCAAGCCATAGCTTGGTACTCCTGAGGAGCCAATGTTCTTTCTCTTTTTGATGATAACTGTTTCATTAGGAATCCTGTGTCACCCTTTCTTCTCACCTGCTTTAAAGAGGAGCAAATAATTAGAAACTTGTTTATGGCCTATGAATTTGTGGTCTTCAATTTGCTTATATTTTAATCTAATACATTGTTTTGATTTCTATTTCATTTTTTAATTGTATTTTTATTGTTATTTATGATTTTTGAGAAAGATGAAGATGTGCATAAATTTTTTAAAAAGTTATATCTTCTGAAGACTTTTGGCAGCAATTGCTAAAGGGGATTACCACCCAGGATGGCTCAGTGTTCTCATCTACCTCACATGTCTCTGTCAGTGGTCAAAAACTTTTGTGCCTCGAAATTTATATATTGAAATCTAACTTCCACTCTGAGGGTTCTAGGAACTAGGGGTTTTGAGAAGTGGTTAGATCCAGAGTGTGGAGCCCCCAGAATGGGATTAGTCTCCTTACAAGAAACAAAAGAGGTCAGAGTTCTGACCTTCTGCCATAGCAGGACACATTGAAATATGATCAAGAAAAATGGCAACATTGAATCTGTTTGTAACTTGATGTTGGCCTTGCCAGCTTCCAGAACACTCAGAAATAAATTGTATAGTTTATAAGCCACCCAGTTTATGATATTTCTTTTAGCAGTTGAATTGATTAAGACAATAGGCAACTGCACCTCCTTATGCAGCCACTCCAGTATGGGACTTTTTTGTTTCCTTTCTCGTTTATTTGAAGACTTACATGACATATACAGATTTCATCTACACATTGCTCTACATGCATGAAAAAAAGTTAAGGCAATTTCCTGGGGTGTATTGGTATGATGCTACTCCTAGTGATTATCATATCTGGAATGCTTTACCTTGCACAAGTTTGTGCACACATGCATATGAGCATGGTCCTTGGTTTTAAACCTAAAAACATACAGGATTTTAAAAGCATAAGAAGGAAAAGACAAATTGGCAATGATAGGAAGATAATTTCATTGTATAGTTAAAAAAAGAGGGAATCAAACTAACATTTAAGCAAAAATTCTACAGCAGTAATGAAATTAGGAGTGCTTTGACATTTTTTTTCTTAGGCCATGTCCCCTGCCAAACTCTTATAGTCACAGAAATTTTAAGTAAAATACACAATTGCTGAGCACTGGAAATCTTAAATATCTGCTAAGGGAGTGCAGACTTATGCACCATCAGCCTGAAAATGGAGTGATTGTAAGTAACAATAGTTGTATAATACCTCACATTTTAGAATTGCTTTTACATAGAGTGTTTTATTTGATTTTCAGGGAAAATGAAAGAACAGAAACAAATGAATGAACAAACAAACAAACAAACAAAAACGTTGGAGAGTGAAGAAGGACTAGTCTTCTGACTTCACAATGCCAGAACGTGAAGGTCAGAGAGCTTAGGTAACTACTGGGGATTCAATGGTTAGTTAACAACTCTGTTAGATTAGAGTCTTCAGAAAATTTGCCTCAGTCTAGACCTCAGCATAGTTCATAATTAACTTGTTAGTTATTTTTCCAGTTCCTCATGCATGAACATACAAAAATGATTAATTCTGCTAGGCTTAACTCTAATTTTATTAAACAATATTATCAGTGTGGTATTATTTGGATGATGCGATTCTGGGCCAGGTTAAATAACTAATTTTCTTAGTAGTCTCTATATTTTCATGGTAATTTTGTAAACATTGATATTGCTAATGGCAGAGTGCATAGTTCTCTGTGATTTTAAAGTTGTATCATCTAGCTTGATTATTTCTACATTCCTAGTATCTTTACTGGATTTTATTTGTTTGTTTTTCTACAACATGAAACAAGTGTTCTACTCTTAATAAAGAGACCAACACAACTAAATGTCAAAAGAGAAATTATTTTTGCCTAATATGCAAAAGTAGTACTCTGTAACAAACTGCCTGGCTTTCTTTTCATGACATAAAACAGAAAAAGTAGATGTGTGTATTGAA
Organism: Marmota marmota marmota; assembly: GCF_001458135.2. Taxonomy (NCBI): domain Eukaryota; kingdom Metazoa; phylum Chordata; class Mammalia; order Rodentia; family Sciuridae; genus Marmota; species Marmota marmota. The sequence continues at coordinate 11,987,846 of NW_026000037.1, forward strand.
AAGAATAAAACGAACTTTGAAATATGAATCTTATACTATATTAATTTCCTTTAGGAATATTTCAGAGGAAATATATTGATAAATAGTACTTTCCCAATTTTCACAAATGTGTTTATTGCATACCAAGTATGTGTATGTGTAGGGGAGTTATAGTGTGTGTGGGGGGGTTGATCTGGATATACCTGCTACAGTCAGTCTGCACGTAGTGCCCTGTGTATCCCTCACTCATCAGGAAGCATGTCAAATGCAATGAGCAGCAGAGCATAGCTGGCTTGTGGAAACTTCTCTTCCTGTTCTCTGCTTCACTGCTCCCTGTCTTGACCCAGGAAACATATCCCGGCATTTTACAATCACACTTGAACTATCAAACAATGCAAGTTATATCAGTAATAGGTTCATGGAGAAAAAGAAGGTGTTGTTATTTTGTTTAATAAATCAGAACTGATTCATATTTGTTTAAGAAAAATAAAAAAGTTAACAATATTAATCCAAATGGTCAGTGTAAAACAAATATTTCTTTGAATGATTTAAAAGCATTAGTGGCCCAAATTTTAAGTAATGTAAGAAGTTGATATTTATCAGCAAAATATTTTCATTATGAGTAAATAAATTTCAATAATTGAAAATGAATGAGATATAGTTATAATTTACTTTTTCTATATGAATGACACTGAATTTATATAGGATGCTTGCATCAAATAAAAAACAGTGAATTTTCCATTTTTATGAGATGATTCCTATGGAGAAAAATAATTGATAATAAAAATTCACTCCCAACCCAGAAAACATCTTCACAAACACAGAAGTGAAAGGAAACTGTTCTTCTTGTTGCAAAGGCATTAAACCAGAATGTTTTGTGCATCAGAGGCAAACTCTAAGACTTCAAAGACTGAAAGCAATCACATCCTTTTGTATATCCACCCAGAGACAACCCATTATGCATGTTCTCAAGGTCAATAATAACTAGAACTAAAGTAAAAATATCCACAGCAACATTTGCCACACCAAGTTCACCCTGATAATTGAGTCATCTGGTAATTGAGGTGACCCTCTGTGCTTGATCCACAAGACAAATAAACTGTCCACTCTTTAAGGCAGGAGAGAGTTTTACTAAGGAAGTATGCCCTGCAGTGGGACCACTGCAGTAGTTACTACCCAAAAGAAAGTAGGAGCTGGGTGCATTCTTCCCTGATGTTTATATTTCAGGGTGATGGTACCAGCTTCCAGAAGAAAGGTGTTACTATTGTGTTGAAGCTGGACAGAAGCTTACTTAATTAAAAGAAATATCTCCATTCATTTTCAAAAGACAGTAAACGAACTTAAAAAGTCTAAGTATTCTAGAGTAAATACTCTAAGGAAATGAAGGGTAGCAGTCTCTTCCCTTGTTTTCAATATGGAGAATAAAGCAGATATTTTGAGTGCTTCTTTTATATTTTATGTGATTATGTGCCAACAGAGAGATAGTTTTCAATGCATTCTATTAAATACTGCCGTATCATGGAAAGTTTATTTTGGCCCACCCTTTTCACAGGCCAAGATTGTGTTCTTCAAAGTATTTTGTCTAATTTGGCTAAAAATTATTATTTGTCTGTAGTTAATATTAGTAATTCTAGTATGCATTCAAAGATTGATGGGCAGATGGCAGAGGGAGGGGTCTCAGGGACAGTATCAGTAAATATTACTTTCAGTGGGCACATGGAGGCATTATTGTGAATCTGCCTCATTATTGCTAAGTAACATCCTTTCCTTAGAGGCCCTATGTTAAAGGCTTCCTTTTAGCCTATTACAGTATCTAGATGATCTAATTTTCCTGTTATCTCTTCTGCCACTTTGCGGTTTGTTTACATATGTATATATGCATAAGCATGCAGCAATTACTAATGAAATTTCCCAGGAAAAAAAATGGTGGGGGGACTTCCGCTGAGCTTGAAATATTAAGCCCAACATTGAAACATTCTGATTATTTTTAAACTAATTATTTATTCCTTTAAGTTTGTAATTCAATTACCTTTGAAAAGTTAAGCCTACAGTGATGAAAATTTACTATCTCAAAATTAAATTCAATTGACTATGCTCTATTATGTTTAAATTGTAATAAAAACTACAGAAACAATTATTATTCAGGACTTCAGTCTAAGAAGCCTTTGGCCAATAACACTTTAAAATATATTGATGTCTTCAATTATACATCTGTTTGTGAAATTAATGTGTCTATTTGTGTGAAATTATATATCTATTATTTTAGGCATGCAAAATTAATGGCTGTTCTCTGATTGATAAATTGTCTATGGTTCTTCGATAACTTCAGTTAATTCAGTACTGCATTTTATGACTTTACAAAAAGATAATATATTCGAGGCATTACTTTTCATGTTTGTGGCTGTGTCCTTCAAGCTCTGTGGCAGCTACTGATAATGATGAAATTTTCTGATTTCTAATTTTAGATTACAACATTGCATTGAGATAAAAAGCAAAGAATTTGTAATCACACTGCTTAAATCCTAGTTCTGGTAATTATTAGTTTTGTGACCTTGAGTGAGTTACTTACACTTTTTATGTCTCAGCTTCCTCATCTTAAAGTAAGCTAACAATAATGATTTCCTAGGGAGTGGCCAGAATTCAGTGCGTAAAAACCCAGGAGAACAGCAAGCCCAGTGCCACAAATAGGAGGGTTTGTAGATGTGTGTCCTAGCTTCTGCTTTACAGAGGACAACAAGGATTGTGGTGCAGGGTCCTAACCTGTATGTCTACGGTTCTTTTCTTTCTGTTAAAAAAATAAAGTATAATAGAATAAAACAAAATTAATAATGTAAAATTACAAAAGCCTAAATAAACCCTGGTACTCTCATGTTCTTTAATTTTAATTGACTGTAAATTAGTAATCTCACTATTAGGATCAAAGGCAATAGGAAACAAATATTTCTTTATTGCATATCAGGGCTGAATGATCTCATATATCAAAGATATCTTGACACAGGCTGGGGCTGGGGCTCAGTGTAGCACACATGCCTGGTATGTGTGAGTCACTGGGTTCGATTCTCAACACCACATAGAAATAAGTAAAATAAATAAAGGTCAACAACCAAAAAAATTTTTTTAAATATATCCGACAGCATAAGATAAGCAGCAGTTTACACTAAAATATCCAAGTATCATTTCATATATTCTTGATTTAAAATAGTACTCTTAAAATATTTTTGATGAGAGAACACTTTTAAATGGGCATCTTTATGCAGATATACAATATTTAGGATCGAGGGAACAAGTCTATTTGCTCCATCCAGCCTCTCATATGCGAACAGAGGTTGCCTTTCATGTCACCCTAGAGAATCCCTGGGTCCAGCAGAACTTAGTTAAAAACTTCTGCTGTTAGTCTCCATGCAGTGCAAGAGGTCAGTAAAATTTATTCCTCTAGGCTTAACTAAATTTTTGAATCCTTTGATGCTTGAATCTATAAAAAAATGACCATTACTTTTCTAGTTAAGAATGCCATTAGTGTGGTTATTATTTGGAATTACAGATAATGGGAGGTCAAACAATCAGAGCCACCATCTCTTGCTGGAGTGGAACAAAGCAGATCGAAAGTATCATAAACCAAAACTTAAGAACTCTCAAGCTAAGATTCTACCAGCATTAATTTTGTTAGGCTAAACTAACAAAGCAAATTCTCTCAGTAGTTAAATACTATTTGTTGTAGACAACACTTCCTGCTTTCTTCCCAGACTTTAGCAGAACCTATTCAACTTAGCTTATCTAATATCTGAAGTACTACCAAAGAGAAAAGAGAAAGATAATTTACAAAGGAGCAAGACATTATAAACAGGTTTAGATTTATAAATTCAGGCATCTGGGCTTACTTTTCTCTTTTGATTCTATTTATGAATCTCTGTTGAGGTTCCTGACTTACCTATCATTTTTGCAAACTGTAACCTTTTACTTAACTTATTCTCCTTACCCAAATCACATTCCTATTTATGATTTTCTAGGTCTTTCTCTTAGGTTTCCTCTCTACCCTCAAAACCCAACTATTACCCTCTACTTTTAGGAGTACACTTTATAATCCCATATTTCTTATTTTGTATGACAAAATCTGTCAAATATAAACACAAGTTTCATAAGAAATGTCTGTCCCAGGAGTGTTGACACCTTGCCTTACTCACTTATAACAAATCCATTTGTCTGGGAATTCAGTTAGCTCAACCCTAAGGTTGCCACACTCTTTAAATATGTAACCTCTCACGGATTAGAGCTGCTGATTTATCTCTCTTGTCTCAGTTTTTCTCTTCCTGGATGGCTGTGCTTGTCACTAGGCATCAGAGCAGTCTCAGGTTCATACAATATCATCTGACTCTTAAGTTTATTATGAAGATATGTGAATCAGACTTGTAAATAAAAAGGGCACAAAATAAAATTTAATTTAATTTTACGTGAAATTTATGAAAATAACAAAATGAAAAATATTTTACTACTAAAGACAAGCAAATTTTATGATTTTTCTCACAATCCTAAATCAATAAACAGTGATATTGACAATTTGGTATCAACAAATCAGGTAAATTATACATGTCATAACCAAAGGTGTCATATTCAATATACATTCAAGTTACATTACCCTTAAGGGAGAAGGTGAAGTCTCAAATAGAGTTTCAGGGTTTGAAAATAATGTTTAACCACTAGATAGATTAAGCATATATACAGGATGGCAGGCGATGACGGAATCTCACACATGGGATGTTTTCAGTCACACTACACACATGAGTGATTTTGTGTCACATCTCATACATACACAGGAACTAATTTTTTAACACAAAATACATCTGCATATTTGAAGCTCTGCCTCTAGTTTTTCCTTGAGTCTTTGGTACAAATAGAAAACTTCTTAATACAATGCTAATTTTCATAATCCCACCTTATAAAATATGTCACATGATAGTATTAGCACAAAGGAGGATTAAACCAGAAAGCAAATGGGTCATGGTTTTATTATTAACTTACAGGTCAAGTTTGCTTTCCCTGAAGCTGTTGCTGGGTGACCAGTGAACTGACTTTATAAGGCCCATCCTGCCTTTTCCAAACTTAAAGACTCTTCAGAGGTAGAGAGAGCTTAATAAATTTTAAATTGTCCCCAGAATTAAAAAAAAAATACCAAAGAAATAGAGTTTCTCATTTCTTTTATATGCTCTGACTCTTTTAAGAAACACATTGTATGTGTGTGTGTGTGTGTGTGTGTGTGTGTGTTAGGATGGGGAAAGGTATAACATGAGATAATTTGGTAAGACAAAAATGGTCACTCCATCTGCCCACATCATGTCACAGTGTAGTGATCATATCACTTAGTGTCATGGTTTGATAATATATCCATATGCCTGTTAAACCCTATAAACAACCACTTAAATATATGATGTAAAATATAATTCAATAAACCTTTGTCCTTTTTATTGACTATTCAGTTTAACAACTGCTTAAATACCCTTTGGAGGAACTTTTTGCAATATTAGCTTTTCTTCTCTTCACTCTCTTGTTTTAAACAACTGTTTCATTACATCCTGCAAGATGTAATGATCAAGAAATAAGTTATTTTATTTCTTAGAAAAGATGACTAGGAGGATGAGTTGGAATGCCAGCAGCATAAAAGCATAGAATTTCCTAGGATTCTGACCAGATGTCCATTCAGAGTACACAATCCCAAGCCAGGTAAACACAGAGTGGCATAGAGGAGGCCAAGGAGATTGCCTTCCCTCTGGTCAATATCACACCTGTCAGACGAAAGTCCTTTTATCGCTCATAGAATGTTGCACAGAACATTCTTGACTTGGAATTTTCAAAGCAAGTTAGGTATAGGACTTTGAGAAAGAAAGCAAAATTACAAATTAGACAAATACAAAATACACAAAAAATGAATATGTAAATAACAAACCACTATTTAGCTTTCACAACAGTGCTAGACATGCTGCAGATTCACACAAATACATATTGATTTATGAAATATTTTTCATAAATATTGAAATTTTTCATAAATTTTTCATAAATATTGTCAAAGATTGAAAAATAGTTTGGATACTGGGACACTGTTCTTTTTTTTTCAGTTGCTATGTGTGTGGATACAGATAAATAACTAGGTCTCATTTGTTTTATATACAAAAATTTAAAAATCAAGGAGTATTCATGCTAGAACTGAAAGATTTCTAAATACATCATTCCTGAACACATGTATACTTCATATATACTATGAAATTACATTTATGAGCAACAAAAATCAAGTAGACTTTGGTTAAACTCCAAAAATTCAATTAGTTATTGGTTCACACCAATAAAAACTTCTTACTAGCTTACAACTTGTTCCCACAAAGGATTGAATTTCAATATTTAAATATTCATATTTTTAGTTACCCAAAAGCAATAAACTTTTCATCAGAATCTGCACACTTCTCATAAAGCATTCTAATGTTTAATATCCTATTTTGGTCAAAATCTTAAAAGAAATGTCTGACTTAACAAAAATAATTGTGCCGGAACCCCACTCAGAAGTTGAGAAAAGAAAATGATACACTTCATCTCTATGAACTTGTTAAAAATCAGAAGTGTTGAAACTCACAAGTAAAATTCTTTTTTTTCTGAAACATGAATTCAATAGTTTGCAAAATCTCATTTGGATGTTTATCATTTATGTTGCTAATAAAAGAATCACAATTTACTAGAAAAAATGTTTAATAGAACTTATTGAAGGCTTCAAACATCAATGGATTGTAAAGTCATTGTGAAGAAATGTGCTTAAATTAAATGCCCTAAATGAGTCCAGCACAGTGTTATGTTGTATGAGATACAAAAATCGAATAGCTCATGGAAAATTAGACATATATACCTGAAGAATTCTTAGAAAAATAATAATTATGTTAACATGTTTAGCACAGTATAGGAAAAGAGCTGCTGATTTTGATTTAGTAGGTAAGAATGGATTGGTTGAGAAAAGAATTAATAAAATCTGCAACTACATATAAAAGATAAAAGGAAAATTGTATATCTATGGTATATACTTCAAATGATGCTGAAATTGATGTTGTACAGAATATGTGTAGGCATTCAGTTAGATAAGCTTTGGCAATTGTGTTATCTCCTGGGGCTATAGTAGCAAATCAACCCAATCTGATTGTCTTAACACAGCATAACTTTCTTCTTTTACAATTGTGGAGGCTAGAAGTGTAAAATCCAGTCCCACCAGGACTGATTCCTTTCAGAGATCTCTGGGTCCATCCATCTCAGGCTTCTCTTCTGGCTTCTGAGAAGAGAACTCTTAGTGTTCCTAGGTTTTACATGTGCAAAGATAATTTCTGCTTGTTCCATCACTTCAAAGCCTTCCCTGTGTGTGCCTCTGTCTCTTCTGTTCATGTGGCTGGTCTATTGTGTCAAGGGTCCATGCTATCACAGTATTGCCTCCTTAAATATATATGCAATTACCCTTTCTCCAATAGGTTGTATTCATAGGTACAGAGGATTAGACTTTCAAGGTATCTTTCGGAAGGAAACAATTCAACGCATAAAAGAAAGTAAATATCTTCAACAATACAGCAGAATAATAGGAACACGAGCTTAAAATGTTTTGGAGCCCCCATTAAGTTCTTTCTCTTTGTTTCTCACATCTAATTAATGTTTTACTGTTACTTTATCCTATTTACTTTGCTAGACTGTCAACAAAATAATTGAGTCAATCCCCATGTTAAAAGGAAAATTTAGTGAAATAATATTATCTCTAGTTACGATGCTTTGATTTTCCTTCTATTATCCATCTTAAAACGTTTTAGAAGGAGCATTCATCTATTTTCATTGTATTTAAACCAACATTCTAAAACATAATTTAGCACCTGAAAATGTTAACTGGTATAATAAACAAAAATCTCTAAATTGAATGTTTAAAAATGTACTTCTGATAATGCCATTCTTTGTTTAAGGTTTTAGGGATATGTTTTGTATATAGTCATGGTGTGTGTTAAATAAATACACCATTATCTAACAGCCTTTATTTTTATTGCCTAAAAATCCTAGTGCCTACCAATTTTCTCCACCTTTTCCTTCCGTGCTATGCCATCTTTTGCCAACTTTAAGGACAGTGGCTTCTACGGTTCTGTCCTTTGCTGTCTTCTCTTTCCATTCATAGATTTTTCAGCTGATCTAAAAATGACTTCAAATACCACCAAGCACCACCTGTATGCTAATAATGACTTAAGGTGTTATTTCTTCAGCCACAAATGATGAGTAGACACCGCCATAGAAAGGTGAAAATAAAAATTCTTTATGAATATAGCCATCATTTTCACATCAGCAACTTTACTAGCATGGATGCAAACCAAGTCATCAGAATACAATTTCTTTTATAATTGTTTTCTCTGTGAAGAGCACTATCCTTCTCAAAGTCATTCAACTCATAAGAATACCTATATTCCACATTTTCTTTGCTCCATCCATCAATTGATTCTGTAGGTTTAATTTCCTTTATTAATGTCCTATCATGTCCATATCCTGCATTGCTTCCAGCAGGTATTTTTCCCCCCAAGCTATCATCATCTCAGCCGTCCAAGTGTTCCACATAAGCTGATTCCCTTTTCACTCATAAACCTTTTACACCTGTATCAGAGTGATTTTCCTGTGACATAAATATGACAGCACTGCACCCTGGCTTGAAACATTTTTACAGCTTTTTCATATCCTAAATCAGTGATTGGCAAATGATGGCCTGTTGGCCACCTCCAGCTTCCACCTGTTTTTGTATTTACTTTGGAACAAGCCATACCCATTCATTTCTTCCTTGTATACGCCATCTTAATTGTTATCATGATAGCCTTAAGTAGCTGTGACAAAGATCATGTGGTCCCAAAGCTTGAATAGTTAGACCTTTACAGAAAATATGACAACTTGCTTGAAACACTAATTTCTTAACTTTTGAAGTCTCCTCTGTGTATCAGAGTTTTTTTTTTTATATTTTGATACACTGTGCTATAGGTATCATTATAAGTGCACATCAGAGCATTGCTACCTTTTTATGTGCAGGTGGAAAGTTGCATGTATGTAATTCATAATTTATTGTCCAAAAATGTGAAAACATTTTTAAACACTTTTGATGATTTTCTTTCATCCTGGAATGCACACTACACCTTTCATGTTGCAGGCCAAAACCTCCACTTGATCACAGTGGGATCTGTTAAGATTCAGGTAGCTTTGCACCTTGTCTAAAAAGGCTGGTCCCAGGGTGAACAGCCTGTGATCACTGGGCCTCACTGGGTCCTGTGCCCACTTTTTAGCATACAGTAAGAGCACCTGCCTAGTTCCCATCCCTCCCTCCCTCTCCCCCCTCTTTCCCCCTCTCTCTGTTTCTGTCTTTCCCTCCCATCCTCCCCCCATCCCTCCTCCACCCTCCCAAAGCATAGAATATACTATATTCTTTTCCTAAAGCCTAATATGTTACCTACAGCTCATCACAGAGTGGGCACTTAACGAATGCTTGCAGTATTCACACATACATGAATTCATAATAACTGTCTACCTTTAGGGAAAAGATTATATTTTGGAGAACAAAGGTAATTATCATATTTTTTATTGGGAATTTGTTGCCGCTTATTTTTCTTCCTTATATCAACTTTCATTTTCTCAAAGTGAAAAACAACATTTCTGATTCAATTTACTTTTTAGATTGCATTCAAACGCTCACTCCGTTCTGTTTGTCTTTGATCCGATTTCTTTTTTTCTTCCTAGTGACTTACATTGACTTAAAGAAATAAGACCCCATTATTCCCATTCCTTTTTAGAGAAATATTTTCTCCTTTGTTGAAGTTGATTTCTATCAGTTTTTCCTTGGACAACTCTTATTCCAAGAATCTAACTTTATTGAAGTCTAATCATACTCCCTGGCACTCTTGTTTCTCAGAGAACACATTACTGAATCTGTTGCTGAAAAACAAATAAAATAACAAATCTGTAGAAATTATGGAGTTGTAGAACAATGCTTTCATAGCTCACAATTGATTTTATTCTCATTGTACATGTCTCCATAGGAAATATAGAAAGATGCCCTATTACATTCTCAGTTAATAACTTTTTTTTTTCCCTGTGTTGTTAGCTAGGTATTTTTTCCTCAGTGATAAAATGAGAAAAGATAGCTTGAGGATGGAAGTAAAGATATTGTTTAAAACAATAAAATTTTAATGGAATACTTATAGGCAAAGGGATGAGATCACAAAACTGCCCTAGTTATTTCCACTGCTATTATATATTTGAATTAAACAGAATTTTCTCCTTCCTTTGCTAAAAACAACGTTGGGTGAACGCAAATATGATCACATTTATTAACTGTATCTGATTTTGGAAAAAATGACATGAACGTATTCACTGAACTGCTTCGGATTCCTAACAGGTCGGTAAATAGTCACATGTATAGGTTTTATATTCCCACACCATATTCAGTATTTTATCTAAGGAAACAGAACCCATATTTAGGAGAAACAGTTCAGAGAGCAGTAATGTGATTCCTTTGTGGTAAAATATGAATTCAAGGAATGCATAGAAATGCCAGCTCTTCCCAGACTGTGCACTCAGATCTGCATGCACACACATATTTAGTAAAGTGTGTAAGTTAAGACAGGTGTGCATGTGGGAGTAATTCATTAGATAACTAGAAAATGCAACATTGCCAAGAGATTGTGGTGGACTCGATTTTAGAGGTTTCAATCCATGGTCCCTTGGTCCTGTGTCTGAGACTCAGATGAAGCAGAAGATCATGGTGGGGAATGTGTGATGGAACAGAACTGCTCAGCTCACAGTGGCCAGGAAGAGTGACAGAGAGAGGAAGGAAGGGGGCTGTGGCAAGACAATCACATTAAAGACACACACCCCGTTACCTACTTCCTGGTTTCCCAGTCTGTTATACAGAATATCAAACATATTCTATATATTGTAAAATAAAAAATGAAAATTAATATGGCTTGGTTTAAGAGTATTTCAAACTGCTAAAATCTTCATTTAAAAATTGGCATAAATTATGATATCAATAAGTATATCATGACAGATACTTAATAGTTAAATGAGGAAACATAGTATAGAAATTCTAAGTGTAGAGGCATGCACAAAAGCCAGTGTCTAATACAAAACAATTTCAGTACACGACATACACATGCAAACACATGTGTATTTATGAATAGAGTGATAGCTCCACATTCATGAGACAAACGGCTTAAAATTTGCTAAAGCTACTTTAATCATACCAATAAAGCATACACGATTCCTGTTTTCACAAAAATAAGTGTTTGCTAAATTAACTTTTTGAGATACTGCTGGTAATTGTGAACTACATATTCTCTCTCTCTCTCTCTCTCTCTCTCCCTCCCTCCCTCCCTCCCTCCTTNATATATATATATATATATATATATATATATATATATTCTGTGCTGTCTCATAGATGTTGAATTGGATCAATGAGTAACATTAGGAAAAATCATTGTTCTCATTGAGCTTCCTATTTAATGCATGGAGATGGACACTGGCCACCACACATGATAAACAATAAAATATACTATATTAATGGAGATCAGTGTTAGGATTTAAAAAAAATACATATCATGAATGAAACTTCAGCAGTGCTGATGTAGAAGGGTTCCCTGTTACCTAGAGTACAAGGTAGGACCTAGCAGAAAAGATCCAAAGAAAAGGAAGTGAACCTGGAGATACATACAGTAAGAATGTCCCCATCTGAAGCAACAGCAATACAGCAACACAGACTGCCCTCTAAAAGAGAACTGCAGGGAGGCCACACAGAGGTGTAACTGACAAAGGGTGCCAGGAGCAGAGACTTGGAGGTGGGAGGTGGTTGGGAGCAAAAGGCAACAAAAGTCGGAGATTTATTCTAATAGTTAAAATTGTGGGTGGTCCTTGTATAGATGCTCACTGTCCATTGCAAATCTGCATCACTTACATGTCTTAGTTCTGTATGTGAAACCCAGCTGTGTGTCTTCCGCTGGATTCCTTCATACTGGAGAGGAACCTGGTTTCTATACCTTCAGCTTGTGCAGGCCATAGCATATACTCTTGTGGGCTTTCTCACCTTCTTGGTTTTGGGTGGAGGCCAGATCAGCTACTGCTCCACCTCTCCCTAGATCCTCCTTTAGCTCCTCTGACTCCTGGATAAATATGGGCAAATTGAGATGTAATCCTTTTACATTGTGAAGTAGACAAATAACTAGGATCTTTTTATAACATATAATGGGTTAAAGATTCAAGAATAGAATAATTCTGTGCACAAATTTTCCCAAACACAAAAAAAGTGTAAAAATTCTCAATTCATTAACAAAAGCCTGGTTTTATTCTTAAATGTACTCACAGATTTTTACAGGCTGAGATGGAAGGAATTCAGGAAGGTCTAAGGACAGGAAGAAAAGAGAAAGGAAACATAATTATACATTTAAGCCTATGTGTAAAAGTTATGAATTAAATAGATTTAAAAATTAATGAATAATACACCATGATTATAAAAAAGAACATAAAGGTTTTATTCCATGAATACATGCATTAGAAAATCTATTAGATTGATATTCATCTGTTAAAATTGAAAAACTATATAATAGCCAATATTTCAAAAAGGCAAATATTAAATTACAATATAAAATATCCAATAAAAAGTTTTAATAAACTAGAAATACTTTAAAAGTCAGAGCTGACATTCTGCTGTACAGACAAAAATGTTCAAGCATATTAAGTGTTGGAAAGTACTGGAATATTTCCATGTTCGTTCATAAAGAGAATATTAATAATATTGATTCCCTATACATGGTCTCAGAAATTACAAAGATATTGCTGTTTTAATGATTTTTTTTTTCTGGAGTCAACAATCAAGGTAGGGATTCCACTGTGGATATTTTCTTCATTTCTGTTTCCCTGACTTTCCTGGGATTTGAAGTCTTCAGGACAAAAGGGACACTGTAACATCAAGTGAAAAGGAATAAATTGTGTAAGTCCTTGCAATAAATAAGGGGAAAGCTTGGCTTTGTTCAGAGAATGTGGAGAATGTGGCGGAGTCCACAGTGTTTAACAAGTGCTTGGGGGATATTTGCTCAGTGACAGTTAAAAAATCTCCTGAGTAGGCGGCAGCATGGTATCAGAGACATTCTAGGAAAGAATTCCATGAAACTGTCATCTTTTGTCCTTAAAATATGAATCCTAGCCGGAAAGGATATGTTCACTTTCTCAAGTCTTCCATGAAATATGACTGATCTCCAGGGATGACACTGTTGGGACCAACTTCTGCTGCAGCCACTTCCATATTTTCCCTTTTGTGCAAAGAAGTGGAGATTTCAGGAAGAGTTTGCCTGTTGCTAGCTGACACTCTAACTACCTCATTTATCACAAAAAGCTCTCAGACACCTGCAGAATCTTCCCAATCAACACAATAGATCCCATTAATAAAGAAAACTGTGTAAAAATGGGGTGCTTTCTTTCTGTGTCAGAGCATTATTGACATTTGTCTGTGCCTGACTACAGAGCATATCAAAAATTTCTAATAATCAATAATTTAGGCATTTTTAGAATATTTCTCTCAATGAGTTATGCTAACCCAAATTTGTAAGAATATGAGTTATGTTTTTAGAGGACAAATGAGAACATTTTAAAAATTTTATAAATGTACACTTATAAATTTATAAGTGTATTTTATTGACTTAAATATATTGAATATCATATTTCTTAAAATAGTAAAAAATATGCACCCTTCTGCCCATAGAGTGATACAATTAAATATTTGGGAAGTATAGTTCTCTGAAAATCTTTTTATCTGTTTATACACATTTAGCCATTCAATATATTACAAATAAATACTCATTGAAAGAAGATAATAAATACGCTACTTCTTAATCTCACTAGGACAGGAGTCTTTTATTAATTTCATGAAAAAAATGTTCTATATAATTGTGTATGCTTTTATACACTTACAACATTTCATAGAGGTAAAAGCAAATAACAAATAAAATAAAATTATTACTTTTTTAAAAAAACAACAATTTCAACATACTTATCAAAATACCTCTTTTCTTGGCATTAACAAATAGTACTCTATAGTAATATGATAACTGGTCTAAATAGTAAACACTCTACAAAGAAAACATTTCCAGGAAATCTCTACAGAGAACTACAAAATTAATCAAAAAAAAATACACTCTTGAAAAGAGGCACATTAATCTCTAGGCAGGTATATCAAATGACATATCTTCTAAATATTCTCCAGAACATTATAAAATTAAACATTAAAAACCTTTGCTGGCCACCACAAGGTGAGCAGCTGTGGTCCACCACCGACTCCCTACCTGGGTATTTGACCTTTCCAAAGGTCCAGAAACAGTATAGCCAAGTGACGATGGAGTGAAATGTCTAAGCCATTAGCCAAAATATTTTTTCCTCCTTAAGTTGATTTCCTCAGGCATTTTGTCACAACAACAGAAAGATGACTAACACTGTATTAATTATGCCAATCAATTTCATCTAGCATACCTGTCACATCAAGTGAAAAAGAATATATTGTGTAAGTTCTTGGTTTTAGAGGACAAAAGATAATATATTTTTTTAATTTTATAAATATATAAATATATACTTATATATATATAAATATAAAAATATATACTTATATATATACTTATATATATATACTTATATACTTATAAGTATATTATACTTATATATACTTATATACTTATATATATATATATATATATATATATATACTTATATATAAATATACTTATATATAAATATATAAATATATACTTATTTATTGACTTAAATATATTGAATACCATATTTCTTAAAATGATGAAAAATATGTGCCCTTCTGCCAATGGTCATACCTTGATCATACCTTTCTTCTACACTCAGTTTCCTGAACACCCAGTATACTTTCATGTTTCTAATTATCATCACAAAGATGATGTTCAATTCAAATAAGGAAAATAAAAATGATTTCCAATATGGCTACATCTTTAACATTAATTTTAATTCTCGACCTTTCAGAGTTTAAATCATATGAAGTCAAGAATAGGATAGAAATGTGTTATTTATAGGTTGTATTTCTCTAAAATATAATTTCTTAAAATTGTATGTATTTATCTTACATTTGGTTGATAAATATATTTGCTTTCTTATGTGTTGTCAGGAGTGTCATAATTAGTTAAAATTAATAAAAACAAAACATCTCTTCAACAACAAAATACAATAATTTCAAAGGTGTACAACTATACCAAGGACCACAAATGTTCTATGGGACAGGAGTAGATTAAAAGAAAAGAAAGAAAGAAAGGAAAAAAGAAAGAAAAAGATTTTGGAGTAAAAAGATATTTCCAAACATGTCATGTCAATAGTTTGTGAATTTCATGTGAGTCTTAGTAAAAGATGTAGGAAGTATTGGTAAAATAAATTTACATTGATTAAGTAATAAATCTATAAGAGGCAACAAGAGAAAATTTAATTAACCTAGACAAGCTAAAATTAAAACTCCAACTATCTTGTTTATAAGTGATCTGTGTTAGTACATAAGTAAATAGACAATAGAGAAAAGAAAGCACAGGTCCCTTTGCCCATGCATGACAACTTGGCTAAGTTCAAAGCACAATAATAAAATAAAGAGTAAAAGATTTTGAACATTGGAAAATAGGTAAATGAATTTATTTGTTGCATAAAGTGTTGAAAATTTTTAAAGCACTTAAGGAATCATTTTTAACTTGCCTAAATAGTGAATATATAAGGACATATACATATAATATTAATAAATATAATGAATTATCGGTGTATACACAGAAACACAGATAGTATAGATACATCTGTTTCACATATAATTCACATAATTCTTTTAATAATTGATTTATTTTGTGTCATATACTCTATGGAATGCATACATGCATAGGGCTTCATGGGAATTAAAGTGATCAATAGATATTATGAGGACTAGAAAACTATACGTGTTAAACAAAAAAATCAGTGTACATTTCTACCAATAAAATAACATAATGAAATATTTGTGAAGTATAGTCCCCTAAAAATCCTTTTATTTGTTTTTATTCATTCAGCCATGCATTGACCTATTCATCTATACACCCATATTTTTTATTCATTTTGCCATCTATATTTGAGTTTCTGTATTGAAATTACTTAAAAGATCTTCATTGTGTTTCTTCCTCTTATTTACTGTTTATTTAAATATTTATTCTTTTTTTACTAACAAAGTTTGTGGAAGAGAAATAGATTTTAAAAAGATGGGATTACAGGGCTGGGATGTAGCATACAGGTGAAGCACCTGCCTAGCATGTATTAGGCCCTGGGTTCAATCATCAACCTGGCAAAAAAGTAAAAAAAAAAAAAAAATGACAATAAAATAGAAAGTAAACATTTGCTGTATTTGATCAACTTTTTTGAAGTATAACATACCATAATTTCTTAATATACATTCCTTTCTCATATTTATAGCAATTTTTAGCAAAGCTTATTCTTTTAATCCGAGTCATCTAAGTATATTTTTCAAAAAGTATTTTACATTCTATCAACTTTATCCACAACCATAAGGAGTAATGTGATCTTTTAGTTGAGCAAGAACTAGAATAATTCTTATAAGTAGAAATAAAGATCCATGTTGGCTTCTTTGTGCTGAATTTATCCCTAATGAAGCACATCATATAAAGTCACACAATTCATGGAAACAATAGGCATAAAACCTGTGCCTTGTATTTAATTCATGCAGTAAAATTATAGATAAACACACTGTGTGTGATGAAGACCTGTAGTCTATCCTGCCATCAAACCGCATAGTCATTTCATAAGTACAGCCACAGTTATTAGGTTTTCTTAGAATGTCAGTAATAAAGAACAACAAATAGAAAGTTTAACAGATAAGGAAAATATACCTGTTATAGATGATGGACCAGTTAATTTACCTATGATTCTAGTTTAATCCAATGATTAATATATCAGAAATTGAATCTTACCTCTCTCAGAATATATTTTTACATATGCATTTTTAACAAAATTCTACATTCTCACTAATAAAGAATTTGGGGAAAATGTTTAGATGTACAGTAAAAAAATTATATCAAGATCTATTTTAAAATATAAAAAATCTCTTTTATTTTAAAGTAGAATGGAATTATTCCAAAAAGTCTAAACATTCTGATTTAATTTTTTAGGTCATGGATAAAAAAAAAAAAACGATTTTCTGAAGGATTCTACAAAGCAAATAATAATAAAATTTCTTTAATGCATAGTATAATGTGAAAGGATATGAAAGTTTTTATTTCAATGAAGAACCCAATGTGAAAAAGACTTCAAGAATGTCCAATGCTTAAAAAATCAGCATGAAAATAGATTGATTACTAGGGACTGGGAAGTAGCACTTAAGGGGACTGAGAATAGAAGAAGGGTGGATAGCTATGACCAAAATATGCTAGATTACTCTCTGAAAACCTCACAGTGAACCATTGAGTGTCATAATTAATACAGTGTTAGTCATCTTTCTGTTGCTGTGACGAATTGCCTGAGGAAGTCAACTTAAAGAGGAAAAAGTATTTTGGCTCCTGGCTTAGACATTTCACTCCATGATCACTTGACTCTACTTTTCTGGGCCTTTGGAAAGGCCAGACTTCCAGGTAGAGAGCCCTTGGTGGAGCACAGATGCTCACCTTGTGGTGGCCAGCAAAGAATTTTTTTAAAGTTTAATTTTATACTCTTCTAGAAGGTATTTAGAAGGTGTACATTTGAGATATCAATACAACTGCTTAGAGATTAATGTGCTGTCATTGCAACAGCATAATTTTTTAAAATTAAATTTATAGTGCTCTATAGAGATTTTCTGGAGATATTTTCTTTGCGGAGTATCTACCATTTAGACCAGTTATCATATTACTAAAAAATACTATTTTTTAATGCCAAGAAAAGAGGTATTTTGATATGTTTGTTGAAGTTGGGTTTAAAAGGAAATGTTTCTTTTTTTCTTTTTCTTTTTTTTTTTTACTTTTATTTATTTTTTATTACTGTCTAAAATACTGGTATTAATTTTTTGCTTTAATTTCTATGAAATCTTGTAAGTGTATAAAAGCATACAAAATGATGAAGTATTTATTTTTATGTAATTAAGAGTAAATACTCTGCTCTAGTAAGTCTAAGAAGTAGCATATTTATTTCCTTTTTCCAATGAATATATATTTATAATATATCAAACAGAAGACAATAGTTTGATAGAGAATCACATAGCAATTTAGATATATCCATGGATGATGATCTGTCCATATTTGTACAATAAATTAGAATATCTGAAAAGCATCACATAGTCAATGACCCAAGCAAATTATTTTAAACAAATTTATTTTAGCCAGTCTAAAATAATTATGATTAACATAAATTTTGATAGCATTTTCCTGAGACACATCTTTGAATATATGTGTATAAACAGTTTGAGGGATTAGCTTTGTGAAAATGGAACAATAGTAGATGATTAATTTGATTCATCATCAAGGAGACTATAGTTTACCTATTATGGGGTTAACAGTCTATCAAATAAAATAATGACAATCTAGCCGACTGTCGTTATTTCAGGTAGTTATGGCCTATGAGGTCATTGAAAACAGGCAACAATAAACCATTTCTCCTGGGGGTGGAGGGAATGTTTTGGTTGGTTCCTGTGAGCTTCAGTTAAAAAACATTGTGTAATATGATAAGTTTATGACCTATTTATGTTTGTGACCCAGAGTCCCAGAATGACTTTATGATTGCAAATGATTTTTGTTGAGTAGGTGAATTGGCAAATATGGAATCCACAAATAATAAAGACTACTTTTAAATGTTAAAGAACCACAAATACTGAAGAATGTTTTTAAGTAAAATAGAAGGAGGGAGTCTATGAGTCTTGGAAAATTGTGTGGTTTCTATCTTGAGTTATCTTAGGCTTCCTTATAAAAAATTCAGACCTGGAACAGCTACGAAGGTTGGGTATTTGGTATGTGGAGTAGAACTTTCCAAACAAAAGGAGGGCCATTTGCTTTCTGCTTGCTGTCTTGATGGCTCCGTATATATTGTCCGGCAGCCGCACCTAGAGGTTGGAGCTGGGCTGCGTGCTGAGCCCTGTCCTCTGAAGGCTGGACTGCAGCCTTGAGCGCCTCAGTGGCCTGTTCGCCGCTGCACCTTCGGGCAGAGCCTGCTCTGGGGTCGTTCTGCACCCCCCTGCCAGGGGACCCGTGCTCCAGAGGAGGGGGACGGAGAGCCGCGGTGGCAGCCACTTGGGCCCCAGGGGCCGGGCACCGGGCTGAAGAGCTGCGGAGGCCAGGGCGGCTCTGCTAAGGTCGCACAGGAGCGCAGCGCCCATGAGCGCGGCCCAGAGACGGAGGCGACGGCGGCAGGGTTTCATTCCTAGAAATCTGGACTGGAAACAGAAGCAGCAGTTTGTATAATCCCAAGAACTTGCTTAT
>NW_026000037.1:12011989-12022527 GCF_001458135.2 Marmota marmota marmota
TACTACAGGGATACTGCTACATCGATGTTCATAGCAGCACAATACACAATTGCTAGACTGTGGAACCAACCCAGATGCCCTTCAATAGATGAATGGATAAAAAAAAATGTGGCATTTATACACCATGGAGTACTATGCAGCACTAAAAAATGACAAAATCATAGAATTTGCAGGGAAATGGATGGCACTAGAGCAGATCATGCTTAGTGAAGCTAGCCAATCCCTAAAAAACAAATACCAAATGTCTTCTTTGATATAATGAGAGCAACTAAGAACAGAGCAGGGAGGAAGAGCAGGAAGAAAAGATTAACATTAAACAGATACATGAGGTGGGATGGAAAGGGAGAGAAAAGGGAAATTGCATGGTAATGGAGGGAGACCCTCATTGTTATACAAAATTACATATAAGAGGTTGTGAGGGGAATGGGAAAATAAACAAGGAGAGAAATGAATTACAGTGGATGGGGTAGTGAGAGAAGATGGGAGGGGAGGGAGGGGGGATAGTAGAGGATAGTAAAGGTAGCAGAATACAACAGTTACTAATAGGGCATTATGTAAAAATGTGGATGTGTAACCGATGTGATTCTGCAATCTGTATTTGGGGTAAAATTGGGAGTTCATAACCAACTTGAATCTGTTGTATTAAATATGATATGTCAATAGCTTTATAATGTTTTGAACAACCAATAAAAAAATAAATTAAAAAAAAACAAAAAACAAAAAAAAACAAAAGGAGAATAGAATCAAAGTTCCAAGCTAGGAGCTGCCTGAAACATGAGCAGAGGACCAAGAAGGTCACAAGGTCTGGAAGGATTGATAGCACAGGAGGATGGGAGAGTATCAGCAGGAGGTTCAGGAAGATTGAAAGAAACTGTTCCTGTAGGTCTTTTGAATAATTGTGAGAATTTTTGTTTTTACTCTGGATAAAATGAGAAGTCATTGCGGGACTGGCCTATATTTTAAATTAACACCATTGGTTGCCGATTTGTTAATACACAAATAAAAGGAGGAGAAAGAGGTATGATGATAAAATGAAAAGTTTGCATTGGCATTGTTTGTAGTGTGTAGATTAGATGTACAATGATGCAGAACCCAATTACAGCAGAAGTGGATAGACACCTTTGAAAAGTATTACATTGGAAAAGAGAGACATTTGTTAAACAATCAACAAGCAAAGCAAACCAGGAATCAGTTGTCTCTCAATATTTTTGTTCTGGGCTACTAGTAGTATAATCTGGGGTGTGATTATTCTTGATTATTGATATGGTAATGATGTAGAAAAAAGAGATGCTTTTAGAGGTGGTTCATTAGTCTTTATGTGACAAATTTGAGGTGACTATGGGTAAATAATAAAGACAGACACAAATCTCAGGAATCCAGAAAAAAAAATCTAAGCAGAAAATAAGAATGTGATACTTGACATCAAATATATGCAAGTCAAAAACAGCACACAGTAAAAGGTGACCAGGATGAAGCCCTGGTCTACACAATATTAAGATGGAAGAGGAAATGGAAGAAATAAACAAACAAACAAAAACATGGAGATGGAGCCACCAGTGAGACAGGAAAAAAAAAATGGAGGAGACGTGTCAAGTGCTGCTAATGAGTTAATTCTATGGAAGAAAAAATATTTGGCTACTAGTTTTGGCAAAATAGAGATCACTAGTGAAAATTTATGTGCAACTCTAGGAGGGAAATATTGGTTGAATTTGATTTAAGGGAAAATGGCAAGTGCTAATCCTTGTAAATGAAGCTTCACTCAAATGCTCCTGTGTTGAAGCTTAGGTTCCCAGTCCAGCAATGTTGAGTGGTGGGACCCCCGAGAAGTGAAGGATCTGAGGGCTCCAATTTCATCCGTGGATTCAGTTTGGGGCTAATGGCATAAGTAACTCTATGTAATTGGTGGAGCCTCCTTGGAGGAAGTAGGTCTCTGAGCACTTGTCCTCAGCCAGCTCCTCTCTCTCTCTCTCTCTCTCTCTCTCTCTCTCTCTCTCTCTCTCTCTTCCCCCTACCCAGCTGCCATGAAGTGGGCCTCTTTGCTCTGCCATGCTTTTTGGTCATGATCTACTTACGGCCTCACACAAGCCCAGATAGAATGGAGCAGACCGTGAACCGAATCGTGAGCCAAAATAAATCTTTCTACCTCTAAATTGTTTGTCCAAGTATTTTGTCACAGCAATGAAAAGCTAACAAATGCAGAAAGCAAGAATGTAGAGATAATCAGCTTAGACTATTACTGTGTAAGAGTTTGGCTGTGATAGCTGGTGGTGGAAGAATGATTTTTCAAGATTTAAGATGAGATAATGACATTATATTTTTTGATAAATGAAAAACTGTCTATGTGGAAGAGAGACCACAGTATTATTGAAATGTTGTATGTTAAATAGGCAAATGGTGAAAAAAATGAGAAAACCACAAATTAATGCATTTAGCATCATGTGTAATTCATCTATATTAACATACAAGGATACTGTCCCTGAAAATGTTGGGATGAATGTCTAATGTGAATATGTAGATTCTCTTGTCATTGCTTCTGTTTTGATGGTGAAGGAGGAGTCAGATTACCATATGGGAATAGTGTGTGTGTATGTGTATGTATGTATATGTATATATATGCATATAAGTATATATGTATATATATATATAAATGAGTCCGGTTACCATATGGGAATAGGCATATAGGATATTGACAATGAAGAAGTAGTCATGAAATACTGAAGTGGGTGAGAAGAGAAGTGACAGAACAAGTTAAAATAGTGTATTTGTCTAGTATCCTTATGGATTGTTTTGGACATTGTTAGATTAAGTTGATACCAATTCACATGATCAGGTGTTTCTTTTGATTCACTTTTAACCACATATTTTCATGTGTGCAATGGATGATTATATGAGGTTAGTTCAGATTAAGTTTTTCCAATAGGTAAGGCGAAGCACAGAGGATCCAAGGATATTATTATATTTAATAATAATTAAAATTAAGATTAGGTGTGGTGATCTTATACAAGATAAAAATTTCTTTAAAATTGCCAACAAATAAAAAATGTTTTTCTGCTCACCAGAGACCTTTTTCCGTATTATTCAGATTGAAAAATATAGTAGCTGTCCAATGATGGTCCACATTTGCTGTTTCACAGTTGCCCTTGTTAATGGAATTTATTCTGCTTAAGTGTTACTTTACAATAATGATTTTATTTTTATTTTTTGTGAAAAAAAAGAGAAAAAAGAGCTTTGCTTAAAATCCTATTACCAGAATAAACCATTTTACTTCCTTTTTGTATATATTTTTTTCAGATAAGTTTGTGGAAATGAATTTATTTCAATAACAGAAAATGTTTTCCGGCCATTTACACAGAGAAAAGCAT
Source organism: Marmota marmota marmota (assembly GCF_001458135.2). Taxonomy (NCBI): domain Eukaryota; kingdom Metazoa; phylum Chordata; class Mammalia; order Rodentia; family Sciuridae; genus Marmota; species Marmota marmota. The sequence goes on from NW_026000037.1 coordinate 12,015,352, forward strand.
TCACTTAACAAAATGATATAATTTATTGGACCTTTTCTTATTTAAAAATTCTTAATCTTAGTGACCCACTATATGACCCACTATTTCCTTAAATACTTTTAGTTTTTTATTCAATGCCCCTCACTAGTTTCTATTCTTATTTCTCACATGACACAGAAAAACCATTGATGACAAAATTTTTTCTTCCCTAGTCACTCTTCTCACTACACACTTTGGGTTGAATTAGCCCACTTTTCAGTTCCTCAAGTATGCTAAACCATTTATGCTTAATATAGAATTTTACTCTTTGACATTTTTTTTCACCAGAAAACTCTTTTTATAGATCTTCTATTCTTCTCTGAGCTCAGATTTCATAGTTTCCACTTAATTTTAGTTTCTGCCTTATTTTAACTTGTATATCCAAGAGAAGTTCAAACATAAGGTCTTTAATTCTTCTTTCAACCATACCTCTGTCCCAGCTTTCTCCTCCCTGACTTTTGAGTATTGCACCAGTATTTACTCAGGTGCTCATTTCAAACATGAGAATCTTTGATTTTATTCTGTCTACCATGCTAATGCATCATCAAATAATGCTTGTTCTTATGGAACTCAGAATAAGGTTTGAAGTCCTACCATGTCCTATATAACTAGGCTTCTCATGACCTTTCCAAATTAATTAACTGCTAGTCACTCTTCTCACTACACACTTTGGGTTGAATCCCACTTTTCCGTTCCTAAAGCATGCTAAACCATTTATGCTTTACATAGAATTTTACTCTTGATATTTTTTTTCACGAGAAATCGCTTTTTATAGATCTTCTATTGTCTCATATAAGTATTTTTCAAATGAAGCCTCCTCAGGGATTCCATTCATCAACTTTCCTATATGTGAAATTTTTTGTACTACTTTTACACTTTTGCTGTAAATTTGAATGATAAAAATCCAAGTTAGATAAATGCACTGACAAAAGTAAATAGTCAAAATTCTTATCAGTCTCTTGCCTCATTCCTCTTTATTTGGCTTCTTTTTCTTCTGGTCCTTGTTCCATCCTGAAACTTAAACTCTGAGGTGTAGATTTTCTATTTTAGTACACACAGACACACCCATCCCCTTCATTAGTTTCACTTCTCTTTATTTCTAGCCACTCAGCTAGTAAAGCTGTATTTTGACCACAGGAAGTTTATTTTGCTTGTTCTATCATTAATGCCCATATAGTGTTTGTTGTGTAGTGAATATTATCTAAATATTTGTTGAAGGAAAGGAAAAGATAATGAAAGTGGGAAAGAGAGGAAGACCAAAGAAGGAAGGAAGGAAGGAAGGAAGGAAGGAAGGAAGGGGAAATGCCTTAAAAAATCTGAATACCAGACTATGATAATGTGTTTTTAAGGAGCTGTTTGGTTCAAAATCATTATTTTGACAAAGCTTGAATAACAAAATTAAAGTGTTCTTTGCTGAGTCATCAGGGTAGGGTTATTTGACAAGATTGAAAGTGAATTTTTTTAACATTTGTTAAATTTCATGTATTCGTTCTATGTACTTTTCCAGTAGATATATCTCTTTAATACTTTGTAAAGTAATATATTATTAACAAGCAACTAGCTACTCTCTTTTATTCTGAATGTGCTCTGCCAATTTAAGTTTATTATTTCATTATATCCTCATCACTTCTGTAAGGTGCTAGAGGTACTGAAGCTCAAAAGATAATGTCTAAACACTCCTTGATGGAGACTGTGAACTTGATTGCATTAAGGGATGCCTGAGATTAAGAGACTTCTGCACGTGCCAATGAGGTGACTGGCACGAGGGACAGCCAATGGAGGGAATATCCATGCCCTGAATGTGGGCAGCACTCTGCAATAGGTTGGAGGTCCAGATGGAACAAAAGTCAGAAGGAAGAGGAAGTCAAAGATTGCAAGCTTGGTTCTAGAGTAGGCGTGTCCACTGCTGCTGTCATTTTGCTGAAGAATTTTCATTGACTCCTGAATGTGGACTCTTGTCACCAATTCTCCAGGATGTTCCCAGAGCTTCACCCTTGGACTGGGGCTTCCACACTGATCCCTTTTGTTTTTGACTCCAGCTTCTTGGACTAAGCTTCTACTTGTTCCTTTTGCCCTTCAGCCAGTTGTTATGGCACTATCCAGCTTCTGATCAGGTCAGTTAATCTAATAAACCGTTTTCTATAATATTATATATATATGAATAGCATGCTTGTTCTGTTCTTCTAGAGAACACTGACAAACAAACAGCTAATAATAATGAGACAAGACTTGATTTCTTGACTGCTCAAACCTGGGCACTGTGTCATTATGCCACATAGCACTTCTCAGAGTGCATTGTGCATGGCTATTGCAAAATCCATTACTCAACACTACTTTCATAGAAAACAATGGAGAAATGGATGATGTTAATATTCAGGCTAAAACGACACCTCAAATCTATGGCAAATGGATGTGAGTTCAATGCCATCTCTTGAAGGTACAAGGTTGTTATTACCTGATTTTCTTCCTGGCACTCCATGAGTGCCTCTACTGCAATCTTTCCTATCTCTTCTAAGAAATGATGGCCCCATGTGTTGTTTCTTCTTCTTCTTCTTCTTCTCCTCCTCCTCCTCCTCCTCCTCCTCCTCTTTTTTTGTTGGGGGAGGGCAGGGATAGAACCCAAGGACATTTAACCACTGAGCCACATCCCTATCCCTTTTCTTTATTTAAACAGTTTCTCCCTGAGTTTTCTAAGGCCTCATTAAGTTGCTGAGGCTAGCTTTGATCTACAATCCTCCTGCTTCAGCCTCCCAAGACACTGGGATTATAGGCTTCAGCCAATTCACCCAGTTTGTCTTATGCTTCATGAAGAAACTTCCCTTAAAATATATATTATTTTACCATAACTAAACTTAGTAAAAAAATTCAGTAACATAATATATTTCTTAGTTGATGCAAAATTGCTACAGCTAGTATAAAATTCAAAGACATTGGTAAATGAAGCAATTTTTAGAATTGAACTATTAAAATAGTCCATCAATCTGTTCAAAGAGATTTTATAATTTAATTATATATGATATATCATCAAGACTGGTTAATTTACTTGAAAACAAAATTGCATACTCATACAAAATAAATTTGGAATTTGATATTCGAAGCTGACTCAATTGTCATCAGTTATTTTTAGTAGCTAGTATTTTTACATGCTTTAGGATATTATTTTTAAAAAATCAGATATTATATATATAAATTATAAATTTAAAAATGTTATAACAATAGCTATAGAAACCAATTTCAGCACCGATTAGACAAATCCTAACATTTTAAGATAAACAACTACATTTCCTCTGGTGAAACAAAATTGAATCCCTTTTTCTTTTTGCAACTTTCAGTTTGGAAATGTGACAGTAATTATAAATCTTGCTGAAAAGATTTCCCCATCTTCTGGCAAACGTTTAAGTTTGCATTTGAAGAGGCCATGCTCATTATCTGTTACTCCGTTTTCCTCTTTATTTGGATGAATGTATTATTTTGTCTTTTGTGGCAAAGTCATTGTAACTATTAGGTTTCCTTACCAAGTATGTAAAAGATTACTAATTTATGAATAGCATGTCATGGAATATATTTATAAATATGCATGCACACATATATTGTGAAAACAATTCTTTTAAAAGTAAGAACTCTGAAGTATTTGGGGTTTCCTAGGAACGTGAGTATAGTGTTTCTGACTTGTGTAACACTGGGTAAAGGTATCTGTTCCTACTCTTGAGTTCAGTTGAGCTTCAGCAAGAATAAGAACATACAGTATGTCAAATATTTCCTCTCTAAATTAGAGGCTGCATCTTGTTTTGGATATTAAATTTTCGCCTTAAAATTTATTTGATTTAAACCTTTGTGTTCCAAATGTCTTCTGATATACCATAACTCAGATACTAATAACTATTTATGGCGACCAGTCACGCATAAATATAATTTTTAATAAGTCCACTTATTTTCTATTGAAACTACATTAGTTCTTGAACTGAATGATGAGAGCAGATTGATAGAATAAAAAAAGGAAGATGAAAGGTTCAATAATCTTCCTGACCAGATTGGCTGTCAATGACCTCTTGCTACTTTTCTGATTTCACCATGTTTCACAAGAGCTTCTTCAGACCAGAACAAGAAATATGTAGCCCCTGTCATCTAGCATTAATAATGACTCTTATCTCTTATAGCATTGACCTACAAATAAATGGCAATTAAAATCTACACAGGTCAGGCTCAAAAGTTCATTTCCAATATGACAGCCCAAACATCAGATGTATTAAAATATCGAATACAGACGAATCCTAGTCAGAAAGCAGTTTCTGGTATGAGATATTAAAATATAGTCTAAAAATATGGCTGATTATTATTTGTAAATCTCAAATGTAAAACAGCCTTCAGTAGTTTTTATTTTCATAATAAATGTTTCTCTTATCTCTTATAATATGACTTGTACTGCAGTTCATTTCATATGATAGTAATATAGGTACTATAGCTTGTTTTACTTTAATGTTTAATGTTTAATGGAAAGTATTTTATACCCTTTGAACTGCAAATCATTGGTATCTTTATATTTACAGGGCATTTCATCAAAATTAATAATTGTTATGAGTTATTATTTTCATATTAAAATTTGGGCTAGAAATCTCTATCTTTTAATTGAATTGTTAATTTCAATATCTTATATAATTACAATGTAGTGAGACTTATTTTAAGTGTTTTTCTATCTACACTTATTTATTTATTCATTTATTTTTTCATTACTAATTATCTTTCTTGCTTCTTTCAGATTTAACAACTGTTTTTTCCTCTTCTATGTAAATTCCTTTAATTGCTTTTTTCTGTTACATCATTCTTAATCTATTCCAAGGTATTTTATGAATGTCTAGTTTTTTCACTATAGATACTATTTCCCCACTATACAAAATATATATATATTTATCTCAAATGTGTTGTACCATGACCATATAATTTTGCATATACATATAATCCTATCTATACAAGGCTATATTTTTTCATTGAACTATAGCATATATTAATGTAATTAAGAAAAAAAAAACTTTTCCATCAATACAAGGCATTTATATATCTAGTCTCATTCTAACCTTAGCAATCCATCTGGAGTTATATATTTTCTTTCTAAAAGTTTTCCAAAGTAGTTTTTATGGTACAGATAGTTTCAAGGTAGTTTGATGGGAGGGTTGTTTGTTTTTTCATTTGTTACCTTTTGCAGGGAGCAGGGGATACTGGGGATTAAACTTAGAGGCTCTTGACCACTGAGCCACATCCCAGCCCTCTTTTTTTAATTTAGAGGCAGGGTCTCACTGAGTTGCTTAGAGCCTCAATGTTGCTGAGGCTGGCTTTGAACTCTTGATCCTCCTGCCTCAGCCTCTGATCCACTGGGATTACAGGTATGTGCTTGTTTCCCATTGTGTGTCAGTGTTTGTTTTTCTGATTCTTATGAATCCCATTATTGCTTGTATCTGGCTCCTCCCAAGATTCATCTTCCAAGATTTATAACAATTTTTGTTTTGTAACAATTTAATATATCCAAATATGATTACCTTTGTATTTAGCCTACTTTAAGATATCTGAACTTCTAGAATCTGTGTGTTTTTCTTCCTGTTAGAGACATCTGCTCTATCATTTCCTTATATCATCTAATCAATTAATTTTTCAGTATGCTTTTCTCTTTCTACTTCATATTGTATGTATACTTTCTACTGGTGTAGCTACAAAATCATTCTTTCCTTTGCTATCTTATATATCCTGTTAATCACATCAAATTTTAATTTTCAATTTCTTTGAACTTCCGTTTTATTAACTTTAGTTCTGTTCTTCTTTTCAGTAATTAATGTTTGCTTTTCTTCAGGTGTTTGGATATATTCATAGCAACTGCTTTAAAACTACAGCCTGGTCATTGCTACCTCTGGATTATCTTGGATTATGTGTTGTTTGATTAAGTTTTCTATTGTTTCTTGAATCATATTTTCCTACTCTGTTGATTCTTTAATGACTTTTATGGTTTGTCAGATATTTCGAGTAGTGTACTCTTCAGGCTCCTTAGTCTGTTAATCTTTACTAAGAAAATTGATTTCTGTTTAACTAGGTATATTTTTTTTAATTTTTTATTGTTGGTTGTTCAAAACATTACATAGTTCTTGATATATCATATTTCACACTTTGATTCAAGTGGGTTATGAACTCCCATTTTTACCCCATATACAGATTGCAGTATCACATCAGTTACACATCCATTGATTTACATATTGCCATACTAGTGTCTGTTGTGTTCTGCAGCCTTTCCTATCCTCTACTATCCCCCCTCCCCTCCCCTCCCCTCCCCTCTTCTCTCTCTACCACGTCTACTGTAATTCATTTCCCCCCCTTGTATTATTTTTCCCTTTCCCCTCACTTCCTCTTATGTGTACTTTTGTATAACCCTGAGGGTCTCCTTCCATTTCCATGCAATTTCCCTTCTCTCTCCCTTTCCCTCCCACCTCTCACCCCTGTTTAATGTTAATCTTCTTCTCATGCTCTTCGTCCCTATTCTGTTCTTAGTTACTCTCCTTATATCAAAGAAGACATTTGGCATTTGTTTTTTAGGGATTGGCTAGCTTCACTTAGCATAATCTGCTCTAATGCCATCCATTTCCCTGCAGATTCTATGATTTTGTCATTTTTTAATGCAGAGTAATACTCCATTGTGTATAAATGCCACATTTTTTTAATCCATTTGTCTATTGAAGGGCATCTGGGTTGGTTCCACAGTCTTGCTATTGTGAATGGAGCTGCTATGAACATCGATGTAGCAGTGTCCCTGTAGCATGCTCTTTTTAGGTCTTTAGGGAATAGACCGAGAAGGGGAATAGCTGGGTCAAATGGTGGCTCCATTCCCAGCTTTCCAAGAAATCTCCATACTGCTTTCCAAATTGGTTGCGCCAATTTGCAGTCCCACCAGCAATGTACAAGTGTACCCTTTTCCCCACATCCTCGCCAGCACTTGTTGTTGTTTGACTTCATAATGGCTGCCAATCTTACTGGAGTGAGATGGTATCTTAGGGTGGTTTTGATTTGCATTTCTCTGACTGCCAGAGATGGTGAGCATTTTTTCATGTACTTGTTGATTGACTGTATGTCTTCCTCTGAGAAGTGTCTGTTCCCGTCCTTGGCCCATTTGTTGATTGGGTT